>NC_083237.1:28562468-28869279 GCF_032191835.1 Heteronotia binoei
CATCTTTGGATTGTAGACAACATATGATCTGATCTCCCACCTCCCCCAATGGTTTATGACGCCTATCTCTAGGGCTTTTTTGGTAGAAAAAGCCCAGCAGGAACTCATTTGCAGATTAGGCCACACCTCCTGATGCCAAGCCAGCCAAAACTGTCTTCCTGTGCGTTCCTGCTCAGAAAAAGCCCTGCCTGTCTCTAATCTGCTATTATACTGGATTCTGCACAATGTTTCTTTCTTGAAATGTCCTTTGTGACATTTCTGGCAAATAACATGAACTTTGCATAACCTGAGCTGCTCTGGGTAACCATAGCTGCTTGCAAAGTTATAGAAAATAAGAATTGGCTTCCAGATCCTGCTACCTCCCCACCCCTTGAAAAATGCTCCTCTGCATATTAAGATAAGCTTGGCAAGAGCTGAGCTGCTTAACCATGTCAGAGCACCTCTGCTTGTGATCAGAGGGCGCCGCACCAGCAAGAGCTGAGCTGCTGGATGTGTCTCCTACCCTTTTCAACAGCTTCTCAGTAAGTTAATTAAAAGAAGTGAGATAAGCCTGGCAAGCAGCCAACTGCGTGTCAGTTAAGATTAAAACTCAAGAACAGCAAGAAACAAAAGAAGCATTTAAATCTAGTGTCAGGCATCAACAGATGGTTACATGATGTGTGAACTTTTTTTCTTTTTATGGGTACCTTTAGGAATGTAGTGTGATAAAATTAAAACACTTACATTGTTTTAGGGACTTGGCCCTCTGGTTGAATTAAGGGGTGCAAACTGGAGGGGTTTTGAGTGGGACACAGTGGAGCGGATTCTGTACCTTGAATTTTCAGATGCTACCGTTAGTTGCCATCCTCTCAATGGGACCTGGAGATCTCCCAGGCTTACAGCTGGTTTCCAGAAGACAGAGATCAGTTCCCCCAGAGAAGATGGCTGCTTTGGAGGGTGTGGCATCAGGCTGAGGTCCCTCCCATTCCCAAACCTTTCCCTCCTCAGGCTCCACCTCTAAATCTGACTGGAGTTGGCAACCTACAGTATACCCCATATGTGCTTACAAGGGATATAGAAAGGATCAGGATGGATTCAAGCAGTGTATTAACGGGTAGGTTTTGAGGCTGTGGAGTGAAAATAAATTCCAATGAGCAGTATGGGAAAATATGAATTTTTTAAAAAGTAAATTTGTTATCTCATAAGCTTCCATGCCTGACACCAGAAGACAGGATCTGAATTCATTACTTGATGGACTCCCTTTCCTGTGTACTTTCCTTGCCCAGCACAGTCTGAGAACTGTGCAGATATCATAAATGAATGAGGGACAATCTTACTCCTGAGAGCCCAGAGGGAAGGCATTTAGTATTTGGTATCCTTCATTCTATTTGATACTGCTTCCTGCATAGAAATCAATGGAAGAATGTGTGTGAAATTGTAGACTTTATGTGATATACTAGCTAGGGACTTGATAGGGTTGCCAGCAATGTTCCCTCAAAGCTGCAGAGTCTTGTGAGCAAAAATTCTACTTTATGAGCTACTGGCATTACAGTTGTGATCTACTGCATAAATTAGTATGCTCTGGGGTCATCCTTCCTGAGCTAAGACAAAAATGTGTAAGCTGGAGGCTAAAAATCTGTGAGCTAGCTCACGCTAACTCAGCTTAAAGGGAACACTGGTTGCCAGCCTCCAGGTGGAGAATCTTTCCCTGTGTAATTCATGTATATACCGCTCTGTGTGTGTTCATTTCTGGAATTTGTGTATCCATATATTGGGAATATATATTTGGAATTAGTGTTTTGTATGACTGACTGTCACTAAAAAATAGTGTTTTGTATGACTGGCTGTTGTGTATGACTGGCTGTCACTAAAATATTCTTATTGTTGTGTTGTTGTGCCTGTAAGCAGTGAATTTTTGTTTTGGAGCCTCCTGCTTTTACAACTGCTCTTCAGCTGGCAGAGATCAGCTCTCCTGGAGAAAATGGCTGCTTTGAAGGGTGGACTCTATGGCACTGTCCCATGCTGAGGCCCCTCCCCTCCCCAAACCCCGCCTTCTCCCAGCTCCACCCTCAAAGTCTCCAGGTATTTTCCAACACAGACCTGGCAACCCTAGCTTAGAGTGGATTACTTTTGAGACATGAGCTGTGCCTAGTGTAGTGTGGGTTCAGATGTGTAACAGATGAATTGTTTTGAAACATCTTAGAACATGGGAAGGACATATTGGCTGTAGAAATTTCTCTGGGATGTCCTCTTTGGACTTTTGGAGGTCTTTTGGACACTATTATATGAAGGAGTGCAGAGGAGTCTCTTGTTGGATTTACAGTATGATTACTATTGAAGAATGTGTTTTGAATTGTAATATCTGTTTCTTATTACTTGTTTCTGAATTGTGACCACCAATTCTATCTTATTATCTGTATTTACTGTGATTATGTGTCAATAGACTTATGCCTACTGGTAACTTGTGAAATTTTGTGAATTTTTTGATAATCACCACTTTGGGGCAGGAAGCAATTTCCCCAGGCCAATTTGGCCAGGAATCTTCTGGAATGGAACAGGAGTCACTGGGTGTCTGTGTGTGGGGGAGGTATTTGTGAATTTCCTGCATTGTGCAGGGAACCGGACTAGATGACCCTGGAAGTCTCTTCCGACTCTATGATTCTATGTCACAACCATCTGAGCCCTGCTTGCAAGGAAGGGCAGCCTTTAAACAGAATATAATAAATAAAGTAAATCTTTGGGCTTACTCTTCATAGGATCTAAGCCAAGAAGAGAAGTGGCTCTAGCATATGGTACATGCAGTGTTTGTTTGTTTTTAAATTAATGCTATATGCAGGTTTGATACCAGGCTGTCTCCAGTTAAAGCATTGGAAGTAGAAGGAGTTGCAAATGTCTTTTCTGTACCAGAGACCCTGGAGAGCCCATGCCGGTCAGAGCAGACTATCCCAATCTAGATGACCCTATGATCCAGTGATATACAGCAACTTCAGATGTTCAACAAGTAGGAATCTGTCTCTCAGGCCTGACCCTTTAAAAAAAGGAATCATGCAATCGTAGAGTTTGAAGGGACCTCCAGGGTCATCTAGTCCAACCCCCTGCCCAGTGCAGGAAATTCACAAATATTTCCTCAACACACAGCCCCAGTGACCACTGCTCCATGCCCTGAAGACAGCCAGAAAACCTCCAGGATCCCTGGCCAAACTGGCCTGGAGAAAAATTGCTTCCTGACCCCAAAGTGGCAAACAGCATTTCCGTGGGCCACGAGAGCTAAGCACTGATGCAATCAATGTGCAGGCTGCAGCCCCATCAACACACATAGGCTGATTTGGGATTCAGTCTTGGTACAAATTTAAACAGGTTTAAAACTAGTTTGGACAGTGGTGACTTCTCCAAAGATCCCTGAGAGCCATAGATTTGTGATGGTGCTGTGAATTCTTAGGCCCCTTATCTGAACTACAATTCCCAGGTTTCTTGACTGGCAATTATGACTGTTGCAGAGTTTCAAAATGGGTTTAAATTGGTCATGTCATCTACTCTATGGATCATTTCTTAAACAAGAAAGGAAGCAACATTCTTTCTTCTCCAGTGCACAACAGTTGTAGGATGATGTCTGGTGATCAGACTCCTCCTTAGCTTCTATCATACAATAAGCCCATCTGCCCCAAAAGCTAATTGTGCGGGGCCTGAATAAGACGTGCTTTCCCGCACGCTACAGATTCTCACGGATAAGAACTCAGCGGGATGAATTTGCACACATTTCCCCGTTCTTTTTTTAAACCCTTTTTTTCCAGGTGTACTTTTATCAAAGTGGAACACACCATGCCATCAAACACAAAATCTGTCACACGCACACAGAGAAAGTCACATTATATAAGGGAATCGGGTATTGGGGGCGGGAAAGACAAACAACATCCATGAAAAGATTTGATGCCGGATGCTGGGCGAAGGATTAGCTCTGGGGCCAGCTGTCCTGTTCTCTGCAACCAGGCACAGACTGTAACAGCCGCTGGTCAGCTCGTGTGCTCAGAGGGCATCATGGCTACTGATACAATCACATTCAGGGCTTTTTTTAAAGCAGGAACACACAGGAACACAGTTCCATCTGACTTGGCATCAAGGGTGTGGCCTAATATGCAAATAGATTTCTGCTGGTCTTTTTCTACCAAAAAAAGCCCTGTGTGAAACAATGGTGATGTCAGGGGTGTGACCTAATATGCAAATGAGTTCCTGCTGGGCTTTTTCTACCAAAAAAGAGTCCTGGTCACATCGCTTTTGTTGCAGGTGGTGCAAGGGCTGAAATAAATTTGAGATCAACTTCAGAAGCTCCTTGTGGTTCTGAAGATAACAGTGTCGGGGGTTGTATTTGTGTGTGTGTATTGCACAAAATGGTGACCACATTATTGAGGGGATCATGGGTAGTATGCTCTCTCCATGACACAAGGTTGGAGCAACAAAAGGCATAATGACTAGACAGGGCTATAAGTGCTGTTCTCAGGATTCTTTGGGGGAAATCCATGATTGACGAATAGGAGAGATTTTGTTCCAGTTGTGGTATTTTGGAAGGGTTGAAATGTCAGGCACAGCATAAGGCCATGGTCTTCAACCCATGAGTTGGTATCCTCCAGGGAAACAGTGCCTCTGAGGTTGTGAGCCCCTGTAAAACAGCCCCTTTTTGTATTTGTTTGCTTTTGGAAGGACTTGCTGATAATGTGCATGCGTTAGGATTGCCAACTCTGGCTTGGAAAATTCCTGGAGATGTGGGTGATGGTGTGAGGGAAGGGACCTCAGTGAGGGATAATGTCATGGAGTCCACCCTCCAAAGCAGCCATATCCTTCAAAGGAATATACAAAAATCACCAGTCAGCAATAAAGATATTCACACTCTCAATGTGTGTACATGCATTTGATTTAGTGCAAATATAAGACAAAATAATTATGCAAAGGAGCAATAAGGTATCTGTACTCCCCAGTTCATGCACTATGAAATTTCTACATAGGAAACAGCCTTAACATAGTCCGTAGCTAAGTGCTGTAGGGTGGAGTACTTAATAGTTCCGCTTGTGATGTTGTAATAGAGAGAATAAGGAGCCAGCAGCAGAGGTTTAGAGCATGCATTGATCCATGTTTGAAACAGAGTTACTGTGGCTCCGGAAAATGGTGAGAGAAGAGGCTGATGAAGAACTGAACAAGTGAAACTGTGAGGATTCCTTTCTATACGGTTTCTTATTCTCTCCATTACAACATCACAAGCGGAACTATTAAGGACTCCACCCTACAGCACTTAGCTACGGACTATGTTAAGGCTGTTAAGAAATTTCATAGTGCATGAACTGGGGGAGTACGGATACCTTATTGTTCCTTTGTATTATTATTTTGTCTTATATTTATACTAAATCAAATGCATGTACACACATTGAGAGTGTGAATATCTTTATTGTTGACCAGTGATTTTTGTATATTCTCCATTTATACATTGGTACCAGTTACTTATATTATATCCTTCAAGGGAGCTGATATCTTCAAGGGAGCTGTTCTCACTGTGATTTGTTTTCTGGTGTCTGGCTAATGTTTCCTGTCCCCAATTCTCTTGGTTGGCTGCCCAGGGGCCTGGCCTTGAGACCAGCAGGGACAGAATTCAGCTTCTCTCTTCCTGTCATGTGAGGGGTAAAGTCACATGACTTCCTGTCATGCGCAAGCATTTCAGCAGGCCCCATGCTCAGAAAAGTTGGTCACCTGTGTAAGAGGAATATGCTGGGTGGAAAGGATAGTAAGTGGGGAGGAGTTTTGGTGGCATTTTAAAGTAGGGCCAAAGAATGGTTGTTGACTCTGGATGAGAGCTGGTGGAAACAGGAATGGATGCCAACACATAAGATTGAGGACAAGATGGAAGTTTTAATATTTTGACTCTGGTCAAGAGAAAGTTAGCCACACAGTTGACCTTCAATGAAATCAATGGTCAAATTAGGCACAACTAGTGAAGACCCCATTGCTTTCATTAGAATTAGACAGGACTGACTTATTCTAAAGATGGATGTTTATCCTTTCCTGGCTATTTTTTTTTTTTTTTAAATTGGATTTGAGTGTATTTATATGTATTACATAACTTGCCTAGAGCCTCGGAAATTGGGTGAGATTAACAAAAAAAATCTTGGATAAATAAATACTCAGTAGAGAGAATGGGGAAGCAGAGGGTAAGGAGGATTGATACAGAAAGACAGTGAATGAAGAAGAGGAGTTGGATACTTGGCTGCAGAAGGTGCAGAGAAATAGAGGAATTGAGTTATATGGGTGGGTGAGCTGGAGTTAGTCTGGTTCATACAGGCTTGATTTAAGCGAGGGGTAGAAAGAAGGCCTGGGTTCAGCCCCCAGCATCTGTAGTTAAAAGCACCAGAAATATGTGAGCTTGGAGAGCAGCTGCTGATCAAAGTAGAAAAAACTGATCTTGATAGACCAGTCACCTGATTCAGTATAAGGAAGCTTCCTACGTTCGTGTAATGTGTCTTGTGGTCTGTGATTACTGCAGCTGAATATGTAGACCAGGGGTGGCCCAAGATGTGTAACATCAGAGCCACAGAAAATAAATGTCAGGTGTTTGAGAGCCGCAAGAGAGAGGAAGGAAGGTGGGGGAAGGGGAAAGAAAGCAACTTTCTAAATGCATTCTCCAAGCTGCAGGCTGGCCTGACTTGGAGAAGTGATTTAAAAGACAAATGTCTTCTCCAAGCCGGCCAATGGGGCGGTGGGAGCTTCGAGAGCTGCACAATATGTGTGAAAGAGCCACATGTAGCTCTTGAGCCATAGTTTGGCCACCCTGGTTTAGACAGAGGCTACTGAAAGGCATTTTATGAGAGGTGATCCAAAGGTTTGTTGGTCTTTAGATCTTCAGAGGTGGAGCCAAGCAGCTTCTGCTGGTGATAAGGAAGAGAAGGGACCCCTTTGACAACTGAAAAAGCTTATTCTGAAGATCTGCATGGACAAAAGCCACGTGAAACTTGAGCTTCAGTAAGAAGTGGAGTTGGAAGAGACTAAATGGGAAAAATGTTTGGATCCACCCCACAATGCCCAGTTCACACCTGCAACCCACCACTGATGTTGCAGTCCTCTCCATCTGGTTGATGAATGCGTAAATCCACCTCTGACATTTACTACTTAAGGAAGAAGTGAAGATTTGGCTAGATGTGGAAGAAGTGTGGGAGGAGGTAGAGACAGACAAGGAAGAAGGGCAGGAAAGACAAAAGGAAGACAAGAACAAATGGGAAAGAAAGGAAACTGAGGGAGTGAAAACTTAGAATCACATTCATGGGGGTCCAATGAATGCATTGTAAAAAAAAATTACAATCTTAGGTGACGTTACACCCTTCCAAGACCATTGATTTCAGTGGACTTTGTAGGGTGTAACTCTGTTTAGGATTGCATGGTTAGCAACCCACTTTGGAAAGCAGCCCCTCCTCCTCCCCTCCCCTCCACCAGCCTTCCAAAGGCTCTGTGGTTTAGAGCATCTGGCGATAGTAATTCTACAGGCAAGATTTATTGCACTATCTTGTTAGGTCAGGATAGTAACAGGTCAGGACACAGGTGTCCAGAACAAGGTAAATCTGCACATTGTAAATTTTGAAATGGAAGATTAAAGGACCATTCCATTTGCTGAAGCTTTTGGTGGTAATTTTGGGCAAAGTGACTGTAAACAGAATCAGGGAACTATCCAAGATATCTTTCTGGCTCTGCAGTGATTCAATAACTTGTTAGTTTTATTTTGCCAGTTTGAATAGTCCTTCCCCTTGAAGCATCAAAGAAATTGTTTGAAGAGGGTGCTAGGTCTGCTCCCCTGCCAGGACTACAGGGGGACGGTCTGAGCTATTTATGCCTGTTGTACAGATAAACTCTGCACTTTACAAAAAGGACACCTATGTCTCTGTAGGTAATTGTAAAGTGACTGTCCAGTGCATGCCAATCTGGAATGCAGAGAAACCACGTCACCTACAGATAAAGAAAGGGTCTCTAGAAATACTTTGGGGGGACTCCCCAAATTTACAGAAAAAATATGAGGAGGAGAATAATCAGAAGAGAAATGGCCAGATGGGGAGGCAACTTATTATTATTGGACTTTGCTTTTCAAAATCTTCAGCTCGGTCATGTCAGCTTGCTGGGTGACCTTGGGCTAGTCACACACACTTCACCTAACCTGCTGCACAGGGTTGTTGTGAGGATAAAATGGAAGAGAGGAGAACAATGTCAACCACTTTAAGTTCTCATTCAGGAAAAAAGGCAGGGTATACATGAAGCCAATAAAATAAATAGCATTAATACACAATTTTTTTAAAAAAAATAATTGCTACAAAAATGCTAGAACAACTCATGGGTTGTTCAAGAACTAGAAGGGTTGGGGAACATAAACATACCCAGCTGACCCATGACTCTGCCAGACATTTGTGAGAAAAAAGTCATTCCCTGCCCCCACACTTAAAACCAAGTCAGCAAAGCACCAAGCAAGCTTCTGTGGACAGGACATTTCATAACTGGAGTGCCAGTGCTGAAAAGGCTCTGCCTATAGTTGCCTTGCAAGGGTAGGGACACACAGAGCAGTAACTCTGTGAAAGTGCCAGGAGCTGGCATGGGAGCAAGTGGTCCCAGACCCAGACTGTTTAGGGCCTTTAAATAACTGCCACTTTTAAAGATGCCTGGGAGCAGACAGGAACTCCTTGAAGACTGGCAAAATAGCTTGGGGCATCAGCAGCCTTGCTGGCCTCCTGCTGAGTGGCCAGCCTTTATGGTTGGCATTCCCTAGCAGTAACAGCACCCCCTGGCTAGTGCCAGGGCCTTCTTTGTAGAAAAAGTCCGACAGGAACTCATTTGCATATTAGGCCACACCCCCTGACACCAAGCCAGTCAGAACTGCATCCCTGTGTGCTCCTGTTAAAAAAAGCCCTGCCTGGCGCACATGCGCTTGGGTGATATGAGCTCATTGACAGGTGAGGAATAAATACGTTCCCTGGAAAAAATTGTCTGAAGATGCAGATTGGCTGAAATGCCCTTGGCTTTTGTAGAATGCCCAGGAGACAGCCATAAATTAAAGCTCCTTTGCACATTGCAGCGTTTCCTTGCCAGTGAAATGAAGCAAAATGTTTAAAACATGTCTTGATCCAGATTTGGTGGGGCTCAATAAAGTTGCTTGGGGGAGGGTAGATCTGGCCCATGGTCTGCCAACTTCTGACCTAATTTCTCTTCCTGCCTCATCAGGGCTTTTTTTTTTTTTTTTTGGTAGAAAAAGACCAACAGGAATTTGTTTAAATATTAGGCCGCCCCCCCCCCAACATTACCATTGTTTCACACTGGCCTTTTTTGTATAAAAAAATCCAGCAGAAACTCATTTGCATATCAGGCCACACCTCCTGACACCAAGCCAGAGGGAATTGCATTCCTCTGTGTTCCTGCTCAAAAAAAGCCCTGTGCTTTATAAACCAAACCCCAGAACCCAATCCAATCAAAATCCTAGCAGCCCACCTCTGACTACCACCAGGAGTGAAAATCTTGCTTGCTCCTAGGCCATTCTTCCTAGCTCTTTGCAACCCCTCAACGTATGAACATTCATCTCCAAGCCTGCTCTGGTCCCAGGACACCTGTGCCAGTAACCACTGTGTCCTTCTGTGCCAAGGAATTCCATCCATTAATTGTGCACAGCTCAACTGAGTACTCTTCAAAACCTTCAGCCAGTCGCTGCAGTCTATCATCACTATGCAGCGGCTTCCCTGCACTCTGAAAGACCCAAAAGCAGATTGAAATTCTGCATGAAGAAACAACAGACTCTGCAATATCCAAATAAACAATCTGCAAAGCAAGCAAATTTGCACCTCTTCTTTGCCCTGTCTGCACAGTTTATTCTGAACAAAGAGATACTCCCTCGTAGTGCTGATAGCCTCCCCGGTGGCCACTGGCGATGCTCCTCTCTGCAGCTACTTGATCTAGAAACGTGTTTAAAAGAGTCAGATTACGAGCAGGCAGAATTGTGCAGGCACTAAATTCAACATTTGCTTCGGGTGACTAGAGTCTAAGCTGAGTTAGTGTGAGCTGGCTCACAGTGTTTTAGCCTCCAGTTCACACATTTTTGTCTTCATTCAGGAAAAATGGCCCCAGAGCAAACTAATTAATGCGGTAGCTCATAACTTCAATGCCAGTGACTCACAGAGTAGAATGTTTGCTCACAAGGCTCCACAGCTTAGAGGGAGTATTGCTGTAGACGCACAGCATAAGCCTATATACAGAGAGAGATGTCTCTCCTTATGCTTTCTCATCACATACATGCTTTCAAGTCCCCTGCCTTTTAAAGACACATGTGCTACTACTAATCATTGGCACCAAATCTCATAGGTTAGGGTGATGTCCCACTGCCTGCAGAGCTGTCTATCTCAGCCTTGTAGGATATCATAAAGAGAAGAAAAAGAAGACAACTGCAGGTTTACACCCCACCCTTCCCTCTGAATCAGAGACTCAGAGCAGCTTACAATCTCCTATATCTTCTCCCCCCACAACAGACACCTTGTGAGGTGGGTGGGGCTGAGAGGGCACTCACAGCACCTGCCCTTTTAAGCACAATTCCTGTGAAAGCTATGGCTGACCCAAGGCCATTCCAGTAGGTGCAAGTGGAGGAGTGGGGAATCAAACCCGGTTCTCCCAGATAAGAGTCTGCACACTTAACCACTACACCAAACTGGCTAAGAGACAGGAAAAGGCACTCCAAATTGCTACAAGATTAGAGCACCTTCCCTAAGAGGAAAGGCTAAAGCACT
The DNA here is from genome assembly GCF_032191835.1 of Heteronotia binoei. Classification (NCBI taxonomy): domain Eukaryota; kingdom Metazoa; phylum Chordata; class Lepidosauria; order Squamata; family Gekkonidae; genus Heteronotia; species Heteronotia binoei. The sequence continues at coordinate 28,573,229 of NC_083237.1, forward strand.
GGGGGATTTTTAAGTTTAGGAGAGGAATGCCGCTAATGCTAGGGATAGAAGTTAATAAAATTGTGCATGATGTAAAGGGAGCAGAGAGAGAGAGACACATAGACAGAAGTTCATCTTCATCTCTCATAGATCATGGGGTCATCCAGCACTGCTGACATGTAGGACAACAAAAGAAAGTACTTCTTCACAGAATGCATAATTTGTGGAATTCACAACTACAATATATAGGGATGGCTACTAGTGCAGATTTCTTTTGAAGAAGATTAGGCCAATTCATGGCAGATAGGCCCATTGTGGCCTGACTTGTATAACACAGACTAGCCCAACCTCATCAGATCTCGGAAGCTAAGCAGGGTTGGAATACCAAGGTCATGACTTGGAGACAGGCAATGGCAAGCCACCTCTGTTTCCCTATGGGGTTGCCACAAGTTGATTGCGGCTTGATTGTACCTCCCCCCACCATCACCAGGTCTGGCAAGAACTATTTGCCATGATAATTAAACAGCACTTCCATGCTCAGAGGCAGTGTGTCTCTGAATGCTGGGGGGAAACAATGAAGGGTGGCTTTAGCCCCTGGGCACTGCTTGTCAGTCTTCCAGGAGCATCTGCCCACCCACTTTGAGGAAACAGGATGCTGGAGTGCATGGTGCAATCTGTCAGAGCTCTTCTTACATGCAGAACGTTAAAAGTCAAAGAAAATATAAATCCAAGTGGGTATAAATGTATATATAGGGAGAGGGAGAGGGGACAGAGAGTGAACAAGCTCTCCCTGTATCCACTTATAACTCTGGTGAATATTTTATGAAGTTCTGCTATGATGGTGCATCTTTGAAAGCGGCAACTGCACCAGTTATGTAAATCAATTTTGCCACAGCCGTGCCAACCTTTTCCCTTCTCCAGAGTGGGTCGGGATTTTATTTTTACGTTTGCTTGGCTTTTTAAGTAGCTGATGTCCTCTTGCTGTATCCACCGGCCTTGTGTGACCTCTCAGGTCCTTGGACAGACCTGGTTCAACGCATCCCTGGTTCAAACCACCAGATCCCTTCCCAAGCGATGGTGGTGCAGAGACAATCCAGCCTACCTCATGCACCCCCAGTGGTAGCTGGGATCACCTGGTGGCTTTAATGCCAAGTCAACTTTTACATGCTTTATGGGAGGGTGGTCCCTTTGAGTTTGTGTAAGACATATGGACCTATTGATTCAAAGAAAATATATAGCTGTGGGTATATAAAGATAGATGGTTAGGAAGGTAGATAGGTAGGTAGATAGATGGATAAATGGATGGATGATGGATAGACAGAGAGGGAGGGATGGAGGGGACATGTGCCCTGACCTTGATGGCCCAGGCTAGCCTGATCCCATCAGATCTGAGAAGTTAAGCAGGGTTGGCCCTGGTCAGTATTTGGATGGGAGACCATCAAGGAAGTCCAAGGTTGCTATGCAGAGGAAGGCAATGGCAAACTACCTTTGGATATCTCTTGCCTTTATAGGGGTATGTGTGTGTTTTATATGTTTGTGTGTGTGAGCATGTGTGTGTGCGTGTGCACACCTGGAAGTCCTGGTGACCTCTGGTGACTGACCCCTACTTGGGGGCCTGGAAGGTATTCAGGGAGGTGGCTGAATAAAGTCTGCTCTGCCTCCAGACTGCTGGTATTCCCAAGAGGTCTTCCATCCAAATATTTGCCAGTCAGCCCTGCTTAGTTTCTAAGATCTGATGAGATTGGGCTTTCCTGCGCTGTCCAGGTCAGGACTGGACATCTCTTGCCTTGAAAGCCCTATGGCAGGGGTGTCAAAGATGTGCCCCGGGGTGGGGGGCAGATGAGGTCCCCAAAGGGCTCCAATCAGGCCCACAAGCAAGTCTGCTTCCTTCTCCTTCTCTCTTGCTTCTTTCTGTATCACAGCTTGCTGTGCCAGGATTGCTCAACTGCACAGAAGCTACAGAGCAAAGTCTCTATATTCCCCTCTATATTCTATATATATATTTCTCTATATTGGCTGAGGCTCCTCTCTTGGGGAGGAAGTGGTGCGGGAGAGCTTGCTTTGATACTGACCACAATATTGCAAGAGTGCTAATACTTTAAGCATATTTTAAGGTTTTTAAAAAATATATCTTTAATTGTGTTTGTCTGTGTCCTTTATAAAGTTTATCTCTCTGCTGCCTGGCATTACATTTTATGACACACATGGCCCGGCCCGACAAGGTCTCCTTTATGGCAGATCTGACCCCAGTTTGACACCCCTGCCCTATGGGGTTGCCATGAGCCAGCTGCGACTTAACAGCACTTTCCACCACCAACCACCCAGCATGTCCCAGAGTCCTATATCTTGTTTCGGTTTGATTTCCCAACTGTCCCCCTTTTCATCAGGTTGAATCCCCCACTCTGGGAATTGATGGAGGATAGCTGTTGGAGCTGTTCATTATTCACAATCACCACAATCCTACCCAGATCCTGTCTGACTGGTTTCTTAAACCCATTAAAAAGCACCCTGACTGTTAAGCACTTGATTCCCCCTATGCTAGTGTTGGAGGAGATCAAATTTAATCAAGAGAGAAAGGATCCAGAATCTGCCCAGCCGAAGATCTAGAGACACTAGGGGATTGTGGGGGGGGGGGGGAGTATGACAGGGTGGGCGGGGGCAGATGCCTGGGCAAAGGTTAAAAATAGAAATATTTTCCCCACCTTCCCAGATGACCCAGCACATAATGGTGAGTGTTAATGAATAACACCGTAGAGCTTAAAGTATTGGGGAGGGAGGAAAGGATGAGGGATGTGTTATATCCAATTAATAGGAAGGCCCTGAAAGAAAGAAAAATTCTTTTGCACATGCATTCTAAGCAAACAGAACATGATGATACAAAATGCACCCGAGTGTCCAGGTTTGCAACAGAGAAACTCCATCTGGCTAACGGGAAGGGAGGGAGCTTTAAAAATAAACCGGATGGAAGGTGGATTGAAGAGGGGGAGGGGAGAATTGGATTGGAGGAGGCTGCATACATATAACACAAAACTGTGTGATGATAGATAGATAGATAGATAGATAGATAGATAGATAGATAGATAGATAGATAGATAGATAGATAGATAGAGTTTGATGGGATCTCCAGGGTTCTGCACAATGCAGAAAATTAACAAATACCTCCCCCCACACACACACAGTAACACCTGCCCAAAAGATGGCAAAAAACCCCTCCAGGATACCTGACCAAACTGGCCTGGAGAAAAATTACTCTACATAGGTAGGTAGGTAGGAAGGTAGGTAGGTAGGTGGGAGGGGAAGAGAGAGATCCATATGTGTAATTGCATGCATAGATTTGTGTTGCAAAATGTGCATTCTTGTGAGCCTAAATGTGAGAAATTGTGACATCGCAGTAGTGAGTTTACAGAAAGTGTAGTTGTGCAGACGTCTATGACCCTCACCGCACAGTCCTACACAGAATTATAATCTTCAGAGCCCCTTGATTTCAGTGAAGAGGGTAATTCTGTTTAGGATTGCACTGTCAGTCTCTGAGCACACGTGTACGCGGCTGAAAGTGGTTGTAGACAAAAATTGCAGGCATGAGGTTGAATTGTAGTTTTGAAGGAGCATGAGAGGATGGGCTTTTACATGAGCGTCAGGCTGAGTAAACGGGGGATCTGAGGACACACCTGTGAGTGTGAGCCCCTGTGAGCACATTATGTACGGGTGTGAAGTACTGGAGCGCATAATCCATCTGTTGGACTAAGAACAGGAGGTGGGGAAAGCGTGAGCCTTTTGCCCTTGGCTAGCTGAACCCCTGAGACCCCAATCCCTGGAAAGAAATTCCGCCCTCTGGCTCCTATTCCCATAGTTGTGCCTGAGTAAACACTCCGAGCACAGTCAGCTGTCCAACTGCCCCGTGAAAGCATCCCCCCCGCTCCCCCCCCCCCCACAGGACAAGCCACTCGGTTCTCGCGCAGACCCTCTTCCCCTCCTCTGCACTTTGCAGCTCAAGCCTTACCTGTTTATCTGCCCTAAGGTCCTGCCGGCCAACTTTTTAAACTCTTCCTTCCGAAACTCCATGGTCTCCGGGTTGTTTTGTGCCGAGGAAGAGGCAAGAAGGTCCCGGGATGTGGTCCCAGGATCGCCTTGGGAGACGCGAAGCTTGCAAATTTAAAGACTCCACCAAGACATCACGGAGGCCGCTTTGGGGGTCGGTCTGCTTGAGTTCCCCGCTGGTTTCCTCGGAAGGGAGCCGGGTCTCGTCCTGGAATCCTTCCCCTCGCCCCTTTTTTCCTCCAGGTCTCTCCTCCTTGCTCCCGGTTCCCCCCCTTCTTCCTCTCCCTCTCTCCTTTCTTGCCTTCCTCCTCCTGTCTTCTCCTCCTCTTCCTCTTGCTCAGTCCCGTCTGCGCTCAACTCGAGGAAGGGCGCGTGGGGATGCAACCATCACGGGCTGTGCCTGCCTGGCCCGCTGCCCGTTCCACCAACACGGGGGGAGAGAAGCGTCATTGGGGCCGCTTCCCCGACGTAGGAATGGCAGTGCCCTGCGTGGGACGCTGCAGAGGCATCCGATCCACCCCACCCCCTCGCAGGCGCCTTTCCCCCGAGCCCGACGGGGGTCTGCAGGAGCCCAGAGAGGGGGAGGCAGCAAGAAGCGCGACGGCTCCCGGCAGCCCGCAGAGAACTTCGCGCGTCCGGCCCAACTGCGGGCACCGCCCAGGGCGGGAATTCAGCACCGCGGAGAGCGACACGGAGGCCAGATGAGATGCCGGCAGGGGAGATTAAGGGGGAAGAGGCTGTGCGTGCCCAGAGCGCCGGGATTAGCGAGGCGCGCCGCGGGGCTGGGGGGGGGGGGGTCGCCCGGAGAGATGATATACAAAGAGTGCCTGGACAGAGAGGGCTTTGCGGGCCGAGGAAGGAAGGAAGGAAGGAAGGAAGGAAGGAAGGAAGGAAGGAAGGAAGGAAGGAAGGAAGGAAGGAAGGAAGGAAGGAAGGAAGGAAGGAAGGAAGGAAGGAAGGAAGGAAGGAAGGAAGGGAGGGAGGAAGGAAGGAAGGAAGTTGTTGAAAAGAAAAATAGGGAGGAAATAGAAATGTTGGGCGACAACTGTAACTTTACTTAGAAGTGGCAAGAGAAGGCGGCGGCGGCTGCCTTTGGGGTGGCCAGAGGATCCAGGCGCTGCTTGTCTCCAGGGGCAGAGGCCGAGCCGGCAGGGTGAGTTCCCTGCAAGTCCCAGCTGCGTCCCAAGAGGAGGGCAGGCGAGCAGCGCCGTCATTAATCTTTCAGAAGTACTTAACTAAGCAGAGACAGGAGGGAGCAGGCAGGGGAAGGTCTTGGGGGAGGAAGCGGCTGCGTAGCCTGCAGGACAGAGGCAGAGAGAGAGAGAGAGACTGACAGACAAGAAGCCTGGGACTCTGCAGTGCCAAGGTGTCTCCAGCGAGGGTGCAGCTACGCCTGCAGGTGCGGCAAGGCAGGGGAGTGTACAGCTGCCTGAACCCGGAACCCTCCGCCACGCGACCTGTTCTTATGCCCTCTGGAACCTCTCCTGACATTACCATTGGTAAACACGGATGCCTTTTGGAAGCGGTGCTATGAGCTCCTCTTTACAGAATGTTCCCAGAGGGAGCCTCATGAGTCTGGAGGCAGCAGTCACCAGTCCAGTTCATGCAAGCTTTCCTGATAGCAACTGCCCAACAGTGCCCGTTTGGCATAACCTTCCCAGAGGCATGCACTCACCATAGGAATAACTTTAAACAAAATGGTCCATCAGGCACAGCCTTGGTGTGTTTTTTGTGACCATGGTGTGTGTGGAGAAATGTGGATGCTGCTAGATGACTGCTTTTTGGTGCGCTGACATGTATGGAGGTTGATGTTCCTTGTTAGACAAGAATCCACAAAATATGTGGGGGGGGGGGGCATAGTGATTGAAGTGCCAGGCTAGGGTCTGGGAAGCCCAGGATCCAATACCTACTCTGCCGTGGAAGAGACTTGCAGGGTGACCTTGGGCCAGCCGCTGTCTCTCTTCCTCTCACTTCTTTACATAGTCATTGTGAAGAGCAAATGGAGGAGAGGGGAAATGTGGAAAGCCACCGTGGAGGAAAGTGGTGCATCAATAAATACAAATCTATCAATACCAAAGAGATACCCTCCCTTGTAAACCTGCCAGCAGGTGGTAGAAAAAGGTGGGCTGGGCCAACGGGGGGGGGGGGGGGGAGAACAGGACAGCCATATTAACACCGGGAGTCACCTGATTTTCTCCTCATGGAAATTCCACAAGGAAGTTGGAGAAACAGTGAGTGTCCTGAGGACCCCACAGCTTCCATAGTGGAGCAGGATTTTGCATCCGGATTTCCCTGGTCAGATTGGTGATTTAGAGCTGAGGAGATGAACTGTTTGCAATTAACACCAAAGGAGTGGAGGCTGTTTCCGCTCTAAAATAACCTGGATGAGGGGGAGAGATGGAGGGGAGACTTCAGTTTCCTTGAGCTGAATTACACATCCCAACCTTGGAAGCAAAGCAGGGTAGCCTCTGGTCAGTATTGGGATGGGAGACCACCAAGGATGTCCAGGGTCTCTACACAGGAAGGCGAATTGACTACACTTCCCACCACCACCACCACTAGGCCAGCTTGCCCTTCTCCTTGCAACTAGTTTAGGAAGAAGCCCTAGCTCAGAGGTGTCAAACTTATTTGTTATGGGGGCCAGATCTGACAGAAATGTCATTTTGTTGGGCTGGGCCATGTGTGCCATAAAATGTAACATCATGTACTGGAGATACAAAGGACACAGAAAGGAAAGGTCCCCTGTGCAAGCACCAGTCGTTTCCGACTCTGGGGTGATGTTGCTTTCACAACGTTTTCACGGCAGACTTTTTACGGGGTGGTTTGCCATTGCCTTCCCCAGTCATCTACACTTTCCCCCCAGCAAGCTGGGTACTCATTCTACTGATCTCAGAAGGATGGCAGGCCAAGTCAACCTTGAGCCAGCTGCCTGAAAACCCAGCTTCCACCGGGGATCGAACTCAGGTCGCGAGCAGAGCTTAGGACTGCAGTACTGCAGCTTTAACACTCTGCACCATGGGGCTCTTACAAAGGACATAGGCAAACCCAATTAACAATATTATTTTTACTCAAAATACAAACAAAAGCAGTTGATTCCTAGCAGTAAAATCAATTGGTTTACTGAGAAACCCCCAGGAGCCCCAATAAATGTATCTAATAGTATGCAAGACTAGGTTTTTCCCAAGGGATACCATAAAAGTGGGAGTACCTTACATTTCCATGCATACCAGTTGTTTGACGGCCAGGCAAGAGCCCTGGATAAACCAGTTCCAGCTCCTGGACCTTATGACACTCCTGTCATAGCTAATCCATGCAGTGTATCCTTTGCATCCCCCGGGTCCCAGTTGCAACCCCCAGCAGCCTGAATGAGAAGATTTCCAGGGTGCAGGACTGAACAAATCTTTACTGCCAGCCTTGGAGAGCTGTTGCCAGTTAGAGTAGATGATATTGGGCTAGGGAGAGCAATAGTCTCACTTGCTTCAAGGTAGCTTCATATGGTGATAACTGTACCTCTCTAGGGATTTTATTTTATGTACAGCCTGCCTTGCTCACGGAGACTTATGTTGGGTATAAAAGCAATGCAATCAAATAGGATGACAGTGCAAGAGATCTAATAAAGAGTGCTAAAGGACTAGGATTACAAACATAAGGAATAATCGGGTCTCATTTTAGGCAGGAGCTCACAGGAGCAGAGCTCTGGAACCTCTTCATTTCCTTGTGCTTTCTTTCTTAAACCCTCCCCCACCCCCAGTTCTTGCTTCTGGGCTCCATTGTTCAAATCCCCTGTGAGAATTTTGCTGAACTGTAAGATTTGACAAACTTTCTAACATTTCCCCCCCCACACAAAAAAAATGGGGAAATAACCAAAACATATAAAGCAGACAGATGGAAATCTTCATCATGCCACTGTGGCCACATAGGAGAAAGTAGTTGGAAAAGTATGATGGGAGTAAGGTTTGATGATTACAATTCTAACTCAAGAAGCATTTTAAGGTAGATGCTGAGCTGATAAAATTCAATATACCTTCCAGTGATATTAGGAGTGTATGGCATATGCAAATGAGTTGTACTTATGAGCTCAAAATTACCCGAGAACAATGCCAAGAAGTATCAGACATGGTGTATCAAACGATTCAGAGAATGGATTTACAGAACACAATACAGTATAATGATACGTACCATAAGCAACAGCATAGACTACCTCTCCCTCTCATTCTTTAGGAATCACTATAGCAGTATTTTGTCCTTTGCCAAGTATGGGATATAGAGAATTGAAACTGAATTATCACATTTTAGTCTTGTGTTTAATTAATTTAATTCATTTATACTCAACTTTTCTCCACAATGGGGATGCAAAGTGCCTTAGAACTTTCTCCTCTCCTCCATTTTATCCTTGCAAAAGCCCTGTGGGGTAAATTCGGCTAGGAATGTGTGATTGGCCCAAGGTTGCCCGGCATGCTTGGCCACCCAGGTTCTAACCTGACCCTCCAAACATTCTGCACTCTCTCTACCCATAATCCTTGGGTGCACAGGTTCCAGGAGTGATCTGTTGTGAGACCACCAGCTATTGTTTCCTGCTACGTTAAGAGAGACAATCTGAGTTTGGTGAGAAGGGAATGGAAGACTTTGAAGTGTCCTGCAGAGTTGGGGGGGGGGGGAGTAGGTAGAAGAGAAAAGGAGAGGCAGAAGTCCTCCCGTTCCTTAATCCCTGGTTGGAATGCTGGGCTACGATCTGGGAAGCTCAAAGATTTTCTAATTAGGTTTGCTTACAAACCTGCTAGCAGGTGGATAGAAAAGGGGGACTGGGGCAACCACAAGGAGAAGCAGGAGGAGAACAAGACAGTTTTGAGGCAGGAAAACACCATCTATTAATCCAACAATCTGCTCTGGTTTCTAATGTTCACAGTAGCACATGAGAATCTCTCTTCTGCAGGCGATTGCCAAATTACCATCTCTAAAACAGTTATACCCAGTCCTCTGGCATAGACTACAGCTCTTTTTGGCTCCCAGGATCATCCCTGCTCTGGGTACAATGAAGAAGAAGAGAAGGAGGAGGAGATTGGATTTATATCACACTTTTTACTCTGAGTCTCAGAGTGGTTTACAATCTCCTTCTCTCCCCCTCCCCACAACAGTCACCCTGTGAGGTAGGTGGGGCTGAGAGAGCTCTCAGAGAACTGCATCTGAGACAACAGCTCTGCAAGAACTGTGAATGATCCAAGATCACCCAGCTGGCTTTTATGTGGAGGAAGAGTGGGGAATCAAACCCGCTTCTCCAGATTAGAGTCTGCCCCTCCAAATCACTACACCAAACTGGCTCTCCCTTTGCTCCAGGTATGTTCATGAGATCCTGGGCCTGTTGCTTTAGAAGTTCGTCCCCACTGAATTAAATGGAACTTGCTCCATAGGAAGACAGTTAGTCTTTATTACGATCCATATGTCATATGGAAGCAGAACACACCACTTTAATTATTTAATTAACTTAAAATAATCCATAGGGAGCATTTCGAGGACTGCAGGCTAAGACCTGGAGTGGGGCTTTGGTTTAGTCATGGCTCTTTCATAAACAGAGCTGGTTGATAGTTTGTCCTGCTAATAGTACAACTGAAAACCACAGTGCTTAGTCAGAATCACAGATCTGACTCTGTAAAGCTTTTTCATACTGTTGGGTCTTGAACTTTTATGAAGCTTTTATTTTATGAAGCTCAACCTTTGGATTGTTACCATAACTCAAGATATCCTATTTTTCCAAAGTGCTTCTGTAAATAATGATTTACTTGTTGGTTTCTTTCTTAATTTGCAAGCTGCTTGGTCAGATGAAGCCCCCCTTTACTCAGATGCTGCAGAAAGGCTTCCCTATGATCCTTCACAACTTGAGATTAAAAGCCAGAAAAATGAAAGCTCCCCTTTATTTGTTCCATTTTTATCCTATGCTTCCCCCCAAAAGGATGAAGAAGCATAATGTTGCTCTCCTTTCTCCCATGTTATTCTCACAACAAACCTATGAGGGAGTTTGGGATGAGAGAGAGTGACCGATCAATGTGGCAGAAAGATGGCAGAGTGAGTATTCAAACCACTCAACTCAACATAGGTTGCCCCACCAGTTGCCATGTAATTCTGAGGCTAATGGTAGAACCCCTGGCTAGCCTGATCCTCTCAGATCTGGGAAACTAAGCAAGGACTGGCCCTGGCTAATATTTGGATAGGAGCCCTCCAAGGAATACCAGAGTCATGATGCAGAGGTATGTCACCTCTGAAATGTCTCTTGCCTTGAAAACTCTACAGCAGGGGTGGCCAACGGTAGCTCTCCAGATGTTTTTTTGCCTACAACTCCCATCAGCCCCAGCCAGCATAGCCAATGGCTGGGGCTGATAGGAGTTATAGGCAAAAAACATCTGGAGAGCTACCATTGCCCCCCTCCGCTCTACAGGGTGACCCTAAGTCAGCTGTGTCTTAACTTCAAAACAAAAAAAAGTTGAATCCTGTGCAGATCTTCTCAGTCATCAGTCCCACTGAGTTCCCGCAGGCAAAAGTGCATGAGGGTTTGGGTGAGCCACCTTCTCTTCATCCCCCAGTCTCTGTGCAGTGACTCTTTCTCTCTAAAATAAAATGACTGGAAAGATAAATTCCAGGATCTCCCAGCATTACCTCTGGTTTGAATGAATCCTTGTGGAAACGCCAACCTTTCTCTTTACAGGTGAGGAATTCTATTTTAGATCCAAACATGCAGGCCACGGGAGCAGAGGTGGAAACATGGCCCAGGGTTGGCTGGGCTCCCCCGCCTCTGCTTGACTCTTGGGACAGGCCAGCTGTCAGCTGAGCCGCAGAAGCCCAGGGAGTTTGCCATGCTATATGAGGAGGAGTGGGGCTTTGGAAGGGAAGGAAGACCCAGCAGGACACAGATGGTGCTATGTGGAGAGGGAAGAAGGAATTGGTGGAGAATGAGAAGAAGGCAAATCAGAGGTCGGCTACAGCAGTCTGGATGGAGGCTCTGGACTTTGATTCAGATAATGAAGCCTTGAGAATGATTGCTGTACATGTGCTCTCAGGAGCTGAAAAGGGAACCCACATCACTTTTCAAACACACTCATTTCAGCAAACATATTAGCAGCACGTGACTAGTGGAAGCACCCGCCACAGGCTATAGCTGAGGTTGAGACAGTGGATTCCCTGCTCTGCCTGGAGCACTGGTTCGACCCACCTAAGAATTCTATAGGCAGCAGGATTTGAATTTTGCATGCGGTCATTTAAGAAACACTGGCTCTCCATTAAATTTCTGGGTTATTAACCCCCCACCCACCCTGTAGCTACTGCATCTCTGAGCTTGCTAAGGTGCTTTGGGAAAGGAAGGCAATTTAAAACATCAATGGCCAATCTGTTTAATTAGGGGTTGAATCCTCCATGGTCCAGCCACTTGGGGCCCAGACTCCCCCAGTCATGATGTCATCCTTCCCCTTCTGCAGCTTAGATGGGGAGGGTCTAGCTCAGGAGTGGCCAAACTTGCTTAATGTAAGAGCCACATAGAATAAACGTCAGATGTCTGAGAGCTGCAAGATATGTATGTCAGATGTTGGAAGGAAGGAAGGAAGGAAGGAAGGAAGGAAGGAAGGAAGGAAGGAAGGAAGGAAGGAAGGAAGGAAGGAAGGAAGGAAGGAAGGAAGGAAGGAAGGAAGGAAGGAAGGAAGGAAGGAAGGAAGGGAGGGAGGGAGGGAGGGAGGGAGGGAGAGAGAGGTGAAAAGAAAGCAACTTTAACTTTAAATTCATTCTCCAAGCCACCAGCTAGCTTGGCTTGGAGACGTTATTTAAAGAGAGAAATGCCTTCTCCAAGCCAGCCAATGGGGTGGTTGGGGCTTCAAGAGCCACACAACATGCATGAAAGAGCCACATGTGGCTCCCAAGCTGCACTCCTGGTCTACCCCTACTTGAGAATGTTGCAGTTCTGCCAAGTGACAGCTGGCCATTGTCCTGGGAAGCTGGAATGGCTGGGCAGTTTCCTGGAGGCCTATGAATGCTTGAAGGTGGTGGGAAGAGCTGTTAGGTGGCAGCCAACTTAGAGTGGTCCAGGAGGGTTGTCCGGAGGGCACAAGATGAACAGAGGTGGTTTGCCATCGTGGTCGGCATCGTGAACATCCTTGAGTTTCTGTACGGTAGAAAGGACGCTAATAGAAGTTTTAAATAATTATTAATATTGCCTGCCTCTGCATAATGGCCCTGGACTTCCTTGGTGGAAAGCCAGCTTGGTGGGGTGGTTAAGAGTGGCGGACTCTAATCTGGAGAACCGGGTTTGAGTCTTCCCCACTCATTCTCCACATAAAAGCTGGCTGGGTGACCTTGGGTCGGTCCCAGTTCTTTCAGAGCTCTCTCAGCTCCATTATTTCACAGGGAGTCTGTTGTGGGGAGGAAGGGAAGGAGATTGTAAGCTGCTCTGAGACTCCTTCAGGTAGTGAAGGGCAGGGTAGAAAAACCAAGGATTCTTTTCCGAAACCTCTGAGATCTGATGATATCAGGTTAACCTGGGCCATCCAGGACAAAAGCTGGGTACGTACCTGGCATGATCTTTAGCTGAATCTCCCCCCTGCTCTCTAAGCGAGTGAGAGATCAGCTGGCAAGGTGGTTAACAGATCAGGGAAATGGTACAAGCAGTACGGGAGGAAGCACCAGGTTGAAACCTAGGGCTGGAGAAAGCACAAGCGGTGATGTACTTGAACAAACTGACAACACACCCTGCTGTCTGGGAGGGGGGGGGGACTGCAGAAAAGTCTGTGCTTGGGAATATTGAAAAGCCTCATTTTGTAACATAAATTCCTTCAGTTGTGGCTGTCATCTTCTCTCTGCCCTTTGAGGTGATTTTTACTGCATCCCTTGTGAAATCGCTGGCTCCTCCATTTAAATTGCCCTTGTTCCGGAAGGCAATGGCAAACCACCCCATAAAAAGTCTGCCATGAAAACGTTGTGAAAGCAACATCACCCCAGAGTCCGAAACGACTGGTGCTTGCACAGGGGACCTTTCCTTTCCTTCAATGCCCTCCTTTGCCCATCATGATGTCATCGCATAGCCAGGTCTGATGGATGGTGTTGACCCCCATTTTGTTTACTGAGGGCGGATGATGTCATCCCCTCTGTTGCGGCCGATGGACATCATTCCATTTCCTCTCTCACCCCAGATGTGGTAGCATCACCCATGTGATTTAATTCAAGTCAGAGGAAGGAGCAAAATGATGGGAGACAAAAGCAGCCCGCAGTGTGTTAAAGAGGAATAAATCTGTTCTATATGGCTCTTTTTTCCTCCCTTGGGCATAACGGGGAGGAGCAATAAACTTGCAATGAAAAGAAAGCACACCAGGTAGGGGTCGTTTTGTAGAAAAAGAGGTGCCGGAGCTCATCGGCACAACTCATTTGCATATGCCACACACCCCTGACCTCACCAGAAGGTGTGCTAAATTATATCAGCTCAGAAACTACCTTAAAATGCTTCTGGAATTATAATTGTCATCATCAAACCTTACTCCCATCATACTTTTAAAATTACTGTAAATTACAGTGACATGATTTTCATCTGGCTGCTTTATATATGTTTTGGTTATTTCCCCATTTTTTGGGGGGGGGAATATTAGAAAGTTTGTCAAATCTTAAGAGTTCAGCAAAATTCTCACAGGGGGTTTGAACAATGGAGACCAGCCTGGCTCCAGGGATGGAGCACAGGGACTCCAGTATGGCATTGACTGGAAAGGGCAGACAGGGCTGTCACCAGCTCTGCAGATGCCAGGAATTACTACTCATCTCCAGACTGGAGAGATCAGTTGCCCGGGAGGAACTGGCAGTTTTCGAGGGCAGGTTCCGTGGCTGCATTCACCACCAAGGTGCCCACCAGGACTTCCCTGGGCACCCTTGGAGTTTTTCAGAAAGTGGGTGGGGCCATTGTAAGGCCAGGCTTGTTATTGGCTGCCCTGATTCCTGGTAAAAGGTTCTTCACCAGGAGAGCTGGTGAGGACCTGGGCTTTCCTCAGTCCATGTGTAGTTTCATTCCCCCTTCAGGCCTTCCTTCTTCCCAAGAGGGGTGACGAGGGAGGTATTCCATTTGGCTCTGCTTCCTATGGCAGCTATAAGAGCCCCGTGGCGCAGAGTGGTAAAGCTGCAGTACTGCAGTCAGAGCCCTTGACCTGAGTTTGATTCCAGCAGAAGCTGGTTCAGGTAGCCAGCTCGAGGTTGACTCAGCCTTCCATCCTTCCAAGGTCGGTAAAATGAGTACCCAGCTTTCTGGGGGGGGAAGTGTAATGACCGGGGAAGGCAATGGCAAACCACCCTGTAAAAAGGTCTGCCGTGAAAACGTTGTGAAAGTAACATCACCCCAGAGTTGAAGATGACTGGTGCTTGCACAGGGGACCTTTCCTTTTCCTGTGGCAGCTAGTCGGAGGTGGAGCTCGCCACACCCTCTCAAAAGCCCAAACATGCTTACTGGCCCTTAAAGGTTGAGGATCCTTGCTCTAGGGCAGGGCTGGCCAAACTTGCTTAACATAAGAACCACATAGAATAAATACCAGATGTTTGAGAGCCAAAAGACATGACCATCAGATGTTTGAGAGCTGCAAGAACAAAAGGAAGGAAGGGTGGTAAGAAAGGTGGAAAGAAAACAAATAGTCTGGGCAAGAGAGAGAGTTGGAAAGAAAGCAACTTTGACTTTAAATGCATTCTCCAAGCCACTGTTTGGCTTGGCTTAGAGAAGTGATTTAAAGAGAGAAATGCCTTCTCTAAGCTGGCCGGTAGGGTGGTGGGAGCTTCAAGAGCCACATAATATGTGTGAAAGAGCCACATGTGGCTCCTGAGTCACAGTTTGGCCACCCCTCACATCCATACTGAGTGAACTCCCTCCCCATGGACTGCCCCCAGGCTTTAAGGATGCGCCAAAGCAGAATTGGCAATCTTAACTGGGCAGTCTGTCTCCCAACCCCATTGTAGCATCAACTGGTGAAAGTGGGGTCCTTTAGAAGTAGAAGAAGAGTTGGTTTTATACCCTGCTCTTCACTACTTGAAGAAGTCTCAGAGTATCTTTCAATCTCTTTCCCTTCCTCTCCCAACACACACTCTGTGAAGCAGGTGGGCCTGAGAGAGCTCTGAGAGAACTGGGACTGACCCAAGTTCGCCCAACAGCTGCATGCGGAGGAGCGGGGAATCAAACCCAGATTAGAGTCCACCACTTTTAACTGCTACACCAAGCTGACATCTCCTGCTCCAGCTTCCCCACGTCTTCCCTTCCAGGGCTCTTTACCACTAAGATCTCTTCTTGAAAGTCCCCACGTGAGCTATTTCCCAGACTTGCATACCCAGCAATCTGCCCCCCAGCTCTATCCCTCTTCTCTCTCCCCGGAACCCAGGATTCTTTGCCAAGCAGCAATTAGCCGATGACGTCGCAGCAGGGTACAGAAAATCCCCCACCGTGAGAGATGCATGTGCCTGTGCTAATAAGATGCAAATTTATTGACAGTGGAAGCCGTGTCAGCAGAGGACAGCCAGCATGTGGGCGGGGTGGGGGGGGGGTGGGCAGGTTCTCCAAGGTTTTTCTGGCTCCTCATCGCCTTCTCTCCTCCTCCCATCCCATCCATTTGCTGTTTTTTTTTTTTTTTTAAAGATTCACCTTGTTGGAGGGAGGCTAAAATGGGAAATTCTGGCCATGGTGAAAATCCAGTCATCTTGCCTATTTGTGGTTGGTTCTTCAAACACCTGCAAAGGGTTGCTGTGACCACTCAGAGCTTAAAGATGGCAGGTAGGAGGCCTGTTTGTGAGGCCTGGTTTGCCCATGCGGTGTGTCCCACTGGATTTTGCTGTTTGGGATACTGGCAGCTGAATGTATGAATTCCTAGGAAAAGAATGGACTTGGAGTGATCAGGGGTCGTCGCTTTGTAGAAAAATAGGTGGTGGAGCTCATCCAGGGTTTGTTATGCAGTTGCACCTACTATTCAGTGGAGGAGGTGGAACCCTCAGAAAGGTTCAGGAGCTGTGCTCCTGCTGAATCCAAGGCCTGGGAGTGGTGGTGATGGTGATGATGATGATATTGAATTTATACCCCGCCCTTCACTCTGAATCTGAGTAGTTCACAATCTCTTTTATCTTCCTCCCCCACAACAGACACCCTGTGAGGTAGGCAGGGCTGAGAGAGCTCTCCTAGAAGCTGCTTTTTCAAGGACAATTCCTGTGAGAGCGATGGCTGACCCAAGGCCATTCCAGCAGCTTTAAGTGAAGGAGTGGGGAATCAAACCCGGTTCTCCCAGATAAGAGTCCGCGCACTTAACCACTGCACCAGAATGGCTCTCTGATGGCAGGAGGCCAAGGGTTCTTGGGGCAATGGCTCCTTCGCACAAGCATGCCACTCACTGATGAGACCAGCCCTGAATTTTAAACCCAAAAGAGTCTCCCGAGAGAGGGAGGAGTGCCTCCCAACACAATCTTACCAGCATCTCAAAGGCAGGTTTTGAGCCCCCAGCCTTCATGATGACCATCGTTAGACCAACAGCAGTAGCAAAAGTAATATTTCTCATAGATCCAAGAGTGACAGAAAGCCAGCCTGGAGCAAAGGCAAGAGTGTTGGACTAGTAGCTGGGAGAGCCCCATGGGAACTTGCTGGGTGACCTTGGGCCAGTCACATACTCTCGCAGCCTAACCAACCTCTCAGGGCTGTTGTGAGGATAAAACAGAAGAAAGGAGAACAATACAAGCACCTTTGAGTCCTCAAAGGGAAGAAAGGCGGGGGGGGGGGGGGGGGATGAAATAAGTAGCGAAGGCCAAGCCAAGGAATCACAACCTAGTGAACAAAAGTGGGAAGGACAAAGTTGCCAACTGCAGTATCTCATCCCACTCCCCAACACACTCATTTTTGTCTTGTTCGACATCTTGAAGAAGATCTCTGGAGAACCTCGAAGCTTGCTGGCTGCTTTGCAGTGTTCCTGTCTATCCTTGTAAAGGTATGAGTCTACTATGGGTTTTCTGATTGCTGTTTTATTTCCCCTAATGGAGTAAACTGCAACTTTCCCCTAATGGAGTAACCTGTGGTCAGCCTGCTTGAGGCTATATCCCAAACAATTAGGTGGACCTCTGACCCGAGGAGTCTCCCATCTGAATCACAGCTGCAAGGGGAAGAGGAGCGAATAGCAGCCCTTGCTGGGTCGTAGAAGAGCAACGAAGGACCAAGGAGGCCTGGTTGGGGGTTCACACTCAGCTGCAAACCTCAATGAACAGATGACACTGTCTTTTCCCAAATCTGACTCATAATCTATTGGACTCAGTCTTTTCTATACTTGCTGGCTGTAGCTCTCTATTAGACAGGCTAGCAAAGCAGGCAGTCAGCTCTGCTCCCTCTCTTCGCAGGGAGGGGTGGTGGTGTGGCTTTTGAACCAGTTCCTATCTCCCAGCTTGACCTGTCTCACAAGGTGATTGTGATATTAGAGGGGAGGGGAGAATTATGTACACTGGCCAGAGCTTCCATACACCTTTGCAGATCTATAAACTTGCACAAACTTTTATATGTGTTGCTTTCAATATACATATACTGCTCTTTCACTATTATGAAACTTGGAACAAACATCTCCCCAGGACTGAACAGAGATGTTGTTGTTTTTTAAATCTCATTACATATGCTAAATCCACTTTCACCAAGTATGGCGATCTAGCCATAGTATTCCAATGTATTTCTCTTTTAGGATAGTGTATCAGAATAATGCTTTTGTATTGACATACTCAAACAAGGGATATTGGCTGTTTATCTCATTACATATACTAAACCCATCATCCACTATATTTCAATGTATTTTTTCCTAATGGCAAACTAGAATGATGTATATATCTATGCTACATGTTAAAAGGTAAATTAGTTGGACAGGAAAAACTTCTGGGAAAGAAATGCCCTCAGGTTTATTAGTAATAGAATAATTAACAGGCATTCTCAAGTGCTGACATGTTACTGTTTTATGGTTTCCCATGCTAATTCAACCCAGATCAAAGGTTTTCTGAATTTGTTAATTTTACTATTCTGCTATTGGTTTTTAACTTTGTACCACTTTGCATTCCAAACTGCACCAGCTATATGTGGCTCTGCTTACTGTTCAGGGGTGGCCAACGGTAGCTCTCCAGGTGTTTTTTTGCATACAACTCCCATCAGCCCCCGCCATGTTGTAGGCAAAAAACATCTGGAGAGCTACCGTTGAGCCACCCCTGCTGTACCTCATTCCTTATCTGAAGAATTGTGCATGCACACGAAAGCTTATGTTCTGAATAAAACTAAGTTGGTCTTAAAGGTGCAATCGACTCCTATTTTGTTCTGCTCTTTCACGAGTTAAAGATAGAGCCTTTAAAAAAAAAAAAGAGTGTGTGTGTAGCACTGTTTCCATCACAGAGCTCAAGGGTCAGATTCTGCCAGGTTTTCAGTTAGTGGGGAAAGGGCACTTCCAGATTAAACCCTGTGGAGGCCCCTAAGCAGTTAAAGTTTTGGATGCCCCCTCACAAATCATCTCCGAGTTGGAGTGCCTGCCCCGCTGCAGCCTGCAGGCACCTTCTCAAAAGCCCCTTTGACAAAGCTGCGGGGGAGAGGCAGAGGGGCAAACTTGGCACTGATGCGGGCAGCCACCACACCAAGCAAGTCAGGCACAGAGCGACTCAGTTGCTGGCTGCATGTGCATCTGGGAGAGCTGCAAATGGGGAAAACCTGGGCGGGGGAGAGGAGACAGCCCGGGGCTCCTACAGGCGTGGGGAACCATAGGCCAGTGCCTACTTGGCCTAATTGTTAATCCAGCCCTGGGAAAAGGCGAGGGGAGTCACCTCTGACCACCTGGAAAAGGCCATGCTGGAGCTCAGGGGACCTGGGTGGGCAAGAGACATGTGAGAGGGAGGGGGGGCCCTGAAGAGAAACTAAAAAAAATTCTTGGCTAGATCCAACCCCCCAATTATCAAGAGGCCTCCCAGGCAGACCGGCTTAGTTTCAGCCCAGCCACTGCATCCTGTGCCTGCAGAACACGCCCTGCCCTACCTTGGGGCTGTAACCCAGGCTCTCTCGTTAGTTGCTTCCATGGGGAAAGGAGATTGCAAGTCACTCTGAGTGAAGGTCAAGGTAGAAATGCAATCTCTCCTCCTCCTTGCGGGTGAGATGTCTGGCTGCACAAGCAGCAGCTGGACTCCCAGCCCCAACTACACATTATTCAGGTTGTGGCCACTGGACAGGAGGAAGGGCTCCCTTCTTCACCACCCTGCTGCTTTCAGGAGCTGAAATGAGCCAGTTTGGTGTAGTGGTTAAGTGCGCGAACTCTTATCTGCGAGAACCAGGTTTGATTCCCCACTCCTCCACTTGCAGCTGCTGAATCGGCCTTGGGTCAGGCATAGCTCTCACAAGAGATGTCCTTGAAAGGGCAGCTGCTGTGAGAGCCCCCTCAGCCCCACCCACCTCACAGGGTTCTGTCCAGCAGGGTGGCTGCTCTAAAGGATGGTCTAGCCATAAGGTCTGGCCACAGGGACCCCTACAGGGAAGCCCCGTGACACCCCTTCTAACCTGCAGCCAGGGCCCTGGAAAGAAAACGCCACCTGTAGCCAGCTTCCAGATCTCCTCAAGCCCCCTTCTCCCTCCTGACAAAGGGAATATGAGAGAAAACAGGTTGTATGAAGGGAAATGAGAGAGACAGAAGGAGCGAGGGGGGAGCTGGCGGGGGTGGCGACGGACATGTGCTTGCAGAACAGGCTGTGCAGAGTGGGGGGAGAGACGGGAACAGAGGAAGGAGAGTTTGTGCCTGTACGGGTGTGCGTACATGCACAACGAGAACAGAAGTAGGAACTTGCTGGCTGAAAATTAACAAAGGGGAGGGTGGTGAGAAGAGCCTGTAGCTCAATGCAGAGCGTAAGGAAGGTCCCTGGTTCAAGACCCAGTCCTGCCAGGCTCAGACCTAACAGAGCCAGGGAAAGGCTCCTGGAAAAGTGCCATGAGTCAGAAGAGACAACACTCCTCTCAGTGGACCATTCGTCTGACTCAGTGGAAGTCAGCCGCTCATGTTCGTCGGGGGAGTCAAAGTAGTGGGTGGACGGCTGATTGGCAGGCTGGCTGGGAGAACTCCAAAACATCCCAGTGGATGGCCACAGAAATGGGGTGGGTTTTTTTTTGGGGGGGGGGGGTGTCTAGTGAAATTGTCTTCCAGCTGGAGGGAGGCATGTCTGCTCCAAGGCCGATTGACTGGATTAATGCTTTCCACCCCTTATCCTAGGGTGGCTCAGATCTGTTGGCCATGAAAGTTACTTTCACACCCTCTTCATTTACCATCACCTCGAGGCAGTCGTTTCCTTGCTTTCTAACCTGCCTCGCAGAGTTGTTAGGATGATAAAATACAGGGAAGGGAGATGTCCACTGTCTTGGCCTCCTTGGATTTCAAAGGCATGAATAATAGTCAGGGCAGGACCCAGGCAGCAGTTCAAAAGCCACACACACGGAAATGGAAATGGTAACATTTTGAGAGTAGATGGCCACAGCTTTGAAGTGAGCCAGCTTAGCAGCAGCAGCCACCCCCATTCCTTGAGAAAAGCAGCACCGTCCTCCCTCGTCTTCTTCAGGAAAGAGACCTCACTCACTCCTCCTGCCAAATTCCAGCAGGACAAATAAGGCGGTGCAAATATTCCTGACAAGGTTTGTTTGGTGGGTGCCGGCTCGTTTCCTTCCTTCCAGATCTGCTCATGCAGAAGGTGGGGAAACGTGGGCAGGAGAGGTAGAACAGATCCAGCTTGCCAAGCCTCGCCCTGGTGGACCACAGCGAGTTAATTTGACATCTCTGAAGAAACAGCAGCCCGGGACAGCTCAGGGATAACGCAAGGGATGAATGCGCCTCTTCACCCAACAGCAACCTTGCCCCCAGGCTCCCTTTGGCTTATCCTGCCCTCATCAGCTGGGCACTGCAGATTTCGCTGTAGAAGCAGAAGTAGAAAAACCAGCATGACGCAGTGGCTAAAGTGTTGGACCAGGATCTGGGAAACCTAGGTTCGAATCCTCATTCGTGCTATAGAAGCCTGCTGGGTGACCATGAGTCAGTCACACACACTTAGCCCAAACTACCTCGCAGGGTTGGTGTGAGGATAAAATGGTTGAGGAGAACGATGTCAGCCACTGTGGGTCCCCATTGGGGGGGGAAGGTGGGATATAAATTAAGTAAATAAGTAAGTAAAGCCAATGAACATTTCTTTCCTTCCCCGGGAGGACAATTCTTAGATTCCGGGTGGGTCTTTGTCTTTTAAGTGAAAATCTTTTACAACCACCTACTTCAAGCAACTGAATGGGAAGGCTAAGGAAAACTGCAGTTTTGGATACAACATACCAAAACTGCACACACACACCCCCCAATCAAATATAGGGATGGCCCAAACATGTGAAGCTGCCTTAGACTGAATCAACCCCCTGCTTCGGCAGTGTCAGTCTTGCCTACTCAGACTGGCAGCTGCTCTCCAGGGTGTCAGGTAAAGGTCTTTCCCATCACCTACCGCCTGGTCCTTTTGTAACCGAAGAAGCCAGTGATTTGAACCTGAGACCTTCTGTATGCAAAGCAGAGGCTCTTCCACTGATCCACAATCCCTCCCCCTCTTCTGCATCATCCCAGAAGAGGCTCAGTAAAGAGAAGAAGGAAAGGAAAAAGGAAGGAGTGATGCTACCACAAGGAGAGAAGGCGCACACAGAGAGACTCAGGACAGAGCTGGATTAGTGGTTTGGCTAAAGAGGCTGAAGAGGAGGGCCTTGGCTTGAGTCATAAGGTAGCCATGATCCTACATGGAGGCCTCTGTAACTGCTTGCAACTGTTTCCACTTAAAGCCTACATAGCTCAGAACAAGGGCAGAAAGAATCCTACTCACAGTGGTAGGAAACGTTACAGGTATCCTGGCTTGCATTGAGGAGGTGCAGAGATGGCTGCAATGTGCCAGGGATAAAAAGGAACAATGCCTGAGCACCTATGAAATCTGCCGGCGGAGAAGGGACTGTGGAGGCAAAGAGGCCTTCTGAACAGTGGGTCAAAACAGACTGCACCATTTGAGACTGCGGGGGATATTTGGGATGTTCCCCTCCAAGACCCTGCAAAAAATAAAACCCCAGCCCCTTAGGGAGAAAGATTCTACTCAGACCTACTCACAGGGAGGATTCTAAATGAAGAAACAGTAAACAAACAGGATGCTCCAGCAGCCATCTGAAGATGGTCAGTCTAGCAGCCCCTCCCCTTCTTTTTAGATTGGCAGAGGAGGACCCTCCTTCCCTTCACTAGGTGATGAGCGCAGGGGGCATGGAGCCGAGCCAGCCCCAGCCAGCCAAAGAGGCTCAACTGCCTGGAGAACTGCACACGCATGGGCAGATAAGGATGTGGGGAGGAGGAGGCGGATAGAGAGGCACATGAGAAACGCCAACAGCTGCTGGGGAAGTCAAGAACATGCATCGTGGGAGGAGAGAAAGAGGCACACTCTGGATCCCATCCAATGCGCTTTACTGTATGTATCTGGATACGGAGTAAGCTTGCCATCCTTGAGCCAGGTGTTCCTCCTCTCCTCTGGGCTCAGCACTGGGCCATCTGCAGAAGCTGCAAACTATTCAAGCTCCATTCCGCACAGCATGCCGCTCCATTCTCCCTCGGGCCAGGACTTTTGGGGTGGTGTGCTCACACCAGTGCTCTGGCCTATGAGATGATTGCTCTGTCAGATTGGCTACTTGTTGCTGACAACAGCAGAGAGGAGCGTTGGATGGGCATCGTCACAGTTAGAATCTGCAGCAGGGAGAAAAAACAACAACAGAGTTGGGGGCTGTCTGAGGGTTTGAGCACCCCCTGCAGTGCCAGAGAAGGCAAGGATTTTCTCTCCATTAAGTTGCACAAGGCCAAGCAAATGGCCTGCCCACTATGCATTGTGAACAAACAGAAGCTACATCCCACATAGAGCTACACCCCACCAGTGCTGCATTAAGGAGGACAAACTAAAGCTACCGGTACATCCCACATAGAGCTGCCAGATCTTTGGCAGCGTTTGGGCAAAGGTTGACAAAATGAAGGCCTTTTCAATGGTGACCCCCTAACCATAAAAACCTTTCACAAAGATGTTCCCCTGGTTCCTGTGTCACTGAAATTTAAGCATCAAGTAAAGAATGTTTTATTTCCCCACCTCAATTAGTGATTTTTTTCTTTTTTAACTTGTAATTATGAGGGTTGGTTGAATGTTAGTGTGATTTTTGCAGGCCTTGTCATGACAATGTTCTGGTACTTATGTCCCTGCATTATGTCAAAATGCCTGGGACTGAAAGCTGGGGTGCTCCGATCCATAACAACGAACACAGGCTGCAGAATCTGGATTGCTAAATGCTAATATGGCAGATTCCCAAAAGCAAACACAGAATCCATGGTACACTACCAATTTAAAATATGCCCGGCATGTGCTAGGATGGGGACTCACCCACCCCTGGGCTCTGCTGGGTTGCCAAGCACCTACTGGGGGGGGGGGTGTAAAGTTGTTAGATCCAGGTTAGCAAATCCTGGCGATTTGGGGTTGGAGCCTGGGGAGGAGAACAGGGACCTCAGTGAGGTCCAGTGCTACAGAGTCCACCCTCCAAAGCATCCATTTCCTCCAAGGGAACTGATCTCTGTAGTATGGAAATGAGCTGCAATTCTGGGGGATCCCCAGGTGCCCCCTGGAGGTTGGCATCACTATTGGATGCTCCATCACTTTGATGGTGGAAGCCACTGAGGCTTCGCTGCCTCAAAAGCTGCATGGCAGCAGAGGGCCGAAGGACAAGGGGCAGCACAGTGAGGACCAGTATGGACCAGAACAGGAAGTCTTGTGAGAAATGCAGGCTCTCGGTCTCCTGGGCTACCTTGGCCTGGAAAGCAGCCAACGAGGACATGCCTGGCCACTTGCTCCAGGCACTGCAGGGCAGCAGTTTGCCAAAGGAAGATGGCCCCGGTGGTGGGCAACAAGACCCCTTCCCTTTTGATCCCCGGCTGTAAGGGGCCAGGAGGGCTGGCTGGTGGCCAGGGCCAGAGGACAGGGTGAGCCCCCCTCCAAAGACTGGAAGGGGAGGAGATGCCTCTGCAAAACATTTTAAAACAAACCTCAGTTCTTATGCTGGGTAGAAAACTACCGTGCAAAGAGGAAGGGATCTTTTTCGCTCACCTTGGTCCTTTTGTGAAACTGGGCCTTACTCTCCTCAGGGATGATGCTGAAAGGAATGAAGATGTCCAGGTGGTACAGACCAGGGTGGTCCTGCAACACAATTCGATCTTCTCCCAGGTCCAGGTCCAGGGACCGCACAGAGTTCTGGAAAGGAAAACCAGAAGAAGGCATGCGGTGTGCTGCAGCGCCACCTGCTGGGACTAGGCTACCTATGCACCCTTCCCAGAAATCACAACACTTCCTTCCTGAATGAATCCCTTACCGTTTTAGGGAGGCTGATTCTCAGGACAAGGCGTTCAGGGTGGCTGCGTGAGGGCTGGGCGACAATGGCAAAGTCGGGAACTGTGGCAGAACTGAGAAAAGAAAGCAAGACAGATCAGATCTGTAAGCTGCAATGAAGGCATTTCCTAGGCGGGAGGGGGGGGCGGGGAGCATATCCAGTCAATGTATGCTGTCTTCTGGAATCCTTTTAACTGACTCCTACATATAGCAGTCAATAACTTGCCCAAGATTCAGGGCCATGTCGAAAATCAGGGCCAGCTGCCCGCCTTGGCGCATGAAAGGCCTCTGCATTCCAACAGAACATTATTTTATTACACGTGCAGCCAAGTACATGTATATATATCCATCATGTCAATTATTCTATGTTATTCTTGGTCACTAAAAACCCAGTTTTGAATAACAGTAACTTGTGCTTCTTTTGGAAGAAGAGTCTTTGGGAAAAGAAAATTCCTGAGATGCAGGACAGCCCATTGAGAGCACTTCTCTGCATACTGTTTGGCACACAGAGAAAGAAGAAGACCACAGAAGAAGACTGCAGATTTATAACCTGCCCTTCTTTCTGAATCAGAGTCTCAGAGCAGCTTACAATTTCCTTTATCTTTCCCCCCCACAATAGACACCCTGCGAGGTGGGTGAGGCTGAGAGAGCTCTCCCAGAAGCTTCCCTTTCGAGGACAACTCCTGCAAGAGCTATGACTGACCCAAGGCCATTCCAGCAGCTGCAAGTGAAGGAGTGGGGGAATCAAACCCGGTTCTCCCAGATAAGAGTCCGCACACTTAACCACTACACCAAACTGGCTCTCCCAGGAATTACTTTCTACAAACTGCAATGGGCTAGAGAGGTGGAAGTGATCCCTTAGGGATGCAGGGCTCAGGATGTCTCAAAGGGCTGCCATGTTGTTTTTCCATGAGCCTCAAGAGCAAAAGGAAGAGCTGGAGAAAGAACACATAGAAAAGACGAACAGGAGGGCCCAACCCTGTCTTGGAGGGTTGGAGCACCATCCCTATGAGGACAGGTTGAAGCGTATGAGACTTTTCAGTCCAGAAGAGACAATTAAGGGGAAACATGTAGAGGTTTCTAAAATTCAGCACAGGATGAAAACTGCTGACAAAGAAATCCCCTCCTCCCAAAATACTAGAACTTGAGGGCATTCAGTTAAGCTGATGGGCAGAAGGTTCAGGACAGACAAAAGAAAATCAGAGTAATTAAAATGTGGAACGCATTGATGGCTACAGGCATAGACAGCTTTAAAGGGAATTAGACAGATCCATGGAGGATAAGTGTGTCAGTGGCTACTAGCCATGATGACTGAGGGGAACCTCCACATTCAGAGGCGCTAATCTTCTGAATCCCACAGCCAGGGAAGCCCTTGGCCACCATGCCCTGTTGTTGGCCCTCCATAGAAACTAGTTGGCCACTGTGCAGCAATGGTTTATTCTGTTGTCAGGACAGGGAGCGTGGCTCCCTTTCTCCCCCCCCCCCCCGCGCTTCCCACTGTGTGAGGGGGGTTGGTTGAGGGGTGGCAGTTGGCCCAAGGTCCGCCCCCAAGAGCTTTCTGGCCAGATCAGGATGGAGCTCTGGTCTCTCTGGTGTGAATCCGGCTCTTTTCCCATGAGATCCCTGGGTCTCTCTCAGGATGGGCAGTTTCTCAAAATCAAGAACATGAGAAGAGCCCTGCTGGATCAGACCAGGGGTCCATCTAGTTCAGCATCCTTTCTCTGTCTATCGCCACATCTTCCTCAACCCAACCCCCTCCATCCCTGTAACATGCTTCCTCCCATCCCAACCCCAACATACCTCTGTGAATAAAGGGGCTGCAAAAGTGGACTGGTTGTCTCCTGGGTTTGACTGCAGAAAAGCAAACAAGGGCATAACTTGGGTTTAAAAAAGGGCATTAACAATCCTTTTGCCACTCCCCAATGCTGCTGAAATCCATGGTCTTTTCTGGTCTGGCTCATGGCTCGCCGCTCTTTTGTCAAAACCAGAGGGGGGGGCTGTCCCCGCTGGTTCATCTCAGGATTATGGTTTCTACCACCTGACAAAAGCTTCCATACCACAAAGGCTAACGATTGGCACACACCCCGTCCCCTCTGTCCTCCCTTTAGCCCTCTAACAGAAAATTATCCCAAATCATTCTAATGCTGGGATTTCCAGTTGACACCCTCTCCCCCTCTCCCACGTAATAGGTTCCTCTGGGCACCCACCCTCTCTAGTTCACAGCACATCCAACCCTCACAAGCACCGAGAGTTTGGTGAGCAGAGATCCTATTGTACCATCCTGCACTAAAGTAGGCACTCTGGTATGCTATGAAAGCCATCCAAGAAGTCTAATCATGCCCCTAAACCCCCCAAGCCCAGAATGTGTATCCTTTGCTGAGCCCATTCGCATAGCTTTGAGTTGATTTGTTTGGCCTGCAGAAAAGCTTCCATGAATTTCACCAGTGTGGGTGCATGATGTGCCAGGATCAGGACCACCTCCTAGTGTAACCCCCGTTCCAGTCAAAAGGTATTCAGAGACATGAGGACTGCCGTCTAGCTTCTGTTTTCATAAGGCAGCCTCCCCTGCACATAAGCCCCCCTGTGAGCACCAACTGAAAATGGCTGCACGATCCCCTCTCGACTCTGGATTCCTTTATTTCTATCTTAAGCATTTGCCTTGGGCTGCGTGAAGGACTGTAAGATCAGCAGGATTTGCATTAAAGCAGGGGCTGCATTAATGGGAATTTGTGTCTAATCCTGCACAGAAGTGACCACTTAGATGCAGGCCACAAAGTCATGCTAATTTAAGTGTCCTCCCCCTAACCATTCACCAACAGACGATTCTTATTACTTTATCACGTGAGTGTTTTAGATCTCCTTGACTATTAAGCATTATGGATTCATGTAAGGCATGCACATCTGTTTCTTATTCAAGAGCTTATGAAGCCAGGTATTGTCAAACAGAGGCGCTCATTATTTGATTATCTAACAATGTAGGGGTGTGTGTGAGGTTAAAAGGGAGCTTGTGGCAGCCCTAAAGCTCAGCATACCTGCTGTCCATCTCCTGTATGAAGGGTCTGGATTTTGTGCGGATGGTTTGCTCGGAGATGGAACCCATGAACTTCCTGTTCTTCAGGATGCGCCATTCTGGAAGGTGACGCACAAGAGACAGCCCATGAGTCCGGCTGCAGTGTTTCATTCTAAGGCACAAAGCTGCAATCAGATCCAACGAGGAGGAAGCGTGCAGCTTGCATTGCTAGAGCCAGGCCACATTCATTTCTGCACACGGGCATCCCTCCAGGGACGCCACAGCAGGACCTCAGAAGGGGCCTCCCAAGAAAGAGGAACTGGCTTCCCGGAGCAATGCTGACTTCCCATACCTGCGTCGCCGATCTCCATCTTGTATTTCTCTGATAATCCCTCCAAAACAATTGTAATGAAGAACTCCCTAAGGAAATGGTTGCTCTTGAAAGAGGGAGAGAGAAAAGATTAGGAGGCCGTTGTAAATTTCCTGCATTGTGCGGGGGAGTTGAATAGAGGACCCTGGATGACCCTTCCACATCTAGGATTCTATGAACTATTAGGAGGAAACATTCCATGGGCTTAATTGCTAAACATTCTCCAGAAACCCTAGAACACAATATGGGGGAAGATTGACCCAGAAGTAGCCATGTTAGTCAGCAGCGGAAGAGCTAGATCTGAGTCCAGTATCTCCTTAAGAGACTAACAAGATTTCCACAGTAGAAATCAGGGCTTTTTTTGAGCAGGAATGCACAGGAACGCACTTCCGGCTGGCTTAGGAGGTGTGGCCTAATATGCAAATGAGTTCCTGCTGGGCTTTTTCTACAAAAAAGGCCATGGCAGAAATCATTTTAGAGAGTCAAAGTTCTCTGACAAAGGGAGCTTTGCTCTCAAATGCTTAGACCCCCAAAATCTTGCTGATCTCAAAAGCACTACTAGACTCGAATCTCACTCTTCAGCATGGAGAAGAGCTCCCAAACCCAGCGTGCACATGCCAGAGCTTGCTGGGGAATGGGGGTAGAGAAAAAAGTGGCTGGGAGGAATATTCATGCATAAGCTAAGGGGCTGAGGGTGCAGCATCACCATAATGTTCCACCCCACTAATCACCCATTATCCCCACTGACATTTTCCTTGGGCTGAGGTCCAAATCCTGTTTCCAGGGTCCTCACAATGCTAGCCTTGAGCAGGACAGCAGGAGAAAGCAAGGGTTTAAAAAAACCTCAGCATGGGAAGGATGCGGGAGCGTGGAGGGAAAGAATGATGGGCTGTTACGGAGATGGATGATCACAGCCCATCAGCTCCCACCTCCTAGAAGAGGGGTTCTCAGGTGAAAGAGCTGTGCTCTGCAACCCTCCTCCACAGGGGGTCACAATAAAGGGGACATAAGAGTCATTCCCCTCCTGTTACTCCTTGGTGCCAACAAACCTAAAAGGATAGGGCTGTGCTTTGTCCTGGGTGTGTGTGCATGCAAGGGGATGGCACTGGCACATTCAATGAGAGCTCCTGGAGGGCATCTTGCCCAGGGTTGAATCCTGGAGCCAGCCCTGCTCCTCCTGCCTCCTCACCCTGCTGAGCAGCCAGGACTCACAAGGAAAGGTCTCCTAGCAGAAGAGCTGCCCCTCCCCCCCAAAAAAAAGTGGAAGGACCAGCTCAGAGTCCTCCATGCAGAGATACTCACCTCCAGGGCTTTTTTTCCTGTGGGAAACACAGTGGAACAGAGTTCCAGAACCTCTTTGTGGAAACAAAATTCTCAAAAAACTGTTTCAAAATTAATGAGAGGCACCCATGTCTCTCTCCTTCACTCCCCTCTTGAGAGGTCTGGCACCTCATTTTCCAGAAAAAGAGCCTTGCTCACCTCCATCTTGGTGAAGAAGTCGGTGTTGATGGTGACATCGTACGCAGTGCAACCGTGACTGCCTGGAAGGGAGGGAGGAGGAAGAGGAGGAGTCAAGCTCATCCTGAAGTAGGGTGGCCATAATGTCTGAAGGCCAGCCAGGGACACCTTTGGGGGGGGGGGGGAAGGTAGGGGTGCTTCCGGCGATGTCACTTCCGGTGACGGCATGCCACCGGCGGAAACAGGAAGTGACGTCACTTCCGGCGACGGCACTTCCGGTGACGTCATGCCACCGGCGGAAACAGGAAGTGACGTCACTTCCGGTGACGCCATGCCACCGCCAGAAACAGGAAGTGACATCACTTCCTGTGACATCATTTCCCCGCGCCACCTGCCGGAAGCAGGAAGTGACATCACTTCCTGTGACATCATTTCCCCCAAATGACATCATTTCCCCCAAATGCCACTGCCGGAAACAGGAAGTGACTTCACAGCACTTCCTGTGACGTCCCCAAAAATCCCCCAAATATCACCGCCGGAAACACCAAGATTATTTATAGAGAGGGAAAGGGGGAAGTAAAGTTAAATGAAACTCTTTTTTTACTTTTTTCAAAGTGAGAAGACTAGAGAGAACGGGTTCCATGCTGAGAAGCCAGTCAGATTCCAGTGAGATTCCAGTGAGACTGTGCTTCATAATGCAGCCTATTTATTTTGTCCTGTTTGCTCTGTTGGCTCTATCTGCGCCACCTTCATCACTTTCGGGGTGTGGATCCCCCAGTGGGGTGGTCTCCCGACTCCCTCCGCCGGCTGTTTCTGATAGCCCTGCGCCCCCTCTTTCATTTGATATGTGTCCCGTGCGGGTGCCACCCTCTCGCCAGGAGATGCCGCAAAATGAGCCCCCTTGAGGCTTATGGCGGCAGGGCTCGGGGGAAGCGAGCTAGACTGCTGTTCTTTTGAGGGATTATAGAGTGTTTCGAGCCCATCCCTGTGGCATCGGTCCCATCGTTGTGGGACCCAGGGGGCCGGCGCAGCGGCACGCCGAAGCAGCCTGTCACTAATAACACAGGTCGAGATGCAGGACAGGAACCCGGAAGTGACCGACAGGCTGGAAGGAAGGAAGGCCGGCCGCCCCCTCCCGCCAGCCGCCCCCCCCCCCGCTTTCGGCCCCCTCCCTCCCTGCTTACCTTGTTCCAGGGCGGGTGGCGGCCTCTCCTCCGGGCGGCTGGTGCTGCTGGCGGGGCTGGCGGCGGCTGCGGAGAGGCCGGCGCTGGTCTCTGGAGGGCCTCCAGGGACCAGCGCCAGCCTCTCCGCAGCCTCCGCTGGTCTCTGGAGGCCCTCCAGGGACCAGCGCTGGCCTCTCCGCGACCTCCGCAGGGCCTCCAGGGACCAGCGCCGGCCTCTCCGCGGCCCTCTGGAGGGCCTCCAGGGACCAGCGCCGGCCTCTCCGCGGCCTCCGCTGGCCTCTGGAGGCCCTCCAGGGACCAGCGGCGGCGTCTCCGCGGCCTCCGGAGGCCCTCCAGGGACCAGCGGCGGCCTCTCCGCGGCCTCCGTGGGCCTCTGGAGGGCCTCCAGGGACCAGCGGCGGCTTCTCCGCGGCCTCCGGAGGGCCTCCAGGGACCAGCGGCGGCCTCTCCGCGGCCCTCTGGAGGCCCTCCAGGGACCAGCGGCGGCCTCTCCGCGGCCTCTGGAGGGCCTCCAGGGACCAGCGGCGGCCTCTCCGCGGCCTCCGCGGGCCTCTGGAGGCCCTCCAGGGACCAGCGGCGGCCTCTCCGGCCTCCGCCACCGCCTCCGGGCCCCACGGCGGGCAGGGAAGGCGGCGAGTGAGGGAGCCAGCGTCCCTGCGCGTGCGCACACCGCCGTGCACACGCGCAGGGACGCTGGCTCCCTCACTCGCCGCCTTCCCCGCCCGTGCGCGCGGCCCACAGGCTCCCCGCTGGCTATACCGGGACTTCTAATGGTCCCGTTATAGCCAGCCCGGGAGCCGGGAATTGGGGGCCAGAACCGGGAAAGTCCCGGGAGACCAGGACGGTCTGGCCACCCTATCCTGAAGACAAGACACCCAGCTCCTAACACCCACAAGCAGGGCTGGGCTATAGAGGTGCCCTTTGGGTGATGGGTCCACATTTTAACATCTTGCTGGAGAAGCACATGTGTCAAAAACGGCTGAC
The DNA here is from genome assembly GCF_032191835.1 of Heteronotia binoei. Taxonomy (NCBI): domain Eukaryota; kingdom Metazoa; phylum Chordata; class Lepidosauria; order Squamata; family Gekkonidae; genus Heteronotia; species Heteronotia binoei. The sequence goes on from NC_083237.1 coordinate 28,604,682, forward strand.
TTCATGCCACGGCTCCACACATTTCAAATTCCTCTCTTAATCTACTAAACTGTTTGTTTTGTTTCTTTAAGCACCCCTCCTCTTTCTGTGGAGCGTGGAATACGCTTGGCATCACCTGAACTAAACTAAAACAGAGAACAGATAACATAAGTTATCTGCTGTGCTTCAGTCCCCTGTCTCAGTATCACCCTCCCACAGCCATTTTTCCCATTTATGCCACTAGCCCATTCCCCCCTGCTATGAGCACCGCTGAACACTCACTGTTGTCCACTTCTGCGTGGGGCTCGCCCAGGCTCATGGGGATCCGGAAGGTGGAGGCGTTCTCCGACTCAATGAGGCACTCGAGCTCTTCATTGGTCAGGTTGGGAGGTGGAGGAACATCAGAGGACCTGCAGATGTTGATGAAAATCTTCTCGCCTGCATTGGTGTGGGTTTTAAGGCAGAACCCTGGAGAGGACAGGTGCAAGCTTAAAATCGTCAGGCAGACGGAAGTTGCTCCATTGAGCCAAAATATTTGATGGCAGGATTAAGACTTTACAGGGTGGCCATCAGGGATGCCAGGCAGGAATTTTCCCTTTTGTATTACACTCCCCACCCCCAGACCTCACCAGTGGTGGAACTACAGAAAGGCTAGCCATACCAGTGAAGGAAACCTCTGTGTGTGCATCAGACAGATCAGGTGACAGCCCCTAGAGAAACTTCCTGGCTAGGCTTCTTTCTAGCCAGGCCACCTTCACCTTGTCCTGATCTGCATAGCAACCAGGTGTAACACCCAGTCCCTTACTCTCCTCTTCCCAGACACCCCCATCACATCTCTGTTCTTTTGTCCTGCCTGAAGCTCTTCACCTGGAAGTGGTCGGATGGGCTTGGAGTCCGTTGGAGGTGGAATTGCACTCTGGATCTTCTGGGTTGCCTGGGGAGACAGAGTTTTGATTGGTTTGTCACACCATCCCACCACATTGACTCAGAAGCCAGTCTCATTCACTTTTCCATATATATTTGAATCCCTAGTATCATTAGGGCCAGAACTCAGACAACACAGCAGGCTCATGTTGCCTTCCAGTCTTCTCCTCGCAATCTCCCAAGATCCTGCAGCCACACCTCCCAGCCACGCCATCGGCAACCACTTACAAGCAACAAGGAAAATCACAGGCCAACAAGGTCATAACCCTCATTGGGAGTCCTTAGAAGTAATATTATTGCTTTTACAATGTGCTGTACACTTTATATTTTAACACAGACAGCTGGGATGTCTATGGCGCTTTCTGGCATTCAAAGCACATCATGAGCATTCTCTTGTTACAATCCACACAATGATCCTATGAATTCCTCTCCAAACTGGGAAACAAACAGCAGGCAAATGTCAATGGAAGTCAGTGCAAAGTGATGTGCAGTATGGGGGAATATCCTATTTTCAAAGATACTCTGATGTGGTGGTGAACTGATGATGACAGACCAAGCAAAAGATATTCGGTGGACAGCTCACTGAAAACATTGACTCTGCATGCAGCAGTGATTTTTAAAAACCTCATGCGAGGGAACCATAAAGAGTGCAACTGACAACAAAATTGCTAGCAAAGTAGAGACCACATATTAAGTCCCTGATGCAGCCTCCTTTGAAATATGGTGGAACCCTCTGCCAAATAACATCAGGGCCCTGAGGGATCTGTTGCAATTCTGCAGGGCCTGTAAAGCAGAGATGTTCCACCAGGCTTTTGGATGAAGACAGCAACAGTTACCATCTTGGCTGGCACCCTCTCCTGCTCTCCACATTCTTGCCCTCCTTTCCCCCTCCCCACGATACAGCTGGCAGTCTGCAACTGTAATAATTTGGATTTTGCCATCAGATTTTAGATTGTAAATAATCATTATTTTAATTGTTTGTTTGCATTGGTAGTTTTTATCTCTGTTGTATATCACCCGGGGCCCTGCTATATAGCTGGGATAGGTGATTCATTAATCCAATAAGTAATAAATAAATACACAGTTATGGTTGCTGCATCTCCAAAAAAGATGCTGAAGGCCTGAAAAAATTCCGGAAAGGACAAGCCAAAAGGATTGTGGTATTGGAGCACCTGTCCTATGAGGCAAGGACAGATAAAAGAAGGAAGCACGGGAGAGACAAGATTATGCCCAGCATAGAGAAAGCAGAGAGAGAGGAACATTTCTTTATTTCCCGTAATATTATAGCTTAGGACCACCCTATGAAATGGATTGGCAGTAAACTCAAGGCAGACCAAGAGAAGTAGTACTACTTCTCACAAAATGTAGCTGATGTGGGGAACTCAGTGCCGCAGGATGCGGTGGCGGTCATAGGATAAGATGGATTCAAAAGTGGGTTGGACAGCTTTATGGAGGAGAGGCCTAACATTAGCTATCAGCCATGACAGCTTCTGGGTTTAGAAACCAAATGCTGCCAAACATCAGGTGCTAGGGAGCAGTCAGCAAACAAGGGCTGTTGTCCATAAGCCCTGCCTGTGGGGTCCCTGCAGCAACTGTCTAGCCACTGCTGTAAAATGGATGCTGGACTGATGAAGCCATGTTTCCAGTCATCTTGCCAAGGAGAAAAAAGCAGTATCAATGGCACACCTGGAGCAGAAGGCGTTGGAACTCCTCCTCTTCTTCCTCCTCTTGCAACTCAGCCGATAGCAAGGACTTGTCAGAGGTAGATGCCATGGTGGGGCAGCCTGCAAAGACCATGACATAACCAAGGATTAAGAACAATCCCCTGCCCCCAACACAGGAAAGAGCATGATCCCTAAGGCAAAGGGCAGCAGACCAAGAGAGTCAGGAAGGAAAAAGCTTCAATGCAGGGAGAACTGCCACCCTTTCTCCTTTTTCTGTTAAGTCCCCATTCACTTCCCAGAAAAGCCAGACTTCAGAAGTCTTAGACTTTGGTCAAATGCTCTATATTCCCCAGAGCTAAAGTTACCACCCTCCAGGTGGGATCTAGGGATCTCCTGGAATTATAACTGATCTCCAGACACAGAGATCAGCCCCTCTGGATAAAATGGCTACTCTGGAGGGTAGCCATTTTATGTGGCATCATGCCCCATTGAGCTCCCTCCCTTCCCCAAACTCCACATTCAAAATCTCCAGTCATTTCCCAACCCAGATTTGGCATCCCCATTTAGAGCAGATAAAATCTGGCAGGGGGAGGGGGATCAGATACCTACAGGCTTGTCTATTATTATGGCAAACTAGTACGAAGGAAAAGAAGGTATTTTGTCCCTTTACATTATAACCCAACTACAATCTAAAACAGCAGGAATCCCCAGCACCCATTCTAGTCAAGACTGTGCCATGAAGCTGCATTGCACTGGTCCACCTAATACAACCTGCCACTTAAGTTTCTTCAGCAAAAAATTGCATCTTGGGGCTACTGCATCCAAACCAGGTATGCTAGCCACTGCTACCACTTCCGCCCCAACTCCCTGTACCTTATTTGCTTCAATGTAGGAAGAACTGCTACCCTTTCCCCTTTTCTATTCTGATGTTCCCTTGTGGAATAGGGACCCCCCCCCCTTCCCCTGCATCTTATGAGCCCTCTGCCCACCACACCTCCTCTTCCTTCGTCTCCCCTCCAACTGACCTCCTTCAACCCGCAACCCTCCTACGCGGATCTACGTGGAAGGAAGCTCTCCCGCGTCTTTATTTTGATCAGTCGACTAACATCCCAGAGGCCCAAACTTCCGGTATTGCTATAGCAACTCCTAATCAAAGAGAAAGCAGAGAAGGGGAAACTTTTAAGAGCACAGAGATAGTGGCTTTGTTCCCCTCGCCTTCCGGCCCCTTTTATTATCACTTCTTTTACTGGCGCTCACCTGGAAACGCTCCCCCTACTTTAGGCAAAAAAACCCAGATTTTAAATCCCCCCTCCCGCTAAAAGAAATTACCTCTCCTGCTTATTTCCTTTCGGTAGGACGGGCGGAAGTGACGACGCACACAGCGACTTGCAGGGCAATTAAACGGAAGTCAAGATTTCTGCCTCTCTATTCAGTTTAAATGTCTCATGGAGTTTGATGCGGGGGGGTTCAGCAGAGTAGGTGCCTTAGGGGAGAGGCCGCATGCTCAGCCAGCCTCCCTAGTTCATCCCCTAGCATCTCCTGTTAAAAGGTAAATGCCAGAGAGCCCCTGGAGATCGGCTGCTTGATCGTATCTAGAACAGCGTGCGTGATGTAAAGTACTTTCCTATGTTCATAGATAGATACATTTGTGTAGGTTACACAGCAAATCTATTGTGGCATAATCTTTCTGGACTAGGACCCTTGGCAGACACACAATGTCTGCCCTGAACCTAATATATCCCATTTAGCCCCACTCCTAGAGACTTCTGATGATTTTAAGGTTCTTTCTTCCCCCTGTGCAAACACCAGTCGTTTCCGACTCTGGGGTGACGTCGCATCACCACGTTTTCATAGCACTTTTTACGGGGTGGTTTGCCATTGCCTTCCCCAGTCATCTACACTTCCCCCCCAGCGAGTTGGGTACTCATTTTACCAACCTCACAAGGATGGAAGGCTGAGTCAACCTTGAGCTGGCTACCTGAATCCAGCTTCCACCAGGATCGAACTCAGGTCATGAGCAGAGAGCTTGGACTGCGGTACTGCAGCTTTACCACTCTGTGCCACAGGACTCCTCTTTTCTTGCTTAATAATTGAACCCAGATATTGAAATAACTGAAATAGTAGCAAAGTTTCTTCATAGTGTTTTGGTTACAGGCAGGGCTTTTTTTGGAGCAGGAACGCAGTTCCAGCTGGCTTGGCACCAGGGTGTGGCCTAATATGCAAATGAGCTCCTGGGCTTTTTCTACAAAAAAGCCCTGTGCAAAACAATGGTGATGTCAGGGGGTGTGGCCTAATATGCAAATGAATTCCTGCTGAGCTTTTTCTACCCAAAAAGCCCTGGTTACGCGCCCTGATAAGTATTAGGCTTTATTATGTATTAATAAGGCTTTATTTATTAATTAGGCTTTATTAAGTATTAAGCTTTATTATGCTGTTATTTCTGTTTTCATCTTGTACTTTTAAACTTACTTTGTATGGACTCTGTATTCTCCTAATTTGTAATTCTGTGGATCTTCTATTGTATATGTCTATATGTGCCAATAAAGGCTGTCTGATGATGATAATCTTTCAGAACTAGGACCCTTGGCAGATACACAATGTCTGCCCTGAACCTGTGTGTGTGCACGTGCATGGAAGCAAGAGATGGGTAGAGAGGAAAAATAATATTAAAGTGTAGAACAGCGATAGTAACACCTCATGCAAGAAATGGGTCTGGGTAAAAGTCGGATCTACACGGATCTTCATGAATTCATATGATTTTTACATTGAAATGAAATCAAACCACTGTAATTCTATAGATCCTGTCTTAGACTATAGTATAGGCAGGACCACAAAAATCATGCCTTCATGAATTCGTGGCGCCTCAGCAATGCAAAAACCTCTGTTGAAACCACGGATCGTCATGGATCCATGTGATTTTTGCCTTGGATCCCCCCCAAGCCCTCCATCCAGTCATATATCATGTCCATGGGCAGAGTTTCCACCACAGAAATCATGGATCCACGGTTTCGTGGCAGCGCCAGAAATAAAAAACTTGGTTATGAACCATGGATCCTCATGGATCCACGTGATTTCTGCTTCGGATCCCCCCAAGCCCTACATCCAATTGCATATCATGTCCATGGGCAGAGCTTCCACCACAAAAATCATGGATCCACGGCTTCGTGGCAGCACCATGGAAGAAGAACTTGGTTTTGCACCATGGATCCTCATGAGTTTACACCCCGGAAATCATGGATCCTTGGCATCGTGGCAACATCATTTTTTTTTATTTTATTTTATTGTTGTTTTAAAAACCCCACATGTGAAGCCCCAGTGCATAAAATTACAATAGTTACTCAAGTTAAACATTAATAGATATCAGAAAGAAGAACATCAACCTAACTTTCATATAGTGAATACAAGAAAAGTAAAGCGATACAGTTTACAACGATATCAAATCAAATCAGCTAAACATTCATCATTTGCATAAATGGACTCCAAATCTCATTAAAACGACACATTTGTCTACGACCAGAAAATGATATTTTTTCAAAAGCTGCGAAAACATGGCTTTGAAGCTCATATCCTCATGGATCCTCATGATACCTGCATTGGCTCATCCCAAGCTCACCATCCAATCTCATGTTGCGTCCATGGAAAGAGCTTGCTCTACAGATATAATGGATCCATGGCTTCGTGGCAGCACCATGGATCCAGAACATGATTTTGAGGCACGGATCCTCATGGGTACTCTTATGAGAAGATAGGAGTCTTGGAAAACAATTTCACAGTAGACCTTTTTCCTGGTTTAGCAGTGTCCCCAAATTGACATTCTACACCAGGGGTGGCCAACGATAGCTCTCCAGAAGTTTTTTGCCTACAACTCCCATCAGCACCAGCCATCAGCCATGCTTGCTGGGCTGATGGGAGTTGTAGGCAAAAAACGTCTGGAGAGCTACCGTTGGCCACCCCTGTTCTACACTAAAATCATAGAATTGTATAGAATCTTAGAATCATAGAGTTGGAAGGGACCTCCAGGGTCATTTAGTCCAACTCCCTGCACAATGCAGGAAACTCACAAACACCTTCTCCAAAATTCACAGGATCTTCATTGCTGTCAGATGCCCATCTAGCCTCTGTTGAAAAACCTCCAGGGAAGGAGAGCCCACCACCTCCCGAGGAAGCCTGTTCCACTGACGAACCGCTCTAACGGTCAGGAAGTTCTTCCTAATGTTGAGCTGGAAACTCTTTTCATTTAATTTCAACCCATTGGTTCTGGTCCCACCTTCTGTGGCCACAGAAAACAATTCCACACCATCTGCTATATGACAGCCCTTCAAGTACTTGAAGATGGTGATCATATCACCTCTCAGTTGTCTCCTCTCCAAGCTAAACAGACCGAGCTCCTTCAATCTTTCCTCATAGGACTTGGTCTCCATGTCCCTCATCATCTCCATTGCCCTCCTCTGGACATATTTCCTTATTAACCTGTGGTGACCCAAACTGAACGCAGCAGTCTAGTAGGGTCCTAACCACAGCAGAGTAAAGTGACACAATCACTGAACATGATGTGGACACTTGGTTTTTGGTGGTTCAGCCCAAAATTGTGTTTGCCTTTTTGGCTGCCACATCACACAGCTGACTCATGTTCAGTGTGTGGTCCACAAAGCCCCCTAGATTGGTTTCATACATAGTACTGCAAAGATAAGTCTCCCCCATGCTATAATGAATATGCAACTAGGTTCAGAAAAAAATCCTGCAGTTGTTTGAGACTTCAAAAATAAAACCCAGAACTGTAAATAGGAACTATAAATAGGCCAGCCGTCCACAAAACTGTTTTTATGTAACTATAGCATGATCCTTATATTCTGCCCCCACTTACATCCAGAGAGCTCACGCAAGAGCAGCTGTCATTTCTGTACACTTCCCAAAAGCACTATATCAAAGAATAGGTACTCCAGTCTGAATATCTGTAAGGAAAAGTATGGTGATTCGGTAACATCATCCAATCCTGGTTCAGTTAATGGGAGAGAGATGGATTCATCAGAATATCACACAACAGAGCAGGCCTTGAAATCCCTAGTCTCGTTTCAGAAACCAATCTATGAAGCTCTTTTGCCCTCAGGCATAGAAGGCAGAGTGCACAGCTTGCTCTTTCATGGGAAAACCACAGATTATGCAAAGTCACTATGTTTTTATTGTAATTAAAAGAAGACTCAATAAGTTTTAATTCTGAGCAGGTAAGTGATGTATGGAAAAAAGTCAACCCTTTGCCACTGCCCCTGTTTCACTCTCAAGGTGTCCCATCAAGACACATATAACATATGTATGACAACACTTCTGTCCTCAGTCATATGCTCTGCAATTTGATGAGGGAAAAGGCCCAGCCACACTGCATATTCCACAGGTATATGGGGGGACTCATGGATGGATTCTCCTTTTGCATCTCATTCCATTAGTCTCCAAAACTACCTTTGTTTGCTGGCTTCGTGTATGTATCACTTTTCTCCCCAATGAAAGCAAAGGGGCTGACATCATTCTCCTGTCCTCCACTTTTATGCTCACAGAAACTCTGCAAGGTGGGTTAGGCGGAGAGTGCATGACTGTCCTGAGGTCACACAGCAAGCTTCCATGGCAGTCAGGATTTGAATCTAGGTTTACTAGATCCTAATGTAATATTCCAACCACTACACCATACTGGCTTTGCATGACCTGGCGAGCCAAGAGTACAGCATGTAGAATAAGAGTGTACAACTTCCCTAAGTGTAATGTACTCAGAGACGAGACGTGCTGAAGGCAAAAGGCTTTATTCGATGGTACATCACAGAACAGGGCAACGCGGGCCGGGACCCGCTTTATATACATTCAACCCGGAACAGCCCTCCAGCTGGCCAGTCCAATCCTGGCCAGTCAAACTTCCCGCCACTGATCTTGATTGGTGGAGCCTTTTCCCGCGCTGCGCAGGGCGACCATGGGACTTCCCCTGGTCGCCTCTGCTGCATGGCCGCGCGGTGCTTCAGTTAATCCCAAGACACTACACTAAGCCTTTCTGCATCTTTGGAATCATGACACAGCATGTTGGCTGCAACCAATAAAATGGCTGTCACAAAACAACTGCTGCAGGGCAAAGCCAGCAAAAGAATGGATGCCACGTTTTACCTTCAGTCACACAGAGAATATCCTTGTACTGTTGGAGGCAGCTGCTGCCAAAGCGACATCTACCAAAATCCACACAGTCAATCAAATGTACAACAACCAATCAGAAGCCCAGCTGGGCACAGTTTGCCACCTGATTTAAAAAAAACCACTCCACTGTTACCAGGAAAGGTGCTCCTAGGGACCATGGCACCTATAGGCATCACTAGTTTGGAGACTTCTGCTTTAGAAGGGTGCATTAAAGAAGACTCTTGAGAGTCCCTTGGACTGCAAGAAGATCCAGTCAGTCAGTCCTAAGGGAAATCAACCCAGACTGTTCCCTGGAAGGTCAGATGCTGAAGCAGAAACTCAAATCCTTTGGCCACCAAATTAGAAGGGAGCACTCACTGGAGAAGATCCTGATGCTGGGAAAGACAGAAGGCAAAAGAAGAAGGGGACGGCAAAAGATGAGATGGCTGGACAGCGTTACTGATGTAACAAACACGAATTTGAGCAGACTTCGGAAGATGGTGGAAGATAGGAGGGCCTGGCGTGACTTTGTCCATGAGGTCGGTCGCAAAGAGTCGGACTCGACTGTGCGACTGAACAACATTAAAAAAATCTGCTGACCATAATCAGTTGTGATTGCACCTACGTTAATGAGTACAAGACAAACTCACCCCTAAACAACAAACTGTCCCCCTTAAACCATTTACAGTTGAATTAATGTAAGAGAGATGACAGCTTTTCATTATTAATGAAAATAATTATTAATGAAAAGTCCTATGAAGAAAGGTTGAAGGAGCTGGGCATGTTTAGCCTGGAGAGGAGGCGGCTGAGAGGTGATATGATCACCATCCAAGTACTTGAAAGGCTGTCATATGGAAGATGGTGTGGAATTGTTTTCTGTGGCCCTGGAAGGTAGGACCAGAACCAAAACTGGTTGAGATTGAATCAAAAGTGGTTTCGGCTCAACATCAGGAAGAACTTCCTGACCGTTAACGATTTCTCAGTGGAACAGGCTTCCTCCTCGGGAGGTGGTGGGCTCTCCTTCCTTGGAGGTGTTTAAACAGAGGCTACACAGCCATCTGACAGCAATGAAGATCCTGTGAATTTAGGGGGAGGTGTTTGTGAGTTTCCTGCATTGTGCAGGGGGTTGGACTAGATGACCCTGGAGGTCCCTTCCAACTCTATGATTCCATTATTCTAATTTGGTGGCCTCTATCTAGTGAGCAAGATGTTTTGCAGTCAAAGATAAGACCATTACAATATCTGCCTTGGATAGTTTTGCAACTCGGTGGCATCAGAAAGTTCAGAATGCAATTATTTGCAGTGAAAGGTATGGACATGATTTTGATTTCTCATGTTACTGTGGTGTTCATGGTAAGGTAGAACCATTACAGATACTTTTTTGTTTGGTCATCCTGTAGACATTGGTGTGATGTCATAATGCACAAGCCTCAAAGTATTTGAAGCAGTGTTTGGCATCTTGGCAGTGTTCTGAGGTTTTCGTGGGTTATTCTGTGGTCATGGATGTGCTGTGTGATGTGAAAGAAACCTCAGGGGGACCACGCATGATGAGCCCAACTATTCAAAAATGAAAAGTCACAGAATTCATGAAGATTAAGTGTTTCAAAGTATGTAAGCACACTGTGACAGCATACAAGGTACTCGAAATCCAATTTGTATTTTGCAAACAAACGCTGGACATAGACGTGACCTGGATGGATAATGAGTGTGGTGAGCAATAAAATTGTGAATGTGTGATAGTTGTTCAGCAAGCTATGACCATGGATATTACATGTGGTATAATGTCGTGTTTTCCTTGATCCAACGCAAATAACTTTAAGATCAAGAAGGATCCGCACTTCGAAACCATATTTTGGCTCCTTGGTACCGGCACAAAGCCATGGACCTGTCATTCCTGTGGTGCAAGGTCTGCCAAAAATCATGGTGGAATCCAACGCAAAAATCATGTGGATCCATGAGGATCCGTGGTCCAATACCAAGTTTTTGTTCCATGGTGCTGCCACGAAGCCGTGGAGCCATGATTTTTGTGGTAGATGCTCTGCCCATGGACATGATATGTGATTGCATAGTGAGCTTGGGGGGATCCAACACAAAAATCATGGGAATCCATGAGGATCCATGGTTAATAACCAATTTTTTGTCCTTGGTGCTGCCATGAAGCTGTGGATTCATGATTTCTGTGGTGGAAACTCTGCCCATGGACACGATATGTGATTGCATGGAGGGCTTGGGGGGATCCAAAGTAGAAATCACGTGGATCCATGAGGATCTGTGGTCCAAAAGCAAGTATTTGGTCCCTGGCACTGCCACGAAGCCGTGGATCCATGATTTCTGTGGTGCAAACTCTGTCCATGGGCATATGTGACTGGATGGAGGGCTTGGGGGGATCCGAAGCAAAAATCACGTGGATCCATGAGGATCTGTGGTCCAAAAGCAAGTTTTTGGTCCACAAAGCTGTGGCTCCACGATTTCTGTGGTGGAAATTCTGCCCATGGACATGATATGTGACTGGATGGAAAGCTTGGGGGGATCCAAGGCAAAAATCACGTGGATCCATGAGGATTCGTGGTCCAAAAGCACGTTTTTGGTCCCTGGCGCTGCCACGAAGCCGTGGATCCATGATTTCTGTGGCTTAAACTCTGCCCATGGACATGATATGTGACTGGATGGAGGGCTTGGGGGAATCCAAGGCAAAAATCTAAGGTCCAAAAGCAAGTTTTTGGTGCCTGGTGCTGCCACGAAGCCGTGGATCCACGATTTCTGTCGTGCAAAGTCTGCCCATGGACATGATATGTGATTGGATGTAGGGCTTGGGGGGATCCGAAGCAGAAATCATGTGGATCCATGAGGATCCGTGGTTCATAACCAAGTTTTTGATTTCTGGCGCTGCCACGAAACCATGGATCCATGATTTCTGTGGTGGAAACTCTGCCCATGGACATGATATGTGACTGGATGGAGGGCTTGGGGAGATCCGAAGCAAAAATCATGTGGATCCATGAGGATCTGTGGTCCAAAAGCAAGTTTTTGGTCCCTGGCGCTGCCATGAAGCCGTGGATGCACGATTTCTGTGGTGGAAACTCTGCCCATGGACATGATATGTGACTGGATGGAGGGCTTGGGGAGATCCGAAGCAAAAATCATGTGGATCCATGAGGATCTGTGGTCCAAAAGCAAGTTTTTGGTCCCTGGCGCTGCCATGAAGCCGTGGATGCACGATTTCTGTGGTGGAAACTCTGCCCATGGACATGATATATGACCGTATGGAGGGCTTGGGGGGATCGAAGACAAAAATCACGTAGATCCATGAGGATCCATGGGCAGAGGATGCCACGAAGCCGTAGATCCATGAGGATCCATGGGCAGAGGATGCCACGAAGCCGTGGATCCATGATTTCTGTGGCTTAAACTCTGTCCATGGACATGATATGTGACTGGATGGAGGGCTTGGGGGAATCCAAGGCAAAAATCACATGGATCCATGAGGATCCGTGGTTTGGAAACGTTTTTTCAGTGCTGTGGTGCCACAAATTCGTGGAGGCATGATTTTTCTGGTGCTGCCTATAGTCTAAGAGAGCATCTACAACATGATGGTGGTTTGATTTCATTTCACCATAAAAATCATATGAATTCATCAGGATCCGTGCTTTGGAACCCAGTTTTTGCATTGCTGAGGCGCCAGGAATTTGTGGAGGCATGATTTTTGTGGTCCTGCCTATAGGCTAAGACAGGATCTATAGAATTACAGTGGTTTGATTTCATTTCAATATAATCCATATGAATCCATCAAGATCCGTGTAGATCCGACTTTTACCCTTTTCCGCAAGAAATAGATAAGCACACATTTAAAGACTTGGGAGACAAACCCGCGGTCTCGATTTAATGCTAAACCAATTATAGTAAAACTTGATGAATTAAAATGCTGCAAATGGGATTCATCTTGCAACTCATTACAGACCTGTCCATGAGTTACAGTGAACATATGGACAGTCCGTGTACAATGCGCTTGATTTTTCTTTATATATGCTCATGTTACATTCAACCCAGTTCATGTACAGCTGAACATGCGATTTAAACATGATTTATTCATTCAGATATCGTTCCCCAGTTTCATTTGTAAAGTGAACACGCGTTGGCTCTTTCGTAAACCAGATGTACGCACAATTCCCCCCTAGCAATACAATTTCATTCTATCTTCTGTATTCCTCATCTTTATACGAGAAGAAGGTCGGAAGTGAGCGAAATCATACCACCCGTTCATTTCTGTACTGTGTTGCACTTTGGATGGAGAAGGTCGGGAGTAAAGTGCTTCTGTGACTTCCGATCTGAAACGGAATTCGTTTTCCACTTTGATATCCAAAGCCAAGTGTCTAGAGTGTTCTACCATCGAGATGTCCACGAGGAATAGAGCGGCACTACTCTAAGAATCGCAGATAGTCGTAGCTTTGCCAGAAGTTCAAACTCAGTTACTTTCCAAATGAGATATAGACCTAATGCTAAGATTGAGTAGTCTCTATGGTAGCTGGGAAGCCGGAAGTGCGATCTGGAGTGGGCGGGCTGTGGGTTTTGATTCAGGCTGGTGAGTTCGGCTTGTCAAAGGAGGGCAGCGCAGGGTCCATGGCTGGCACCGCGGCACCCAGCAGTCGTGGGGCCCCTTCAGTGTTCGCTATCTACAGCTCCATGGAGTATGGGCCTGTCCCAGAGGGGACTGGGGCAGCCCAGGTAAGGGAAACAGCTTGAAATTGCTCGTTCTCCTCCTATCTGAGTCCCCCAAATGCGGGCCTAGAGGCTCAAAACCTCTGAGCGCTGACAAGCATTCCTGCAAGGGAGAAAGAACTGAGTTGTAGTGGGGATTGACGCCTTGGTAGATTAAAACACAAAGAGGCAGGGGAGGATTCGTTACTGGGGAGCGGGGTGGGGGGACGCTTTGCATCAACTACCCCTCCCTGGTTTGGTACAGAATCCACCTTTTGCCTTGCATTTTAGGCTTCTTTTTTTTTAAAAAAAAGCCGTGTTAAATATTTCTTCTGCTTCTCTCGGTCGGTTGCTAACCTTTGCTCCGTTGATCCAGCAGCTTGTGCTGAATAGGCGCCTCGGTCGGTGATTGAGGGTCACTGAGCACCCAGCACTGAAACTTCTTTCTCACGAAGTTTCAGTATATTTTTTGGCGCGTGTCCGCATATTGGGCTGTTTTAAATCTCTTGGCTTGGGTCGCGCTGGCGGGGCGAACGACACACAGAGAGAATGCACGTGTGCAAGTGCCCCCTACTGTCTTTTATCACTACGCGTCCGCGTTCTTTATAGAACCCAGGTGGTGCCGTGGCCGGCGTTATCAGCCTATGAGGGGGGAGACGCTCCAGTCAAACTAAGCACGACATGGGGTAGTTGTGTTTTCCAGCCTACCTCCTAGGATTGTTGTGAAGGCTAAAATGCAGACGAGAATTGCTTGGCCGTCCACGCCTGAGATCCTTGAAGAGCGGGATAAAAACCCTGTGATGGTGACTTTCCAAGATCCTTTCCCTCTGCGGTTCCCAAGTCTCACCTCTCCCTTTCCAGAGAAACCTAGAATCCTGTCTCTCTCACACATACATTAAAATATGCTGTGATCCAGACCTCTTCCTGCTTAGCTACCGTTGGATGGAGTAATAGCTGCTTGCATAGATTTGGAAATCAGAAAGATTCATGGGGTTGGTGAGTTAAGGGAACGTCCATATATATTCAGAGGCAGTATACCTCGGAAGACGAGTTCTGGGAGGCAACGTCGGAAGGGCAGTGCTTGGCACTCTGCATTCGTGGTTGGCCACTGCACGAGACCACCTGCTGGCCGTGACGGAGCGCTGCTTTGATTTCGCCCGGCGCCTCTTATGTTTTAAAAAACCCTGATCGCTACCCAGAGGCGCGCCCGCGCGCTCCTGTAAGGACCCCTGCCAAAATCGAGCTTCCCCAGGCGGGAGATCTCCGGGATCGGGCAGAATGCGGGGTGCGTGAAAGCACAACGGGATCCCGGAGCCTTCGGGGCAGTAGGATCCCGGGGTCTCCTCCGGGGTGAAGCCCCCCCCCCCTCGTTTCTTTGGCGAGAGGGGTCAAAAGATTTCTCTTTCTTGCTTTTGCCTCGAGCAGGAGGGACCGAAAGCGTTGATTTCAATTAGGGTCATCTGCATACTGCGCCCCCATTGGCCGCGGCGCCCGTGGTAAGTCCCACCTCGGGTTACGTCTTACCGCGGAGGTACCCGCCCCTCTACTCCGCCTCGCTCTGTCGGCAGGGCTGGGGGGGTATCCCAGCGTGCACCGGGGTTAGGCTTTTAATTAAACCGAGGTGGGGGGGATCCCCTTCTTCTTGTTGTTGCAATTCCTTCCCCCCCACCCCCTTTTGCCCCCTTCCTGCCCGCCCACCCACCCCGGGATGTCCTCGGCGTCCCCTTCTTCTTTCCTGGGCCCCAAGAGCAGCACGGATCGTCCCAAAGCGCCCCGGACGCGGGCGGCGACTTGGAGCCACCGGGAGACGCTGGATTTCCTCGCGCTGTGGGGGGAAGAAGGGATCCAGGCGCAGCTCAACCGGTGCCACCGCAATGCCGACGTCTACCAGTGGATCTCGGAGCGGATGGCCGAGAAGGGCTACTTCCGAGACGAGGACCAGTGCCGCACCAAGGGCAAGGACCTGAAGAAGAGCTACAAGCAAGCCAAGCTGCAGGACGGCCTCGCCCGCCAGCGGTGCCGCTTCTTCCACGAGCTGGACGCCATCCTGGGCGGCAGTCGGGGGGGCGGCGGCAACGCGGCTCCCTGGTGCCAGGTGGTGATCAAAGAGGAGAGCGATCCGGAGCTGGATCCGGATCAAGGCCTGCCGGAGGACGACTACGCCTGGACCCAGGTCTCCGTCACCGACGGCAGCGATCCGGAGCCGCAGGGCGAGCCTTCCTCCGCAGTCGCCGCCGGTGCCTCCTCTTCCTCCTCCTCCTCCTCCCAGGCGCCCGCTGGGCTGCTCCACCCCGAAGACGTCGCGGCCCCGCTCCTGCTCCACCCCCGGGCCTCGGCGGGCTTCGTCAAGAGGGAGAAAAGCCCCGGCGGGGAGGAGGACGAGGCCGGAGCGGCGCCCTTTCTCGTCTACCCGCCGGAGAGCCCCGCCGAAGGAGGGGACAGGCCGCAGGGCGGGGAGGAGCTGCTCCTGCGCCGGGAGACCCGCGCCCATCTGGAGGCCCCCTGGAGGCCCGGCCTCAGCCGGAGAGGTGAGTGCCCAAAGGGGTGCTCCTGGGCCTGGATGTGTGTGTGTTGGTGGGGGGCCCAATATGCGTAAGGTTAGAGCCAGGTAGAATAAACATCAGGTGTTTGAGCCATGTGCTGAGAGCAGTCCATTTGCAGAGAGTAGAGTTCTAATCCCTGCCTTCCACTGAGTGAGACCGTTGGTCTATCTAGCTCAATCTGGTCTACTGGCAGCGGCTCTTCTGGGTCTCAGGCAGAGAACCTTTTAGAGCCACCAGTGAATGTCAGATGTTTGAGAGCTGCGAGGCAGGAAGGATAATAGATGTGGGGAGGGAGAGGTGGAAAGAAAGCAACTTTAACTTCAAATGCCTTCTCCATGCATGCTGATGGGGTGGGGGCTTTGAGAGCCACACAATATGTGTGAAAGAGCCACATATGGCTCCCGACCCATAGTTTGGCCACCTCTGGGGATAGAGCTTCTTCAGCATTAGGCATCCACCCACCACCACCCTCTCCCAAATCTTCTGCCAACAACCCACTAGTGGGGGGTGTAGGGAAATGTCTGTTGGGTATTCCATTATACTCTATGGAGACTGGTTCCCATAGGGCAGTGGCTCCCAACCTTTTTGGCACCAGGGACCAGTTTCGTGGAAGACAATTTTTCTACAGATTGTTAGGGGGCGGCACTGGGATTTCTGCCACCTTGCCTCTAGGTGACCAGACGGCAGATGATGATGATGATAATAATAATAATAACAATAATAATAATAATAAAATTTTATTTATATCCCGCCCTCCCCGCCTAGGCAGGCTCTGGGCGGCTAACAACATTTCATAAACATACAATATAGTGAATATAAAACTTTAAATGGCCAATCTGCGTCCCCCTCCCATTTAGAGACCCCCACCAGTCAGCTGCTCTGGTCCTGGGTAGGTGGAAGGGGCAGTGGGGCTGCTCTGCCTTGCTATGAGGCTGTCTCTGCCACACTGCCTCTTCCATCCTCCCAGGTCCTGGGTGGGTGGTGGTGGTGCAGCACCTCTGCCTCACCCCACAGCCCAGTTGCTAGCTGGCCACAGACTGGTACTGGTCCACAACCTGGTGGTTTGGGACCCCTGCCATAGATTATAATGGAAAATTGATCCGCAGGGATCTGGGGCTGTTTTTTAAGGTAGATGTACCACATTTTCAGCATAGCATCCAGTGTCTCCCCTCAAAAGACCAAGTTTCAAAAAGATTGGACTGGGGGGTAATTCTATGAGCCCCAAAAGAAGGTGCCCCTATCCTTCATTATTTCCAATGGAGGGATTTAAAAAAAGGTGTGTGGTGGTCTCTTTAAATGTGGTTGCTAGAACTCCCTTTGGAGTTCAATCATGCTTGTCACACTCTTGTTCTTGGCTCCACCCCCAAAGTCTCCAGATATTTCTTTAGTCAGACCTGGTAACCCTAAACAGTGCCCTTGTGCATTTCCAAGCTAATGGCCCACTAAATCTACTTCTGATGTTTAAAATTCTTCCATTTGTGCTGCTGAACCCATGCTGGAATCTAAAGCTGTGGTCTTGATCCCGTTTTTTGAATGAACGCCTTCTCTTTGTTGCCTTCCTCCAGCTTTTCCTAGACCGCGAACCCTGCTGAGCACACGCGAAAAACTGGCTCAGCTTCGAAACAGAAGGAAGAGGCCCCGGGATGACCGATTCGATGAGCTGATCCGGGATATCCGGATGCATTTCCGGGAGCGGGAGAAGCTCTTCCAGGGCTTGTGGGAGGAGGAGAAGGCCCAGCGGGAGAAGGACAGGAGGCTGTGGACAGCCGAGATGGACTGGATTCGGCAGATGTGGGCGAAGAGCCAGAAAGAGAGAGAAGCTGCTGGAGAAGAGAAGGAGAAGAAGGGGCCTCGACTCATAAAGGAGGAGAACTGGAATCTCTGCAAAGACCTGGATGGGGACACCTCAAAAGACACCAGTGTTCCAGAGCCCCCGCTCTTAAAGGTTGCATGTGCTGAGAGCAGTCCATTTGCAGAGAGTACAGAGTTCTAATCCCTGCCTTCCACTGGTTCCATGTGGCTTCTTGAGAACTTAAGCTCTGTAAAATCGCCTTCCACTGAGTGAGACCGTTGGTCTATCTAGCTCAATCTGGTCTACTGGCAGCGGCTCTTCTGGGTCTCAGGCAGAGAACCTTTTTCAACATTGGCTCCCTGAACTCTTTCCTTGGGGGTGCCAAGGACTGCCACTGGCAGGACTGGCCCTGCCACTAGGCACACTAGGTGATTGCCTATGGCGCTGGCCTTCTGGGGGCACCAAATTAGGCACCCCCATGTGACTCCGTGATGACTCTGGGAAGGCACCAGAAATTAGCCTTGCCTAGGGTGCCAGACAGTCTAGGGGCAGCCCTGGCCACTGGCACCTATTGCTTGCAAATATTTTCTGCGTTGGCCGAGGTGCTCTATTTTCTGTATTGGCTGAGGTGCTCCTCCCTTGGGGAGGAAGGGGGGTGTAATAGCTTGCTTTGCCAGGCTCTCTCAATCACACAGCAGAGCTACTGAGCCAAGCCTCTCTTCCTTCTATTGGCTAAGGCTCCTTCTCCTCCTGGTCCCCTGGGGAAGGAAGGAAAGAACCAGAGCTTCCTTTGCCCAGTTCCCTAGATCCCATGGGAGAAATACAAAGGAAGTCTTTTAAGACCAATGAGTGCCAATGTTTTAAGCATATTTAAAGTTTTTTTAAAAAAAATCTTTAATTGTGTTTGTCTGTGTCCTTTATAAAGTTTATATCCTCTACCAAATCTTAAATAGGGACACACATGGTCCAGCCCATCATGCCCCAGCCCAACAAGGTCTCATTTATGTTAGATCTGGCCCTCATAACAAACGAGTTTGATACCCTTGTTCTAGTCTATGGAAGGTTCTGCTGCTCTGTTGGTCAGCAGGGTGCTGCAAGATTCCTTTGCTGCCCCAGCTGTTTGCTTTCTCTGTTTCGTCTTTAAGTGACCTTAATGGGTCTCTGGGATGAGGGAGGTGGGTGGAGCGGAAGAAGCCAGCAGAATTGCAGTGACTCAAGAACAAGAGAGAAAGTGTGCATGTGTGTAGGCGTGCGCACATGTGTGTGGGCGTTTCCGCACAGTCTCCTATCCCCATCAGGTCAGGAGTGTGCACCGGGTTTAGTGAAGAGTTCCGCACAGGCTGCTCCTGATCAGTTTTTTGGTCCTTCTTTTCTGCCTCTAACGCGGGTTTTCTGGACTCCTGATTTTTGCGGTGTCACATTTTTTGCTTCTTCTTTAAAGCCGCAGCTGTGTGTGTGAAAATCATACATTTGGGGAAAGATTGCCCACCCCTTGACAGATCTTCACTCCCACCATTCTCCCTTCCAATGACGCATATGGTGACGCAGTAAAAGCTTTTCTCGCTACCACCCGCAATGGCGCCTCGCACCTCTTTTTTGAAAAACCTGCATACTGTTTGCGTTACAACGTAATTTCAGGCCATTTCAGCAGTATCATTCTGATAAATGCTATTTTGAAATCGCTTGCTGCTCTTTGTTGCTGAGCCTCAGCATCGCCCTGCGAATGTTTTTAAAAATATTTATTCATGTTTATTTTTATGTTTTGAATCATCCTGCTGTGCATGGCACATTGCTGTTGAGCTTCTTGTTTCATCCTCAAAATTCCTCCTCCTAACGGGCTCTGCACATTTTGGTGTATTGTGCTTTGTTTACGTTTCACTGCATTCTGCCCCCACCACTTCATTAGCATTCCTGCCATCTTTTGCCTCCTTTGAACATAAGAACATAAGAGAAGCCATGTTGGATCAGGCCAATGGCCCATCCAGTCCAACACTCTGTGTCACACAGTGGCAAAAAATTTTATATATACACACACACTGTTGCTAATAGCCACTGATGGACCTCTGCTCCATATTTTTATCTAAGCCCCTCTTGAAGGTGGCTATGCTTGTGGCCGCCACCACCTCCTGTGGCAGTGAATTCCACATGTTAATCACCCTTTGGGTGAAGAAGTACTTCCTTTTATCCGTTTTAACCTGTCTGCTCAGCAATTTCATCAAATGTCCACGAGCTCTTGTATTGTGAGAAAGGGAGAAAAGTACTTCTTTCTCTACTTTCTCCATCCCATGCATTATCTTGTAAACCTCTATCATGTCACCCCGCAGTCGACGTTTCTCCAAGCTAAAGAGTCCCAAGCGTTTCAACCTTTCTTCACAGGGAAAGTGTTCCAGCCCTTTAATCATTCTAGTTGCCCTTTTCTGGACTTTCTCCAATGTTATAATATCCTTTTTGAGGTGCGGCGACCAGAACTGCACACAGTACTCCAAATGAGACCGCACCATCGATTTATACAGGGGCATTATGATACTGGCTGATTTGTTTTCAATTCCTTCCTAATACCAATTCCCAGCATGGCGTTGGCCTTTTTTATTGCAAACGCACACTGTCTTGACATTTTCAGTGAGTTATCTACCACGACCCCAAGATCTCTCTCTTGGTCAGTCTCTGCCAGTTCACACCCCATCAACTTGTATTTGTAGCTGGGATTCTTGGCCCCAATGTGCATTACTTTGCACTTGGCCACATTGAACCGCATCTGTCACGTTGACGTCCACTCACCCAGCCTCAACAGATCCCTTTGGAGTTCCTCACAATCCTCTCTGGTTCTCACCACCCTGAACAATTTAGTGTCATCCGCAAACTTGGCCACTTCACTGCTCACTCCCAACTCTAAATCATTTATGAACAAGTTAAAGAGCATGGGACCCAGTACCGAGCCCTGCGGCACCCCACTGCTTACCGTCCTCCACTGTGAAGACTGCCCATTTATACTCACTCTCTGCTTCCTATTACTCAGCCAGTTTTTGATCCACAAGAGGACCTGTCCTTTTACTCCATGACTCTCAAGCTTTCTAAGGAGCCTTTGATGAGGAACTTTATCAAAAGCTTTCTGGAAGTCAAGGTAAACAAAATCTATCGGGTCTCCTTTGTCCACATGTTTGTTCACCCCCTCAAAGAAATGTAACAGGTTAGTGAGGCAAGATCTTCCCTTACAGAACCCATGCTGAGTCTTCCTCAATAACCCGTGTTCATCAATGTGCCTACTCATTCTGTCCTTGATAATGGTTTCTACCAACTTTCCCGGTATTGAAGTCAGACTGACTGGCCTGTAATTTCCCGGATCTCCTCTGGAACCCTTTTTAAAGATGGGGGTGACATTTGCTACCTTCCAGTCCTCAGGAATGGAGGCAGATTTCAATGAAAGATTACAGATTTTTGTTAGAAGATCCACCAGTTTAACTTTGAGTTCTTTCAGAACTCTTGGACGTATGCCATCCGGACCCGGTGACTTATTAGTTTTTAAGTTGTCTATCAGTTGTAGGACCTCCTCTTTTGTCACCTCAATCTGACTCAGGTCTTTCAACACCCCTTTCAAAATTAGTGGTTCTGGGGCGGGCAAAAAGTTCTCATCTTCCACAGTGAAGACGGAGGCAAAAAATTCATTCAGCTTCTCAGCCATTTCCCTATCCTCCTTCAGTAATCCTTTTACCCCATGGTCATCCAAGGGCCCCACTGCCTCCCTGTCTGGTTTCCTAGTTCTAATATTGTTGGTCTTTTATGTTTTTTGCAATATGCTCCTCATAGTCCCTTTTTGCCTGCCTGATCACAGTCTTGCATTTGATTTGCCACAGCCTGTGTTCCCTTTTATTAATCTCACTTGGACTGGTTTTCCACCGCTTAAAGGAGTCCTTCTTACCTTTTACAGCTTCCATTACTTTGTTTGTTAACCATGCAGGCCTTTTCTTATGCCTGTTTGTGCCTTTCCTAACTTGTGGCATGTATTTTATCTGAGCTTCTAGGATTATAGTTTTAAATAGTCTCCAAGCTTCCCCAAGGGTTTTGACTGTATTTACCTTTCCTTTCAGTTTCCTCCTCACATGCCTATGCCTCCTCAGCTCAGCGTATTTACCCCTTTTAAAGTTAAACGTGGTTGTGGCGGCCTTTTTGGACAACTTCCTATTTATACAAACGGTGAAATCAATAACATTATGGTCACTGCTCCCAAGCGGCGCAATCACTTTTACATCTCTCACCAAGTCTTGGGCATTACTTAGGACCAAATCCAGGATCACCCCACCCCTGGTAGGTTCTGAGACCATCTGCTCCATAGCACAGTCATTGAGAGCATCAAGAAACTCAATCTCTTTCTCTCGACCAGAACACATATTGACCCAATCAATCTGCGGGTAGTTAAAATCACCTATTACAACACAGTTTTTACGTTTAGCCGCTATCTTTAAGCCTTCCATCATATTATAATTGTCCTCTCTCTTTTGATTTGGTGGGCGATAACAAACTCCCATAGTTAAATTTCCTTTTGGGCCCTCTATTTCAACCCAAAGCATTTCTAAAAGGGAATCTAATTCTCTGACCTCAGTCCTACTGGACCGTATATCCTCTCTGACATACAGAGCCACCCCACCTCCAGCCCTTCCCTTCCTACCCTTCCGATATAACTTATATCCAGGAATCACCGTGTCCCACTGATTCTCCTCATTCCACCAAGTTTCAGAAATTCCCACAATGTCTATGTTTTCTCCCAACACTAAACATTCCAATTCACCAATTTGACTTCAAACACTTCTAGCATTTGCATACAAACATCTGTAATTTCCCAGGCAAGCTAGGCCCGCCACCTTCCTCTTGCCGCCTCGAGACTCTGGCAGACAGTCCATACTGTTTGTCACCATCACAGTGGACAACTCTGGTCCATTACCCGGTAGAAAAATAGCAGCCAACCCTTCATTTCTTTGAGACGAGTCCTCCCGAACCAGAGACATTTCATCTCCTGTCGGCTTTCCCCCAAGATTTAGTTTAAAAACTGCTCTGCCAGATTTTAAGCGCCAGCAGCCTGGTTCCATCCGGGGACAAGTGGAGACCGTCTCTTTTGTACAGATCCCACTTGTTCCAGAAAGCATCCCAGTGCCTAACAAACTTAAACCTTTCCTCTTTACACCATCGTCTCATCCACACATTGCTTTTGCTTTTGCCTACTGCTCCAAGCACCCTCCGACATCTGTTTGTGGGCTTGCTTGAGATAAAAGTTAAATAAAATATGGTGTTCCTTGAGTTTGGTTTCTTCAAACTTCCAAAAAAAATAATTCAAGCTGTGGTGGCTACATACATCTGACCAATCAAATTGCAGACAGAGATCGCAGCGTCTATTGGTTACGCTATAACGTAACCACACATGCAAGCAAAAATAAAAAAGTAAAGGAAAAGAGACTGGAAAAGGGGGAAAGGAACAAAATTTGAGAAGAATTAGTCAGTGCAGAACCATTTGCTATGGAGCACACTGAGGTTGAGGCAGTAGTTTGAGGGGGAAAAAATGGAACTGGGAGAAAATCAACCCGCGGCACACAAGAAGCAAACAGATGGTGCGGAAAAGGCCCCGTGTATGCGCCTGTGTATGCGTGGCTGGAGCAGCCAGGGGAATTAACAGACATTGTTGATTCAGGCAAACAGCCCTAAATTTATGACCTCTGTGCAGCTTCCAGCCCATTTTCAGCTCTCTCCCAACTGACATAAATGAAGAGGTCAGCCTAGGGCAGGGTCAGCTGCAGATATTTTCCTCAGATGGTGATTATATAATTCCCACAGGAGTTACAAAGTAAATCTTTTCAAAATGTCTGTCATGTTCTATGACCATGTCTATGGCAAAGTCTTAAAGAGCAACTGACCAAATCTTAATTGTTGCTGCAGATAAAATTGTGTTCCTAAAAGAGGGTTTTTGTCCCATCTGTCTTTGTCCCTTCTTCAAGGAGAGCTTAGGGCGGCATATATACAGTTGTCTTGTCCATTTTATCCTCACAAACAACCCTGTAAGGTAGGTTAGGCCAGGAGGGAAGAGTGGGATAGAAATGTAATAGGGATCAAATTGGAGACCTTTGTGCCAGACATCTCTTTCACTGGCATAATTTGCTAGCAGTATGTGGTTGGTTAAGGTGCCCTCTGTGTGCTGTCTGTGTGTTATGTGGAGGGTAGGTTTGCTCCCAAAAATGGGGAGTTTCTCAGAAGCATTTACCAATGTCCCTGTGAAGTGTCCACATAGTGAGTGAGGTCATTTGGTCCTTTCAAGCCTATCGTTTTCTGCTTTGACTAGCAACAGTTCTTGATCAGAGAAAAAGGTGCTTCTTAATATCTGCTTCTAAAGATGCTTTAACTGAAGGTTCCCTGACCAGAGCCTTTTGTATGCATAGCACATGATATTTGGGCCTGGTCCATGCTGAAATCACCACCAGGTGACACCCTCTTCCCAGATAATTTTGGGGCAGTTGAACCAATGTTTTAATTGCATGGGTGCTGGGATTTACCACTTCCTCCCTCACTTTCACCAAGTTTCCAGAGTTTGGCAGATTGGGAACAAAATATGTGTTCAGAAAGCCAACTTTGCCCCTTCTTCCCTCCCCCACAGTATTCACACAAGCCATTTCAAGCCCCTAAGAACAGCCCTGCTGGATCAGGCCAGTGGTCCATCTAGTCCAGCATCCTGTGACCAACACAGCTCCACTGGAGGTCCAACAACAGAGCTCTCGCACAGTGACCAACCAGCTCCACTGGAGGTCCAACAACAGGACATAGAGACTGAGGCCTTCCCCTGATGTTGTCTCCTGGCTCTGGGATTCAGAGATTTAGTGCCTCTGAACATGGAGGTTCCCCTTAGCCACCATGACTAGTAGCCACTGATAGACCTCTCCTCCCTGAATCTATCTAATCCCCTCTCAAAGCTGTCTGTTCCTGTGGCCATCAATACATCCTTCAGCAGCAAATTCCAAATTTTAAACCCGCTTTATGTAACAAAGTATTTCCTTTTGTCCATTATGAATCTACTGCCCATCAGCTTCATTTTTATTTTATTTTTTAATATGAATTAGAACTGATTGTTTTGGGGATGGTTTCCCCATTCTCTCCATCCTTCCAGGAGAGGACTGGTTCTGTTTTACACCTTCATCATTTATTCTGGATTATATTCCTTGAACCTACATGGATAATCTCCTCTCCTACTTCTTTCCAGGCCTGGCTGGAGTCTCATGGCCGCAGCTTTGGACATTTTGTAGGCGGCAAGTGGCTGAAACCAGAGGGAAGGGAGACCTATGCCACCAAAAATCCCACCACAGGTAAGGAAGACATGAGGTGAGCAACTATCTGTGCAATTCTGTGCAGATTTATGCCAGTCTATCGAATTCAGTGAGCTCTGCATAGGATTGCCCTGGTGGTGTATTTCACAGGTCTCCATACTATGCAGGCTCAGGATTTGACCCTGGCACACAGAGAAACACAATAAAACATTCCAGGGGCCTTGGATTTGTTTTCTGTTGAAGCATGGTTGTGAAATCTGACCTGGATAGCCCAAGCTTGCCCAGACTCATCAGATCCCAGAATCTAAGCAGGGTTGGTCCTGGCTAGTATTTGGATGGGAGACCTCCAAGCAACACCAGGGTCGTGACGCAGAGGCAGGCAATGGCAAACCACCTCCGAACGTCTCTTGCCTTGAAAATCCCACAGGATTGCTGTAAGTCAGCTGTGATGTTCGCGGTTGTGAAAATAGGTATGATGGGATAATTGCTAAAGGGTGGTTATGCGGGGCCTTTTCATGGTCATCATGGTGAGGTTTCATTATTGTCAATAATATTACTTGAGGATGGAGTCAAAGGTGTCCTCTGTGAGTAGAAGGTGTCCTGTAGATCCAGCCCCATGGAGGGAGAGAGGAGGCAAGCTTTGAGACTGGGTAAATTTAGCAGAGTCGCCAGCACTCTCTTGCTCCTTTGTGTGGCTGGAGGAAACCAAATATGTTATGTAAAACACCATTACTTGGATCCCACCTGGATTTTTGCAGGCATGGAGGGAGGGGGGTGATTTGCACTGGTTCCCCCCTCCTGCAAGAGACCTCTTGGGGGCACTGCATCCATCAGGAGCAGCATTTCTGCTTGCGTTTTGTGCTGCCACTGGAGGGAGGAATGGATGAAAATCGTCTGGGAATCTCAGTGGGATCCAAGCCTGGATGCATTTTGTTTTTGTTTTGTGTTTTTTTGTCACTCCAGAAAACCTGGTGCAAAAATCTTAGGTATGTCAAACTGGACTTCCTAGAATTGCATGCTTAAAAAATAATCACGGGAGCATAATGCCTTAGATGTTAAAGAAAACAAAACAGTTTGTGAATAATTATATGCTTTCATTTACTTGAATTGTTCCAGTTGCCTTGGGAGATATGCAAAGTTATGGAGCTACTAATGGGTGTAGCCTGAGGCTGAAGGGACCGGTGTTGATGAATAATAGTTGCTCTGAAATGTATTTATGAAGGGGCCTGGTGTTGGTTTGTCAGGCTGTGGCAACCAGCAGGAGGTTCGGGCACGGGGAGATGTGGAGGGGCTACATTGTGTGCACCATTTTGTCACTTCTGGGGAAAACCTGGAAGTCATGTTAGGTAGCTCTAGGAATCACTGGAAACTCTCTATGGAAAAACCATAGAGTCCCCAGTGATTCCTAGAGCTACCCAGCATGACTTCCGGGTTTTCCCCAAAGTGATGTAGTGTTGCACAGGACACGAGTGTTTTATTCTTATTTTTCTCCCACCGTTGCTTGGATTCTCCCACTGCTGCTTGGAATAGCGGTAGGCAAGGACAGCTGCTGGCAGGAGGCCTCTTTCTGTAACAGGAGCCTGGCAGTCCTAGCTTGGAGGCATCCATGCACTCCTTCCTTGCTTCTAAGTCATTTGCATGAATGACCTACACGTTTTCTCCAAACCCATGAGAGCTAGATACCTTTAAGCAGACAGAGATAAAACACGCAGTAATTAGATCCAGCCAGCTTTTCTCCTGTTGAAAAAGTGAGAAAGGGTTCCCTCTGTCCACTTGAAAGTCTATGGTGGAGATCATGGGACTGGCATGTACCAAACCCCCATGGCTACTGTAGGGTCTGTGGTAAAGAAGAGAACTGGCTGAAACTGAGTGTCGGAGGTGGCTGAATCCAGCCCATTGTCTTCTGACTAACCCAATGTCCAGCCCAGTGTCTTCTGGTTATACAAACCTCAGAGTCCAGCTGCACTAGTTTGGAGATTGTGCACATAACAAATGGCACAACTTGTTTTTAAATTATCCTGTTTTAATGTGTTTTAATTATTTATTAATTTGAATATGTTGTGATGCTGAATGGTGTTTATCTGTCGTGATCCGCCCTGAGCCCACTGTGGTGGATCTGTGGTGACACTCTAGGAATTTTATATTCCTGTGGTCTTTAGCATCAAGATTTAGCATCAAAATTGCCCTTCCTACTTCATTCATCAACAGAGCTACGCTGGAGAAGAAATGGAGGTTGTGAAATTGTGAAAAATCAATAAAATAAACCCCTCCACCACCTGATGATTAATTTAGAAATCTTTTGTATCCTGAATTCCAAGTTGTGGTAGTGGCTCCGCAAATCTGGAGTCTTTCCCCAGCCAAAAGACCAAAAGGAAACCTTATTTCTTTCCTTTCTGCCTCACTCTCAGGGGAGCCCTTGGCCACCACCCTCCAGGGGAATGGAGAAGATGTCAAAGCAGCTGTCAGTGCTGCCACAAACGCTTTTGAAATCTGGAGCCAACAGCCTGCCCACATTCGAGCCCGACACCTCTACAAGTGAGTGGTCCTCTCCAAAGGCAAGGCTTATCATGGCCACTTCTTCTAGAATCCTGGTGGTTCTGGAATTGTCACCAAGGCTACTTTGGTGGTGCCAGATGCACTATGGACTTAATTTTGGTTAACAGTAATTTTTTTCCTCCTAGGGATCTCTGGGAACTGTAGTTCCATGGGGGTAGGGGGTTGTGCGTTTCTTATAGAATTCTGTGAGGATGCCGGTATATACTGGTGTAAGTTTATACTCTAGATATACACATGAGGGTTATAGTTAGGTCTCTAATGAACCCAGCCTTGATTTCTTCTGGATTAGGAAAACTGATATTCAGACATAACAGGAAGGATTGGATCCTAGCTACTGCTAGCAGAAGGAGCACAGATCTTGATTCCATTCCTGTCTGCTTCTCCGTTCCCTTCTAAAGTAGTTTCCTCAGGTTTCAGGAACCTAGTGTTGCTAGCTAGGCCCTAGTGAATGCTAGAAGATTTATGGGGTGGAGTTTGAGGAAGGTGGAGTTTCATGGGAATGCGATGGCACTTCAGATGATGCTCTTGGAATCTCCCAAATAATAATTTAAGGAACTGGTGAAAACAGGGTGGGTTCTGTGGTGATACTCTAGGAATTTTATACTCAGTCTCTATGGGCTTTAGCATCAAGATGGGAGAGAAATTCCTAGAATGTCACCATTGATGTTGCTTACCCCCACACCCATTTTTCCTCCTGCTTCTCAAATTATCAAAGACTAAGAACAGGGGCAAGTGACTGCCTGCTGCCACTAGGCAAATGATAAGTCTTCAGAAATTTCCCTTCCTGCTTCATTTATCAACAGAGCTATGCTGATGGAGAAGAAATGGCATTTTTGACCCCTCTCCACATCCTGGTTCCTAGCAAGCTACATGTTTGGACATCTTCATCAGAGAAAGCAGCAAACAGTTTTTGTTCTCCTGCCTATACACTGGGATTTCACTGTGGTTTGGAATCCTGGCTTGTCTGCAAGAGAGCCTGGTTTGCCTTTTTGTACAATTCAGATGTCACAATGAAATCTGGTTTTCTGGGGACAAAGAAATATTCATTCTCAAAGTGGTGGAAGGAAGGGGAAAATTCAGGCCCGAGGATTTCAAAGACTTGTTCATGTAATAACAAACTACAGTTTGTTGTTGGTTCTGAGGTATTTTCTCAGCCTACTTAAATTGACATGATGCCTTCTGTTTTTCCAGCATAGCCAGGAACATCCAGAAACACCAGCGGTTGCTCAGCCTCCTGGAGAGTCTAGACAGTGGGAAACTTCTCTGTGAGGCCCGGGATGCGGACCTGCCTTTAGTTGTCCGGCATTTCTACCATTATGCTGGTTGGGCCCAGCTAATGGAGGTGGAGATGAAGGGCTGGAAACCTCTTGGTGAGTTGGGGGATATTGGAGTTCTAGTCTCCTGTCCCTGGACCTTGGACCAGTTTTGGGGGGAGAAATGTGGGGCTTTACCAATGAGTGGTTGGTATAGCCACACCTGGGGGGCAAGAGACAACAATGGCCAAGGGTCAACCATAAGAACATAAGAACATAAGAACATAAGAGAAGCCATGTTGGATCAGGCCAACGGCCCATCAAGTCCAACACTCTGTGTCACACAGTGGCAAAAAATGTTATATACACACATACACTGTGGCTAATAGCCACTGGTGGACCTGTGCTCCATACACTGTGGCTAATAGCCACTGATGGACCTGTGCTCCATATTTTTATCTAAACCCCTCTTGAAGGTGGCTATACTTGTGGCCGCCACCACCTCCTGTGGCAGTGAATTCCACATGTTAATCACCCTTTGGGTGAAGAAGTACTTCCTTTTATCCGTCTTAACCTGTCTGCTCAGCAATTTCATCGAATGCCCACGAGTTCTTGTATTGTGAGAAAGGGAGAAAAGTACTTCTTTCTCTACTTTCTCCATTCCATGCATTATCTTGTAAACCTCTATCATGTCACCCCGCAGTCGACGTTTCTCCAAGCTAAAGAGTCCCAAGCGTTTCAACCTTTCTTCATAGGGAAAGTGCTCCAGCCCTTTAATCATTCTAGTTGCCCTTCTCTGCACCTTCTCTAAAGCTATAATATCCTTTTTGAGGTGCGGCGACCAGAACTGCACACAGTACTCCAAATGAGACCGCACCATCGATTTATACAGGGGCATTATGATACTGGCTGATTTGTTTTCAATTCCCTTCCTAATAATTCCCAGCATGGCATTGGCCTTTTTTATTGCAAACGCACACTGTCTTGACACTTTCAGTGAGTTATCTATCATGACCCCAAGATCTCTCTCTTGATCAGTCTCTGCCAGTTCACACCCCATCAACTTGTATTTGTAGCTGGGATTCTTAGCCCCAATGTGCATTACTTTGCACTTGGCCACATTGAACCGCATCTGCCACGTTGACGCCCACTCACCCAGCCTCAACAGATCCCTTTGGAGTTCCTCACAATCCTCTCTGGTTCTCACCACCCTGAACAATTTAGTGTCATCCGCAAACTTGGCCACTTCACTGCTCACTCCGAACTCTAAATCATTTATGAACAAGTTAAAAAGCATGGGACCCAGTACCGAGCCCTGCGGCACCCCACTGCTTACCGTCCTCCACTGCGAAGACTGCCCATTTATACTCACTCTCTGCTTCCTATTACTCAGCCAGTTTTTGATCCACAAGAGGACCTGTCCTTTTACTCCATGATTCTCAAGCTTTCTAAGGAGCCTTTGATGAGGAACTTTATCAAAAGCTTTCTGGAAGTCAAGGTAAACAACATCTATCGGGTCTCCTTTGTCCACATGTTTGTTCACCCCCTCAAAGAAATGCAACAGGTTAGTGAGGCAAGATCTTCCCTTGCAGAACCCATGCTGAGTCTTCCTCAATAACCCATGTTCATCAATGTGCCTACTCATTCTGTCCTTGATAATGGTTTCTACCAACTTTCCCGGTATTGAAGTCAGACTGACTGGCCTGTAGTTTCCCGGATCTCCTCTGGAACCTTTTTTAAAGATGGGGGTGACATTTGCTACCTTCCAGTCCTCAGGAATGGAGGCAGATTTCAATGAAAGATTACAGATTTTTGTTAGAAGATCCACAAGTTCAACTTTGAGTTCCTTCAGAACTCTCGGATGTATGCCATCCGGACCCGGTGACTTATTAGTTTTTAATTTGTCTATCAGTTGTAGGACCTCCTCATTTGTCACCTCAATCTGACTCAGGTCTTTCAACACCCCTTCCAAAATTAGTGGTTCTGGGGCGGGCAAAAAGTTCTCGTCTTCTACAGTGAAGACGGAGGCAAAAAATTCATTTAGCTTTTCAGCCATTTCCCTATCCTCCTTCAGTAATCCTTTCACCCCATGGTCATCCAAGGGCCCCACTGCCTCCCTGGCTGGTTTCCTACTTCTAATATATTTGAAGAAAGTTTTATTGTTGGTCTTTATGTTTTTTGCAATATGCTCCTCATAGTCCCTTTTTGCCTGCCTGATCACAGTCTTGCATTTGATTTGCCACAGCCTGTGTTCCCTTTTACTAATCTCACTTGGACTGGTTTTCCACCGCTTAAAGGAGTCCTTCTTACCTTTTACAGCTTCCATTACTTTATTTGTTAACCACGCAGGCCTTTTCTTATGCCTGTTTGTGCCTTTCCTAACTTGTGGTATGTATTTTATCTGAGCTTCTAGGATTATAGTTTTAAATAGCGTCCAAGCTTTCTCAAGGGTTTTGACCGTATGTACCTTTCCTTTCAGTTTCTTCCTCACATGCCTCCTCATCTCAGTGTATTTACCCCTTTTAAAGTTAAACGTGGTTGTGGTGGTCTTTTTGGACAACTCCCTATTTATACAAACGGTGAAATCAATAACATTATGGTCACTGCTCCCAAGCGGCGCAATCACTTTTACATCTCTCACCAAGTCTTGGGCATTACTTAGGACCAAATCCAGGATCGCCCCACCCCTGGTAGGTTCTGAGACCATCTGCTCCATAGCACAGTCATTGAGAGCATCAAGAAACTCAATCTCTTTCTCTCGACCAGAACACATATTGACCCAATCAATCTGCGGGTAGTTAAAATCACCTATTACAACACAGTTTTTACGTTTAGCCGCTATCTTTAAGCCTTCCATCATATTATAATCGTCCTCTCTCTTTTGATTTGGTGGGCGATAACAAACTCCCATAGTTAAATTTCCTTTTGGGCCCTCTATTTCAACCCAAAGCATTTCTAAAAGTGAATCTAATTCTCTGATCTCAGCCTTACTGGACCGTATATCCTCTCTGACATACAGAGCCACCCCACCTCCAACCCTTCCCTCCCTATCCTTCCGATATAGCTTATATCCAGGAATCACCGTGTCCCACTGATTCTCCTCATTCCACCAAGTTTCTGAAATTCCCACAATGTCTATGTTTTCTCCCAGCACTAAACATTCCAATTCACCAATTTTACTTTGAACACTTCTAGCATTTGCATACAAACATCTATAATTTCCCAGGCGAGCTAGGCCCGCCACCTTCCTCCTGCCGCCTCGAGACACTGGCAGACAGTCCATATTGTTTGTCACCTTCACAGTGGACAACTCCGGTCCGTTACCCGGTAGAAAAATAGCAGCTAACCCTTCATCTCTTTGAGACGAGTCCTCCCGAACCAGAGACATTTCATCTCCTGTCGGCTTTCCCCCAAGATTTAGTTTAAAAACTGCTCTGCCACCTTTTTGATTTTAAGCGCCAGCAGCCTGGTTCCATCCGGGGACAAGTGGAGACCGTCTCTTTTGTACAGCTCCCGCTTGTTCCAGAAAGCATCCCAGTGCCTAACAAACTTAAACCCTTCCTCCTTACACCATCGTCTCATCCACACATTGAGACTTCTAATTTGTGCCTGTCTCTCCTGCCCTGCACGTGGAACAGGTAGCACTTCCGAGAAGGCTACCTTGGAGGTCCTGGCCTTAAGTCTCCCGCCTAGCAGCCTAAATTTTTCCTCCAGGACCTCACGACTGCATTTCCCCACATCGTTGGTGCCAACATGCACCACGACCACAGGCTCCTCCCCAGCACTGTCTATCAGTCTATCTACTACACGCGTAATGTCCGCTACCTTCGCACCAGGCAGGCAAGTCACCATACGGTCAGTACGCGGTTTCGCCACCCGGCTGTCTACTTGCCTAATGATCGAATCACCAACTACCAATACCCCCCCTCTCCCCCTGCTCAGGGATGGTTCCTTGGCGCGAAAGGATTCCCGCTCACCGACCGAAGAAGAGGTCCCTTCTGAGGGCGCATTCCCCTTATCCTCAGCACGGTGCCCTGTTCCCTCTCGACCCTCACGCTCTCTGGCAGCAACGGGGCTGCTACGTTCAGAGCGGGGCTCATCTAATACGCCCCCGAGAGTCTTCCCCAAGTGCCTAACTGACCGTCTCTGCTTCTCCAGGGCAGTCACCTCGGCCTCAAGGGTACGAACTCGTTCCCTGAGGACCAGGAGCTCCTTGCATCGAGCACACACCCAAGACTTCTGTCCTTTGGACAGATAGTCATACATGTGACACTCAGTGCAAAACACTGGAAAGCCCCCAACCCCCTGCTGGCATTCTATCTTCATTGTATATATATATATATTAAAATATACAGTCCTCTTTAAATCCCCTTCTGGCGGGTCAACTTACCTAAACTTACCTTATTGGGAACTTACCTTATTTGGAGAACAAGGAAGCCAGGGATCTGGGTTCCTGCTCCTTAGAGAGCCCCTAGGCGAAGAGCCACAGGCCAAGAGCCCTTTAGCTCTCGCCCTTCGGCTCGCGCCAAAGGCTCGCGCCTTTGGCAAGGCGCAGCTTAAAATGCAAAGAGGTGGAGCAGGGCACTCCTCAGCAATCACTCTCAATCAGCAGCAATCACTCTCAATCTCTTTCACCCTGTGATGAAAGAACCTGTGATGGTTAGCCTGTGTGGTGCCTCTTACTTGAATGTGTGTGTTGCATTTTCCTCTATCAGAATTCAGAATATCTTTCTTGGAGAACCAGCACTTTTACCCAGTTCTCTGTTCTTAGGGTTGATGGTTAGCTAAAATCATGTCTTACATACTAATCTATAGTGTTCAGTTTAATTTAAGATGAATATAGATGAACTGCAACATGTCTGGAGAAAGGCAACATGTCTGGAGAAAGGCAACAAAGATGGTGAGGGGTCTGGAGACGAAGTCCTATGAGGAAAGGTTGAAGGAGCTGGGTTTGTTTAGCCTGGACAGGAGACAACTGAGAGGTGATTCATTCAAGTACTTGAAGGGTTGTCATATACAGGATGACACAGAGTTGTTTTCTGTTGTCCTGGAAGGTTGGACCAGAACCAATGGGTTGAAATTAAATCAAGAGTTTTTGGCTAAACATGGCAGTCAGAACAGTTCCTCAGTGGAACAGGCTTCCTTGGAAAGTGGTGGGCTCTCTTTCTTTGGAGGTTTTTAAGCAGAGGCTAGATGGCCATCTGACAGCAATTTTGATGTTGTGAACTTAGCAGATTGAGAGGGAGAGCAAGAAGGGTTGCATCAGTGCTAAGTTGTTTTTTTGTTATCATCTGGGCATGAAGCGGGGGGAAGGTATTTGTGAATTCCCTGCATTGTGCAGGGTGACCCTGGAGGTGCCTTCCAACCCTGTGATTCTATGACTGTAAACTTGGCTTTTCCCACTCCAGCCCTCAAAAAAGAGGTCTGTTCAGGAATGAATCTTCTTGAAAAGGCTGAACTTCCTACAGCACTCTGCTCTAGTCCCCTGCTTGAGTTTTTGGGAATGAAATGCTTGCGTTGCTGTTCCCTTTCATAGATCATAACTCCATTATAGTGAACTCAGTTTGAATAATACATCCCACTGGGTCAGGGTGCTGAAACATGCAATTCTGCCTGTTGTTGTATATGCAATATCTTGCAGGGCATGTCTTTGAACACTATCTGCTGGGCAGATAGCGGTTATAATTGAAGTGGAAAAGGGTTAATTGAAATAAGAATCTTTGTGGGCAAACAGCTCTCTGGTCATTGCACTGGTGACTTCAATGTAGCCATTTTCAGACTATTGAACCCGGAGCTGAATGAAACTTGGGGTGCTAGAAGAGGAATTCATTTGCAAATTTGGTTTGGTGAATCAAAGTCTAAATTGGGATTGCAGTTTCTTTCCATGCAATAAGAGTCAAGAATAGCTTTGTACCTCCCCCCCACTCCCAACACCATGAATAATAATTATTGGTGGATGTCATCACATACATATTCCTAGGGTGGCCAGAACGTCCCGCCCTCCCGGGAAAGTCCCGCCTCCGCCTCCTGAATCCCGCGTCCCGATTGGCCACGCTCGGGACTCATTCAGAGTCCCGGATTGGCCAGTGCCCCTGTCCGTCATTTTTTCTCCATTATTTTTTTAATGATGAAGCCAATTACAAGGCAGCCTGCCTCCCCCAGCCAATCACAGGGGCACCTGGAAGGCGAGGGGGGGCATGCCAGGCACCAGGGCTCTCACCAGATTGGGCCCTGCTGCCTGCCCTGGAGGCTCCGCCTCCAGGCTTCCCGCCCGACTGCAGTTAACCAGAGAAAGAAGAGAGGAGAGAGAAGAAGGTACGATGGGGAGGGGAGGGGGAGGGAAAACTGGGGTGTTTGTGGGAGGAGGGGAAGCCCCAGGACCATGTGCTTTTGCACCTCCTGTGGCAGCAACTCGTGAGTAGGGAGGCCAATCCCCCTTCAGAGGCAACTAGCCAGGAACGGGGAGGAGGGGAAGCCCCAGGACCATGTGCTTTTGCACCTCCTGTAGCAGCAACTCGTGAGTAGGGAGGCCAATCCCCCCTTCAGAGGCAACTAGCCAGGAACGGGGAGGAGGGGAAGCCCCAGGACCATGTGCTTTTGCACCTCCTGTGGCAGCAACTCGCGAGTAGGGAGGCCAATCCCCTCTTCAGAGCCGACTAGCCAGAAAGGGGGGGGGGGCGGAGAGAGGGAAACATCTTCATTTCCTTTAAATGTGATGGCCAGAACTCTCTTGGAGTTCAATTATGCTTGTCACACCCTTGTTCCTGGCTCCGCCCCAATGTCTCCTGGCTGGCTTCACTCCCAAAGTCTCCTGGCTCCACTCCCAAAGTCCCCAGATATTTCTTGAATTGGACTTGGCAACCCTATCCTTAGGCCAGCTTGCTTTTTAAAATTGGGGTTTCCTCTCCCACTTTGCCGTGTAAAATTGTCTATCACAGGGTGCTTAGGCTGCTTGGTGTAAAGGTTGCTTGTTGGCTCTCTGGATGTTGTTGTGGTGGTGGTGGTGTATATTTTTTTAAAAAAGAGAAATAATATCTGTCTCCTCTCCGACAAGAGGCTTGTTGTGGAAAAGACCAACCCCCTGTTGTCTTTTTTTTCCCTCCTTCTCGCTCTTCCTTCTTTCTTTCTTTCTTTCTTTCTTTCTTTCTTTCTTTCTTTCTTTCTTTCTTTCTTTCTTTCTTTCTTTCTTTCTTTCTTTCTTTCTTTCTTTCTTTCTTTCTTTCTTTCTTTCTTTCTTTCTTTCTTTCTTTCTTTCTTTCTTTCTTTCGTAGGGATCCCTGGAGGTCCCTTCCAACTCTGTGATTCTTTGATTCTAAGCAGGTGCTCTGCCACTGAGCCACAGACCCTTCCAGTCTGCTGTAGACTGACCTTTTGTCTAGCGAGATGGGTATTGTCTGCTCAAGCTAGCATTGGCTCTCCAGGGTTTCAAGTGGAGGTCTTCACATGACATGATCCTTTTAACTAAAGATGCCAGGGTTGAACCTGGGACCTTCTGCATGCCAAGCCAAAGCCGCTTTCTAGCTGCTTATACTGCTTTCTAGCTGTCTTATACTGCTTTCTAGCTGTCTTATACTGACCTTTGGTCTATCAAGATGGGTATTATTCAGAGGTGGAATTCTAGTCGGAGCTCCTTTGCATATTAGGCCTCACCCCCTGATGTAGCCAATCCTCCAAGAGCTTACAAAAAAGAGGGTCTAGTTCCATAGAACTTACAGCAAAACCCCAAAAAGAGTTATAGTGTTTTAAAGGCAGTCTTTGTGTGTGTGTGTGTGTGTGTGTGTGTGAAATCCTTTTCTGTTTGCCATTAGAAGTTGTGGAAAGTACTTCTGAGCATCTTTTAATAGAGGCATGTGAGAGTCCTGAGATCTGGGGTGGCAGGGTGGCATCAGGAAATACTTCTTAGTTTTAGGAAAGGAGAATCTAGGTTGTTTTTGTAATAGTTATTTGAGGGTGGAAGATAAAGTGAGTAAAAGTTTTACACTGCCCACAAATAACGTTCCTGAAATGACCAATAATATTAGTACTGGGATCAATGACTAGGAGTTGTTGCATTCATAGGATGTAATAGAATGCGGGCAGAATGAATTACTACAGAAACTCTGAATGTGCCAGTATTCTCTTAAATATTATGATCAAGTTTCACTGTCTTGATTCTGCACTTGCCCCGTGCATGCATAGAGACCATGTGATCACATTTAAAGGATTGTGCATTATTATTATAGTGAATAATAATCCTTCAGTGGAAATCTGTTGCTCATTCTAACCAGTGTATGTGCTGCAGTATCTTAATTCTTGCTCCCAGAGTTGTGGTTAACCAAGAGAAGACTGTGCAACTTTATTCAGTTTACTTTCTTTTTTGAGAGAGCAAGCAAGGCCCTTCTTTGCATCACATTGCATGTCAGCAGCATTTTTGAAATTATTAACTTAAAGGGTCTATGGTGTGATTCCAAGAATAGTTAAGCAAGCACGTTGTGAGAAAATACAGTCAGTTTATGGCATAGTTGACAATATGTCTATTTTTAAATAGAAGAATAAACTTTTAACTAAATTGAAGTGGTCTGAGTATCAAAATCTTCTAAATTTTGTTTCTTAAAATGAGGCTTCAGATTATGAGCTCTTCTGCCAGTAGGTAGAAATGTCTTTTTAGGTTTTGGCTAAGCAGGATTGGCATTTGGAAGACCACCAAGGACAACTGTGCAGAGAAAGGTAATAGCAAACCACCTCTGCTTCTCACTTGCCTTGAAAGCTCTTGCTGGTTTCGCCATAAGTCATCTGCAACTTGACTGCACTTTACACACATGCACACACACAGTTGAACAAACATTCTGCTGGGATATGGGACCTTTAAGGAATTCTTTATATCCCCTTTGGACACTGGGTGTACTGTTTTCCACTTTGGGAGAAGAAAAATGAAACTGGCATATGACTCATCCGTTGGAAGGGAAGGTGGCATGGTATAGCTAGATCTTGTCAGTCTTAGTTAAGTCTTTGGATGGGAGACTTCCAGGAAGGCTGCTGAGGAAGACAATGGCAAACCACCTCTGCTTTTCACTTTCCTTGAAAGTCCCTTGCCGGGGTTGCCATCCGTTTGACGGCACAGTACACACACACAGCTTATCCATTACACTGCATCTGGCGATCTTTGCGGACTCCGCTTCCTTCAGCTTGCGTGTTTGGAAGCTCTCTGGGGCGGGGACCTGGCAGAAGTCCGGCAGCTGGAGGCGGATGGGAGCACCCCTAAACGGTGTTCCACCCCCGCTCCCCGAAATGCGAATCTGGGAGCACCCTATGGATTGCAAAGCAGGTCTCTCTGCTGGGAGGGAAGGCTGCTTTTGCTCTTTCCCCAGGATCGGAGGAGCGCCTGTGGGGGGAGCGCGGCAGGGAGGAAAGCCGGACGAGAGTTGAGATTGGCCAGCCGCTGGCCGTGAAAGCAGCCTGAGGGGATAGGGTTGCCAATCCCCAGGTTGGGGGCAAGGGATCCCCCAGTTTGGAGGCCCTCCCCCCACTTCAGGGTCATCAGAAAGCAGAGGGGAAGAGGGAAATGTCTGCTGGGCTCTCCATGATTCCCTATGGAGACTGATTCCTATAGGGTGTAATGGAGAATTGATATAGGGTATAATGGAGAATTCTCGGGTGTCTGGGGCTCTGAGGGGCTGTTTTTGGAGATAGAGGCACCAGATTTTCAGCATACCATCTGGTGTCTCTCCTCAAAACACCCTTCAAGTTTCAAAAAGATTGGACCAGGGGGTCTTATTCTATGAGCCTCCAATGAAGGTGCTCCTAGCCGTTATTACCAATGGAAAGGAAAGGTCCCCTGTGCAAGCACCAGTCGTTTTTGACCCTGGGGTGACGCTGCTTTCACGTTTTCACGGCAGACCTTTTTAGGTAGTGGTTTGTCATTGCCTTCCCCGGTCATCTACACTTTCCCCCCAGCAAGCTGGGTACTCATTTTACTTCCTGTTTCCGGCAGTGGCATTTGGGGGAAATGATGCTTCCGGCAGGTGGCGCAGGGAAAACGATGTCACAGGAAGTGATGTCACTTCCTGTTTCCGGCGGTGGCATGACGTCACCGGAAGTGATGCCACTTCCTGTTTCCGGCGGCGCGCGCTTTGCGCGTGCACACACACATTCATTCCCCCCTCAAAGTGTCCCTGGCTGGCCTGCAGATATTATGGCCACCCTACATATTCCATTAACTAATTTCTCTAGCTTGCTGTTAACTGATTTACATAGGGATGTCAAAAGTGGGCTGGAAAAATCCAGAATATTAAGGAGAGGGTGGGGTTTGGGGAGGGGAGGGGAGGGACCTCATCAGGGTGCAGTGCCTTAGAGTCCACTCTCCAAAGCATCCATTTTCTCCAGGGGAGTTGATCTCTGCCGGCTGGAGATCAGTTGCAATTCTGGGCTATCTTTAGGCCCCATCTAGAGCTGTTGGCAACCCCCTGTGTTCCATTGGCATCCAAAGCAGTAGCTAATAGCTTATGAGAACTTGAACTCTGTAAATAATAAGTATTAAATGCTCTTAAAGGTGCAACTGAATGTTTCCTGACAGAACATAACCCTTCCCATAGGTGTTGTTGCTGTCCTCATCCCGCGGAACTTTCCTCTGCTGACTCTGGCTTGGAAGGTGTGTCCAGCACTGGCCATGGGTATGTCCTTTCCTCTGTTGGTGCAAGCATTATTATTATGGGTGAGATCCAGCCAGCTATCCAATTCTCCTCCGCTCTCCAGCCCCCATCCCACATGGCTTCTGCCATGATCCCTGTCAGAGCCCTCTTGCGTTGTCAGAGGGGGGCACTGCCCATTACTTTTTCACTGGCAGAAAGGCTACCTTGGTCCATCTCTGTGTTTTAAGGGAAAAGGCTTAGGAGGTGTATGCAAATCTATATATGCCCTTTGGTAGGAAGCCAGCTTTTAATTTTGCAGTCCAGTGTAAACAAGAATATAAGACCTATGGGAGCCAGTTTTGTGTAGTGGTTAAGTGCACAGACTCTTATCTGGGAGAACCGAGTTTGATTCCCCACTCCTCCACCTGCAACTGCTGGAATGGCCTTGGGTCAGCCATAGCTCTCGCAGGAGTTGTCCTTGAAAGGGCAGCTGTTGCGAGAGCTCTCTCAGCCCACCTCACAGGGTATCTGTTGTGGGGGAGGGAGGAGGTAAAGGAGATTGTGACCGCTCTGAGATTTAGAGTATAGGGCAGGATATAAATCCATTATCATCTTCTTCAAAATCTGTGTAGTCCAGCATCTAATTTTCTGCAACAGCCCTCCAGAAGCCCTCAAACAGAGCATGAATGCAGCTGATTTTCCCTGTTGGTTGCCCCTATCTTCTCATAGTTGAGGGGATACTGCCTCTGGAAGTGAAGGTTCCATTGAGCTATCACAGCTGATAGTTCTGTCTTCCAATAATTTGTACAATCCCCCTTTTTAAAAAGCCAGTAGCTCCCCACAGCATATATTTTTGTGGCAGCAAATTCAATAAACTTTAAGTTGCACTGGGTGAATTCCCCATGAGTCATCCTGTTTCTAATGTTAGAAGAGAGAAAAACCTACCTCTGTCCTTTTACTTACCTACATTTTTAGAAACGTTTTTCGTCCCTCTCCTTTTAGCTGCCTATACTTGCAAACAGTTTTCTTTTTTTGTAGAAAAAAACCAGTAGGAGCTCATTTGCTTGTTTGGCCACGCTGCCTGGCCTGGGAGCACGGGGCTGCCACATGGAAGGTCAGGCCAGTCAGAGCTCTGGCTAGCCCTGCTTGCAAATGTTAAATTGTATCTGCCTTGCATAGTTTGTATTCAGCCACTATGGTGTAGCTGGTTTGGGTACTGGGCTAGGATCTAGGAAACTGTGGGACGTATCCCGGCTATGCTTTGAAGCTTTCTGGATGACCTTGGGCCTGTCACCTTCTCTCTCAGCTTATTCTACCTCACAGGATTGTTGACAGGGCTTTTTTTTTTTTGTAGCAGGAACTCCTTTGTATATTAGGCCACACACCCTTGATGTAGCCAATCCTCCAAGAGCTTACAGGGCCTACTGTAAGCTCCAGGAGGATTGGCTACATCAGATGGGTGTGGCTAATATGCAAAGGAGTTCAAGCTACGAAAAAAGCCCTGATTGTTGGTATTGTGAGGATAAATAATTTGAAGGAAGGGGAAAATGACGTGCCATAATGAGCTCCTGGGAAGAAGGGTGGGGACAAGAACGTATTCTATGAAATAATAATTATCATCATCTGTTTCTTGTACTCAAGGGGAAGGGCAGTGGAATTTTGCTTGGCTTCTGCATGCTGCCCCTTGAATACCTGCAATCAGCACGAAGCCATTATGGGGGCAGAATAGGGTTGTCAGCTTGGAGTTGGGAAATCCCTGGAGATTTGGG
The DNA here is from genome assembly GCF_032191835.1 of Heteronotia binoei. Lineage (NCBI taxonomy): Eukaryota > Metazoa > Chordata > Lepidosauria > Squamata > Gekkonidae > Heteronotia > Heteronotia binoei. The sequence continues at coordinate 28,645,909 of NC_083237.1, forward strand.
GGGGAGCCTGGGAAGGGTGGAGTTTTGGGAGAGAACTCAGAGGGATATAAAAGCCATAAAGCCCTTTGTCTGAGTCTGCCATTTTCTCCTGGGAAATTGATCTCTGTAGTCTGGAGATCAGTTGTCATTCCAGGAGAACTCCGGGCCCCTTCTGGAGGATGGTAACTATTTGCCTGGGCTTCTTCCAGACATTTCCAAGCCTTTCTTTTTCTCCTCGTCAAACAGGGAATACAGTGGTGCTCAAACCAGCCAGCTCAACCTGTCTGACAGCTCTGCTCTTGGCCGAGGTCTGCACTCAGGCGGGGCTTCCTCCTGGAGTCCTCAACATTGTCACGGGTGACCAGGGGCTGGGCAAGACATTGGCCACCCATCCAGGCCTTGACCAAGTGGCTTTTGCCGGTTCTGCTGAGGTAAACTACTTGCTCTGGGAATCTAGGGCATACTCTCAACATCTCAAAAGAATGAAGTTTGTGGGCTGGAAATGACTAAGTGAATGATCTGTGGTCTCCAGTTCAAATCTTGCCTCAGCTGCAAACCTTTTCAGTGGCTTTCAGCCAGCGCCTCTTTCTCAGCTTCCGCTGCTCCCTTGCTTCATTACAATATGGAGACTGCCCTTGCTGGCTGTTACACAAGATTATGGTGATAGTATATATGAACTCTTTAATAACAGAAAATGCTATAAATGTGCTTATTGGTTTTTCAAAATTCATGCATTGCATTTAATGGATGTGGGTGAAGATGTGGCACAAAAGTAGACCTGAAAGCACTTTCTTAGTGAATGCAGCATCTGTTTTGCCCCTCTAGGCAGGTCGCAGCCTGCGCTGTGCAACTGCTGGGACTGGCAAGAAGCTTTCTTTGCAACTTCAAGGGAAATCGCCCTTCATTGTCTTCGACTCTGCTGACTTGGATAGCGCTGTTGATGGGCTGGTGGATGCCATTTGGCTGAACCGAGGACAGGTATGCTTGGTCAGGGGGGATTAATAGACCCAAGAGGGCACGTAGGAAATGGCCTCTCTTTTTATTTGAATGAATGGCAGGCTTACCCTATCACTGGGTTGCCAATCTCCAGGTGGGGCCAAAATTACAGCTGATTGCCAGATGACAGAGATCTGTTCCTCTGAGAAGATGGCTGCTTTTTGTAGGCATGATGGTATTATGCCCACTCTCCCCAGGATCCACTTCTAAATCTCCAAGAATTTCCCTGTCTGGAGTTGGCAACCCTATCCCACCGGCAGCTCATAAATTCTGGCCATTTCAGCAATTTTATTCCCACCCTCAGCAAATTCTCTTCCTGAGATTTTTTTCCCCTGAGGTTTCCTTCCTTGGAGGTTTTTAAACAGAGGCTAAATGGCCATCTGACAGCAATAAGGATCCTGTGAATTTAGGGGAAGGCATTTGTGAGTTTCCTGCATTGTGCAGCGGGTTGGAGTAGATGACCATGGAGGTCCCTTCCAGCTCTATGATTCTATGATGTAGCTATCAAATCTTCTCTCTTCTGAAGAAAAAAAGTTCTCTGAGACAGCCTTCTAAATACTGCATGTGCAAATGGACAGAAAGATGTAACACTGATATCCCATTAAGCCTGCAGGCATGTGAGAGGCAGGGTGGTATCATAACTACAGTAGAGGAGAGAGATTCAAGTTCAACTCTCCTGCCGGTTACAAAGTTTACTTGAGAATTTGGGCCAAATACTATTTCTCAATACAGTTTACCTCACAGGTTTGCTGTGAAGATAAAAGGGGAGAAAACAAAGGGCAGGAAGTGTTTTAGTTTTATTTAGTACAGCATTTGATTAATGTAGTTTTTTTCTATTTGTTGGTTGCTTTAAAGTGTGATGTTAAATTTTGTATTTTTTTAAATATATTTTATGGCTATTGCTTTGTTTACATTGTAACCCCCTTTGAGTACCATGAGGCAGAAAGACAGCTAATAAGAATTCTAAATAAGAGGTAACTTAATTTTTTGAAAGCTGCTGATTATTTTAATAATGCCAGCTTTCTAGATCCTGGCTACTTGGGAAGTCATTGGCATGTATTTGTGTAAAAAAACAAAATTAAACTTCTGGTCACTGGAGAATGAGTAGTCCTTAGAGCCCAGCAGCTGTCTGATCTATTTTGTGTTTCTTCCCCGCTTAGGCCCACAATGCCGGGTCTCAGCTGCTCCTGCAGGAATCCATTGCCAAAGATTTCATTCAGCGCCTGAAGCGCCGGATGGGCCAGCTGCGTGTGGGAGACTCCCTAGACAAGGCCGTGGATCTGGGTGCCTTGGCTGATGAGAAGCAGCGAGACACCATCGAGAGCCTTGTGGAGGAAGCTCGGGGAGAAGGTGCTGAGGTGAGCAAGGGGTGCTGCGTGGGAGGCCTTTTGGGTCCTCTGCAGGGTAGAATAACTTCAGTCATGGCAACACTGGCAACCTGTATTGATTTGTTTTCACTGAATTTTTGTCATCCTTTCAGCCAAATATTAACTTCTAAAAGAAGTTAAGGGTTTGGGGGCCTCTTGAACTGTAGTGGCTTCCTTCAAAGAATTGAGTTGTTTGGCGAAGTACTTGAAAGTTCCATTAGCGAGAACTTGGCTAGCTTAACCCTTACAGGACTACAACTCCAAGGGCTCCATGGGAATAAGAAGTTAATCTTCGTGACTTCAGTGTAGTCCCATTCTTGTGGATGGAGCAGGGACAGGGGGAGGAGAGTCAGTAGCAGACTTGGGTTGTGTTAATAGGGTTGCCAACCTCCAGGTGGGGCTTGTACATCTTATAAAATTATAGCTCATTTCCAAACTACAGAGATCCCCTGGAGAAAATAGCTGCCTTGGAGGGTGGACTCTATGGCACTGGGTCCCACTGAGGCCCTTCCCCAGGCTTTACCCTCTAATCTCCAGGAATTTCGCATCTCAGAGTCTCTCAGTGAGATTCTATATTATACATTCTAAACCTGGTAAAAATGCACCTTGTTTTAGTATTAACTGATATGAGATTCCTGTTGGGGCAGGGAAGGGTAGAAAAGGCTTAACTGTGCAGATGAGTTCCAAAAAGAATAGTAACAGGCAATTATAATAATAGCGATCATAAGAACACTTTCTTGAGAATTCCTGTTTCTTGGGAATACCTTGAGAAATTCCTTTTGAAGACACCTGAAAAGGATTCTGTGTAGACCTGTTTGAGAACTGGTTTGGCACAGTGACTAACAGCAGTGGAGTTTAATCTGGAGAACCAGGTTTGATTCCCTACTCCTCTATATAAACGCCTGCTGGGTGACCTTGGGCAAGTCACAGTTCTCTCAGAGTTGTTCTCTCAGGAGCAGTTTCTGTCAGAGCTCTCTCAGCTCCACCTACCTCACAGGGTGTCTGTTGTGGGGAGGGGAAGGGAAGAAGATTGTAAGCCGCTCTGAGACTCCCAAGTTAAGGGTGGGGTATAAATCCAGTCTCTTCTCTTCTTTAGGATCATTGTTTAGAAATGCGGCTCAGCTCAAAAAGTCTGAGAGTGGCTGATTTAAGTATTTAATGCAGATGTTGCTCTTAAGAGGTTGGGAACTGGAGCATCTGGGTTTTCTGCTGGCAGGTGGACTCTGAAGAACCTAGAGATGTGGATGCTGAGAACTAAAGTTTCTGCAGTGAATGAGAAAGGAGGCTTTTGAGTCCTGCTGGTCATGCTGTTTTTTTCCTTTTAGATCTTCCAGGCCTGGGCCGCCCTTCCTTCAAGTGGGCGCTTCTACCCTCCAACCTTAATCACTGGTGTGCACACGACCTCCCGTTGCGTCAGGGAAGAGGTATGAGGACACGCAGGGTTAATTTTTACTAGGGCCGGTTCCTGGATTCCCCCCCTTTTCAGTTTTAGATACAGTAGTAGTGAAGAATCCCTGAGCACATGCAGAATGCCTTTTTGTCACCACTTCGTCATCCCTGCCTGCTCATTTGTGTGTCACAATAAACTGGTTAATAAACAATGGCTTGATCATCAAATCTTTGTGACATCTGAAAGCAGATGGCCTGAGAAAATGAGTCTTGTTGGTTGACTGCAAACAAAAGCTTTGTTGCTGGTTGGCTAAACCCTGTCGCTAGTTTCACTGTCTGATTTCACTGCCTCCCTGCAGCCACAGTGGCCTCGGAGATCACACTGCAGGGAAGGGTGTCTTCCCAACCAGGAGGGCCAGAGAGGAGGCAACTTGACCATGGTTGGTTTCTTACATTTGGCAAACCATGTTTTCAATAAGCTGCCTGAACACAAACAAATGGCAGGACTTTGTGGCAAGTTTCAGCCCCAGCCAGAGGTGGATTGAGCCATTCAAATAGTCCAGGAGCTGCTTGGCTCACTTCTGACCTCTTGTGGCTTAGGAGGAGATGACAGGGAGACTGAGTTTTTTTGCTGCTGGCTAAGTCCCAGTGGTGCTGCAGGGTCTCAGCTTGTTTTTATCCTAGCTAACAGCTGGCCTTCCAGGGGCTGGCTGCCCATTAACTATCCCACAAGGCAGCAGGCCATTCTTGCTCTTCGTGACCTCCCAGCATTGCTGCTCCAGCCCAGCTTGGAATCTGACCCTCAAAGCAACAGGAGGCCTAACTGTAGAACTTCCATGTTGCCTTTCATTGCCCTTGGGACACCCCTGCAATCTTGTGGAGTGTGTCTGGAAATATAGTGAAGTCTGGCCCAGGGGTGGCCAAACTTGCTTAATGTTAGAGCCACATAGAATAAACATCAAACGTTTGAGAGCCACAAGACATGGACATCAAATGTTTTAAGGAGGGAGGCAAATAGATGGGGAGGAAGAGAGAGGCGGAAAGAAAGCAACCTTAACTGTAAATGCATTCTTCAAGCTGCTAGCCAGTGGGGGCTTCGAGAGCCACACTATGTGTGAAAGAGTCACATGTGCCTCCTGAGCCACAGTTTGGCCACCCTTGGTCTGGGCCATTTGGGGAAAGTAGAGACCTCTTGTGGCAGAAATAAAAAATGTCGTTGGCATCAAATGATAACAGTCTTCTGTTATTAATTGGTTTATTTCACTTGTAGTCTGCTTTTTAGAGACTCAAGGCTGATGGCACATTTAATGCCGTGCAGTATGAATACTACTGTACATGCAGCCCACAATGCTTTAGAAGTGGAAAATACATACAGTAAACCTGGGTGAAAACGTACAACGCAAGCCAACAAAAAACAGCATGATCAGTAGTGCCATGATTAATGTAGTGTTTCCTATTAGCTATGGCCTTTGACCCACCCCCCCTGCTCTTCCTCTGGATTTCCATCCTTTGACTTCACACATCCTGCCACTGATATCTTTCTGTTGAAACCAATCCAGTTGTTACAAAGTAAGAAGGAAGATTTTGATGTTCCCCTGAATGCTTCATCAGTCTGTGCATTTTATGCAAAAAAGAAAGGCAAAGTTGGGCGGGGGGGGGAGCTATTTACTGTATTTTAGGCTTTCTTGAAATGTAGCCTAGGAATCTCTGTAAGAGATCAGATGGCACTGGATGTCAAACAAATTTCAAGATGCATCTCAGTTTCAGGTTATCCTGGGAGGTACACAGTTGATTCCAGAATCCTTCCTCTTTCTCCCTTTGTTTCTTCAGGTTTTGATTAATAGCTTAAATTGCAGGTATTTGGACCTGTTCTGGTATCATTGACTTTCCGGACAGCCAAGGAAGCAGTGGCGTTGGGAAACAGCACCCCCTATGGGTTGGTTGCCAGTGTGTGGACAGAGACACTTCCACTAGCTCTGGAAGTCGCCCACAGGTAAGCTTCCCTATCTCTTGCTAGTATGTTTAGTGATAATCATTTGGCTGTAGGCTGTGTGCTTTGCAGGCAGAATGGCCCTGAGCCCAAACTGATCTGTGGTCACAAGTGTTTGGGGGGGGGGGTACATACCTATACCTTCCTTTTTTGGACATTCTGAAGAGCAGCTGCCAGTCAGAGCAGACGGTGCAACTCAAAAGGGGCCAGTGAGCTGCCTTGACATAAAGTAACTGCTCCCTGGGATACAGAAATCCAGTTTTGCTTTTCCTCCTGGCCCCTTGATCAGTGCCGTGGCTGATGATCTGCACCTGAGTCTCCCCTCCCCCAATTCCACCTTCTCAGTTTGCAGGTTGGAACAGTCTGGATCAATGGCCACAACATGCTAGATGCTGCATCTGCGTTTGGAGGCTGCAAAGAAAGTGGCTATGGTCGGGATGGAGGCAAAGAGGTTGGTCGGGCTGAGATTTAACTGGGGAGAGGGTGGGGCCAGTGCACCTGCAAGTAAGCAGGTGTGATACTCAGCATCTCCAGTTAAAGCAATGACACTTGCTCAGTGGCTGGGGAGTGACCTGTGTCTCCTTGACATGGCACCTGTGGCTTTTCTGAACGCTGTTTCCCAGGGCTTCTTTTATAGCAGGAACTCCTTTGTATATTAGGCCACACACCCTGATGTAGCCAATTCTCCAAGAGCGTACAGGGCCTAGTGTAAACTCCAGGAGGATTGGCTACATCAGGGTGGTGTGGCCTAATATGCAAAGGAGTCTCTTCTACAAAATAAGCCCTGCTATTCCCCAACATGATACCTGCCCCATGTTTCAGAAAAGTGGGCAGGGCCTTTGCCTGTGGGGGCTTGTGATTGGCAGACAGCTTCCACCTTGAAATGGTTGCTGCCAGGGAAAAGATGTAAGCTGCAAGTCCCTTGCCTGGGACTGAAAGAAATGTGGCTCTTTTGGCTAATGGTGATTGTGAATGTGGCTCTCTGAGTTAGAGGGTCTCTGGTTGTGGGGAAAGGCCAATCTGCTACCAGTCAAGAGGAAACAATAATGGTTTAAAAGGACCATCTGAGTCAGGATTAGATAGCATTGTAGGCTAGTGCGGGGACAGGGGGGTGTTATGGCTGCTCAAGACTGAAGGACATACGGTTTAATAGATCTGTCAATTTAAATAGGAATCCTTTCTTTCTGCCCTCAGAGCCTTTATGAGTACGTGAGACCAACCTGGGAGATCCGCCGATGCTCCAGCGCCGTGGACGTCAACTGCAAAACCTTTGCTACCTCGCAGGGGACTGGGGCTCCTCTGAATCTTGGAGAGAAAAGAGTTCCACATTCCATAGCTTCTGATCCAGAAGGAAATATCCCCAGGTGAGAGCAGGTGTGATTATTCGTACTGCTGGATCTGGCGTTAAAAACAACCCTGTGGTATACCGGCTAACAATGTTTAGTAAAACTTTTAAAGAGTCATATAATCTTTTGTACACATTATAAAGAAGTTTAACGTTACAACATTACAAGAAAGGTCCATCCAATGAGTACCCGGATATAGGCTCATTTCGTTAAAAAATAGGAATACTCCTGAGGAAGGCTTTTTTTGATGAAATGAGCCTACATCTGGGTGCTCATTGAATGGACCTTTCTTGTAATATTGTAATGTCATACTTCTTTAGAATGTGTACAAAAGTTTATATGACTCTTAAAAAGGTTTTACTAAACATTGTTAGCTGGCATATCACAGTGTTGTTGTTTGTGTTGCCTGTAATATGAACTGTGATCCCAGGTTGTTACTTAAAAACAACCCCACAGCCAATGGAGCTGAACGGCCTCTGCAGCAGGGACACCACTGCCATGGGGGCTTCTCACCGGGGCCATGGCCAGTGGGCATGGAAACAGACGTGGGCTGGCTTTATAACTTCTCCCACGCCACTGCAGGTGATGGGCAAGCCTGTGGCTGCCGGGCTTGGCTTTGCTGGCCCTCTGAGGCAGCAGCCAACCCATGAAACTTTCCCAGGATATTAATGCCCAGGTCCTGCTCCCATGCCCCAAATACCCAGATTGCATCAGACTCTTCTGTTAGGAGGACTCTTTAGATGCATGCTGTATTTTATTTTTCTTATATACAGGAGTGTGGTTTTTTAAAAAAAATACAGAATTGGCTTTGAGGCTGTGTGGTAGGACAGCAGACTGCTGTTCTGGTGGTCTCTTTCCATTAAATAATAATAATAATAATAATAAATTTTTATTTATATCCCGCCCTCCCTGCCAAGGCAGGCTCAGGGCGGCTTACAAGACATGATAGATATACCATGATATAACAATAAAATACAATAAATGCAATAAAATAAAGTTAAATACAGGTTTTAAATTTAAGTTAAATAAATAATTTAAAACCGATATAAATTAATGGTTTCAGTACATATATAAAGATGGCTAGGTATCATTGCCAAGATTCCATCTTAGAAGGCAAGTTGGAAGAGGGCGGTTTTACAAGCCCTACGGAACTGGTTAAGATCCTGCAAGGCCCGCACCTCCTCTGGCAGCTGATTCCACCATTGGGGAGCCATTATCGAAAAGGCCTGCTCCCTTGTTGTTTTTAGCTTGGTTTCCTTTGGCCCAGGGATTTTTAGAAGATTTTGCGAACTAGATCTCAGTGCTCTCTGGGGAACATATGGTGAGAGACGGTCCCTTAGGTAGGCAGGTCCTCGGCCATATAGGGCTTTAAAGGTAATAACCAGCACCTTGTAACGAACTCGGTACACAATTGGCAGCCAGTGCAGTTCCCGCAGCCTAGGCTGCACGTGTTCCCACCGAGGTAGTCCCATTAGCAGTCTGGCTGCTGCATTCTGACTAGCTGCAGTTTCTGAGTTCGGTACAGGGGCAGCCCCATGTAGAGGGCATTACAGTAGTCCAACCTCAAGGTGACGGTTGCATGGATCACTGTTGCCAGGTCGCCATGCTCCAGGAAGGGGGCCAACTGCCTCGCTCTCCTAAGGTGCAAAAATTCTTCATTAATAGAAGAAGAGGAAGAATTGCAGATTTATACCCCGCCCTTCTCTCTGAATCAGAGACTTGAAGCAGCTTGCAATCTCTTTTATCTTCTTCCCCCACAACAGACACTCTGAAGTGGGTGGGGCTGAGAGGGCTCTCACAGAAGCTGCCCTTTCAAGGACAGGAGCCCTTACAAGAGCTATGGCTGACCCAAGGCCATTCCAGCAGCTGCAAGTGGAGGAGTGGAGAATCAACCAATATTCTCCCAAATAAGGGACTTCCGGGGTTGGAAAATGGAGAGCTAAGTTGCTTTTCCTAACGGGGGCAGGCTGGCACTTCTGTTCAGGGTAGTAAAAGGCATATTAATGCCTTCTGCCTATGTTTCTCAGCTAGATAATTGTCCAAGATATGCACAGATACTTTGAGGAGACATACCTTGACTGAAAGGGAGCTCCTTTGAGGCTTTGAGGGATCTCTGGAGAGAAGTTGCATATTCATCGTCTGCAGAAGTTTTTAGAGTCATCAATTTGGCAAAAGCTCATCAGGATCCAAACCTTCTTTTACAATTTTAAACATCTAATCTACAAAGGACTGGTGTTAGTTTGGTTAAACTACGGAAAAAAGGTACTGATTGCTATCTCTTCATTCCGGGACTAATTAAAGTTAAACAAAACAAAAGTAAAAGGTGGGAGTTGGAAATACTGAAAGCCTGAAAGGAGAAGAAGATAAGGGGCTAAATTTGAACTTTGTAAACTTATTAGACAGTGTTAAAAGAAGAAAGGAATTTATTGTTTAGTCTATCTGTGGTTGAGGAGGCACCTCCAGCGTTACAGATCTGCAACGTTCATAGTCATCACAGGAAGTATGTCAGATATCGTGAGATTTCTCTACCAGTGAAACAAGATTTGAAGGCAAGAAAAGCAGGAAGTATTGGAGGAAGAAGAGGGAAGTCAACGAAGCAAACAGCCTACTCTAGGATTATCATACCAGAGAGAAGCATCAGTGGCCATTGTTGTTGGGAGGACTAAGTTTTAATATTGTTTTTAAAGTGATTGGGACATTAAAAATTGGTGGCGTTAACAGATTTGGCAATTAAAAATTATTACTGTTGGATAGTAGATAAGAAGAATTGAACTGGTAAAAGGGGAAAAAGAATTTTTTTTTAAAGTGAAGCAAAACTTGTGACTCATTTTGGGAGAAATAAAAACTTTAAACATTAATATCTGAGCCTGGGAGGCTCAGTGAAATTGGGTGCATTGGAAAGGGTAAGGTTCACTTTATCAAACCTGATGGTTCAAATTTAATTTGGTGAGATCAAAATTTTTGATTTTTTTTTTTTACATCAGACCCAATACAAACTCGTGCTAGGTCTACTTCAATAGAGAAAATGCAAGCCCAATTAGATGCAATGGAAGCTAGGATAATGAAGGGGGTGAAAGAAATGATAACTGCCTCTAAAAAAGAAATTTAAAAGGATATTGAGGACTCAAAGAAAGAATTAAAAAAAGAAATAGAGAGTCTCAGAAATGATACTGTGGTAATAACAAAGAAAGTACAAGAAGTGGAAGAGAGAGTGAAAACACATGACTGCACCTTGTTAAAATTACAAGAAAAAGTGACAATTCATGACTGCAAATTGATGGAAACTCAGATCCGTCTGAGAGGTATACCTGAAGATGAAGAATCAGACTTGAAAGAATACATAATAAAAATAATAGCAGAATTTTTGGAGGAAGATCCTGAAGGGAATAGAAATATGTATGCCTATATGTATAGAGTAAATTCACTCTATGCAAAAAAGAACAATCTGCCAAGAGATGTGGTCATAAGATTTATGACAAAAGAAATGGTGGGAAAGATCATGAATAAAAACTTTGAAAAGTCATTGACAGTGGGAGTCAGTAGAGTAAGAATTATGAAAGAACTGCCAAGACAAGTGCTAACTGACAGAAAGGCATATAAAAATTGACAGAAAAACTATGTGACAGTGGAATGAGGTACAGATGGATAATACCTGAAGGTTTGAGCTTTGAACTTCAAGGGAAAAGGATTACAATCACAAATACACAGGAACTGCGTAGATTTTATGAAGAAAAAAAAGAATTTGCACCATGATGGATTACAAATTGATATCTTGGAATGTAAATGGACTAAATTCACCACAAAAAAGAAAGGCAACATTTCATTGGATAAAAAAACAAAATTGTAATATAGTATGTTTGCAAGAAGTGCATATTAGACAAAAGGATTACAAATTTTTATGGAATGAACGATTGGGACTAGAATTTTTTACATTGGCTGAACAGAAGAAGAGAGGAGTAGTTTTTTATGTTAAACAAGAATTAGACCCGAAATTGGTATTTAAAGATAAAGATGGAAGATATATAGCAGTAGAAATTACTTGGAATGCCAAAAAGACCTTGTTGTTGGGACTTTTTACTCCAAATGGTGCTAAAGACATTTTCTTTAAAAATATTACACAATATCTTGATGAAGTGACCTATGAGCAAATTTTATTGATGGGGGACTTTAATGGAACAATTCAGAATACGATAGATAGATCTGGGAAGAAAAAAAATGATAAAGAAGAGAAATTGCCAAAGTCTTTTTTTGAATTGGTTAAACAGGAGAGTTTGGAAGCTATATGGAGGAAGTTTAATCCTGAAGTACGGGACTATACCTTTTTTTCAGCCAGACACAGCTCTTTTTCTAGAATTGACATGTTGTGGGGTACTAAAGATTTGGGACATATAACGAAGAAAATAGAGATATTACCTAAAATAGGAGCTGATCATAACCCAATAATGTGGATTACAAAATTGTCAAAAAAGTCAAGAAGATGGAGATTAAATGAAGATTTACTACAAAATAAAGAAATAGTGACACCTCTAGAAAATGAAACCAAAGTGTCCTTCCAAGTAAATGACGGAGAGGATATAGAATTTCAGACGGTATGGGATGCCTACAAGGCAGTAATGAGAGGATTATTAATAACATTGAATAATAAAGACAAGAGAGCAAAAGATAAACAGATGTTGGACATTCAAAATGAAATTAAGAAAAAAGATGAATTAAAGAAAAGACCAGGAAAAAAGAAAATTATAAGGGAGATTACAATATTGCAAGCACAAATCAGATATCTGTTAAATAAAGAATTGGAATGGAATTTGAAAAAATTAAAACAGAAATCTTTTGAGGGAGCAAATAAACCTGGAAAATATTTAGCCTGGCTATTGAAGAAAAAGAGAGAAAGTAAAATTATTAATAAAATTGTGGCTGATGGAAGAGAGATGGTAGATCAAGAAGGAATAGAGAGAGAATTTTTTAAATATTATGCTAAACTATTTAAAAGCGTTAAAGTAAAGAAGGAAAAGTTGGAATTGTATTTGCAGAAGATTAAAATAGCACCCTTAACTGATTAAATGGAAAAAGTTTTGAATGATCCAATTGAAAAAATAGAAATTGAAGCAGCGATTAATGCAATGAAAATTGGAAAGGCACCTGGACCAGATGGATTTACATCAAATTTTTTAAAAAGTTTAAAAAAGAATTAATACCGAAACTTCAAAAATTAATGAATGTGATAAGAATAAATGGGAAAATACCAAATACATGGAAGGAAGCAGTAATTTCGTTGATTCCAAAGGAAGATAGAGATGTCACTAATGTCAAGAATTATAGACCAATCTCATTATTAAACAATGATTATAAGATATACACAAGAATCTTAGCAGAACGGGTTAAACAATATTTAATAAACTTTATAAAGGAAGACCAAGCGGGTTTTCTCCCTAAAAGGCAAATAAGAGACAATATTAGAACTGTTGTAAATATTGTAGAATACTATGAAAGACATCCAGAGAAGGAAGTTGCATTATTCTTTGCAGACACAGAGAAAGCTTTTGATAATTTGAATTGGGACTTTATGTTTGCAGTAATGGAGAAAATAAAGTTGGGGGAAAACTTTATAAGAATGATAAAAGCAATTTATATTGAACAACGTGCAAGGTTATGTATAAATGCAGATCTTACAGAAGAAATGAAAATCAGCAAAGGTACAAGGCAAGGTTGTCTGCTTTCACCATTGTTGTTTATAATGACTCTTGAAATCTTATTGATGCAAATACAGGATGATGAAGAAATTGAAGGAGTGAGAATTAAAGGATTTTCCTATAAATATAGAGCATTTGCAGATGATATAATGTTTATAAATGAAAATCCTATGCAAGTAACACCGTTGTTGTTAGCCAAAATAAAAGACTTTGGAGAATTGGCGGGACTTTATGTTAATAAAGAAAAGTCAAAAATTTTGTGTAAAAATATGCAAGTAAGTAAACAAAAGGAATTGCAGAGATTAACGGGATGTGAAATTACCCCTACAGTAAAATATTTGGGCATGGAAATAACAATGAAGAATATTGATTTGTTTAAAAACAATTATGAAAAAGTTATGGCGTAAAATGGGCGTAAAATGGACGAAGATATGATAAAATGGAACAAGCTTAATCTGTCACTGCTTGGTAGAATAGCTGTAATTAAGATGAACATTTTGCCGAGAATAATGTATTTGTTTCAAACTATTCCGATTGTGAAAGACAGTAAACAATTTAATAAATGGCAAAGAAAGATTTCAGAATTTGTATGGGCCAGGAAAAAAACCAAGGATTAAAATAAAAGTTTTAACAGATGCTAAAGAAAGAGGAGGATTTCAACTACCCGATTTAAGATTATATCATGAAGCAGTTTGTCTAGTGTGGATAAAAGATTGGGTGACTCTGTTGAATAAAAAACTTTTAATGTTGGAAGGTCATGGAAATAAATTCGGCTGCCACGCTTATATGTACTATGGAAAGAAAAAGTCGGATGGTTTTTTTCTCACAATTATATAAGAAATAATCTACTAAATATTTGGATGAAGTACAAGAAATATGGTGATGAGAGAGAACCACCATGGATAGTGCCAGCAGAAGTAATAAGAATAACAGCTGAGACAGGAGAGGAAAAAGGGATGTCATATAATCAATTACTAAAAATACAAAGCGGTAAAATAGAATTGAAAACTGCTGAAGAGTTGAATAATAAATATGATTGGTTTCAAATGCAACAAATAAGTTTGGTGGAAAGCGATGTTAAAACTGAAGGAATAAGACGAGAACAAACAGAAATGGAAAAAGTTCTGCTTGGAGATAATGAAAAATTAATTTCGAAAATCTATGAGTTACTTTTAAAATGGTCTACAAAAGATGAAGTAGTGAAATCTCAAATGATTAAGTGGGCAATTAATGTAAATAAAGAAATACAGATGGACACATGGGAATATTTGTGGAAGAACTCTATAAAACTCTCAACGTGTCAGAGTATTAAAGAAAACTGTTTTAAGATGATATATAGATGGTATATGACTCCCAAAAAGTTGGCAAAGATGAACAATAAGATGCCAAATAGATGTTGGAAATGTAAAAAACATGAAGGTTCTTTCTACCATATGTTGTGGACTTGTGAAAGAGCGAAAAAGTACTGGCAGATGATTCAACAAGAGATTTCTAAGATCTTGGGATACAAATTTAATAAAGTTGTAGAGACTTTTCTGTTGGGATTACAAATGGAAAAATTTCCAAAAGAAGATTGAACTTTAATTTGGTACTTGCTCTCAGCTGCTAGGACATTGTATGCGCAGTTGTGGAATCAAGAAAAAATACCAGAGAAATGGGATTGGATTGTAAAAGTTATGACATTGAGTGAAATGGACAAGTTGACAAGAACCTTAAGAGACTATGATTTAGAAGTATTTAAGATGGAGTGGAAAAAGTTTAGAAGATACGTAGAAAAAGTGTGGAAAATAAAAGGACATTGGACAATTTTTGATAATGACTAAGTAATGAAGCTTTTGTCTTGTTCCCTGCAACCATGGTCGTGATTCAGCAAGGGAAGCGTAAAACATTCTACTCCCCTCAGAGTGCGGAAGAATTCCTGAGAACTTTATAACTATCAACTGTTGTGAACTCATCAAGGCCACAGGGAGGGAATGGAAGGTCTATGGAGACGTAATTATGTTTGGGCCTTAGATGTGTGCTGCTGCAAAAGAAAGGAAAGGGAGGAAGAAGGAGAATACACTGGATGGTCGCTTTAATCTATTACTATTCGCTCAACATTTTTTTTTCCCCGTTTTTTTGTTGCAAGGGGGTTCTGACGGTTTGGTTCTCTTCCCTTAGACTGTTTCACCCCAATGCAATCTACTTTTTCGAGAAGGCTGGGTTTGTTTGCCCTCTAATTTATTACTCATAGATAAATGCCTTCTTTTCTGGGAAACCCCCGTGCCGCCTTGACTCATTACCCAGATTTCCCCCCCCCCTTTGGAGAGAGTCTTTTTTTTTTTCTTTCTCTCTTCTATACCCCTTTGCCTAATAAACTTTGACTGCATTAAGATAACTGGCACGTAATGGATCACCGCAGCTACTCTTACGGCTATTAGATAAGTTTTGCCTGTAGATGGCCTGCCCTGCATCTCCCACTTATGGAACTAGGACAGACTGAGGGATTTGTAACAAGGAGAGTGGACTAGGATTTGGGACAACCAGGTTTGAATCTTTGGTCTACATGGGTGACTTAGGGCTTCTCACTTATCTTAACCCCAGGGGTCTCCAAGTTTTTTGAAATCCTGACACAGGGTGGCAGGTGCAGCCACAAAATGGCTACCCTAAGAGGTGAAACCAAAATGTCCCCAAAATGTCAGGAAGTGAAGTTATGCATAGCTCTCATAGTAAATGTTCAACATTGAAGGCAGAAACTCTGTTGAATAGGATGCTTCTTAATCTGCACAGCCAATCAGAACCCCTGCTGGGCACAAACCCCACATGGCGCTGCCCACTTTCTAAAAACACTCAGTGGGTGCCAGGGAAGGAGTTGGTGATTGACGTGGTGCCTGGAGGCACCGTGCTGGGAAGTCCTGGCTTGACCTGCTTCACAAGGCAGATGTTTTGTGGATAAGGTAATAATAATAATAATAAATTTTATTTGTATCCCGCCCTCCCCGCCAAGGCGGCTCAGGGCGGCTAACAGCATCTATACATGTACAACAATAGGTAATAGATAAAACTTAGTTAACAATAAAAACATCTAAACATTATAAAAACCCGTTAATAATTAAAAAAAATTTAAAATTCACAGTTTGAGTTAAATTAATCTGGCAGCATAATAATATTCTGACGCTGGTGCCTGCCAGTGTAAGTATCTATACTGACGAGAGTCTTGAGACACAGCTACTCTAGGTCCTAATTCAGTAACCGGCATACGCTTGTTTAAAGAGGACTGTTTTGCAGGCCCTGCGGAATTGGTCGAGATTCTGCAGGGCCCGCACCTCCTCTGGGAGCTGATTCCATAGGACCGGGGCCGCAGCTGAAAAGGCCCGCACTCTGGTGTTTTGCAGCTTGACTTCTCTCGGTCCAGGGATAATCATTTTGTTTTTCCCAACTGATCTCAGTGCCCTCTGGGGTTCATATGGGGAGAGACGGTCCCTCAGGTAGGCTGGTCCTCGGCCATATAAGGCTTTAAAGGTAATAACCAACACTTTGTACTGGACTCGGTATGCAATTGGTAACCAGTGCAGTTCGCGCAGCCCTGGCCGTATGTGCTCCCATTTCGGGAGCCCTAACAGTAGCCTGGCTGCCGTGTTCTGCACCAGCTGCAGTTTCCAGGTCCGGCACAAAGGTAGCCCCAAGTAGAGGGCATTACAGTAGTCCAATCTTGAGGTGACCGTTGCGTGGATCACTGTTGCGAGGTCGCGACGCTCCAGGTAGGGGGCCAACTGCCTTGCCCGCCTCAGATGGAAGAAGGCTGACTTGGCAGTGGCTGCTATCTGGGCCTCCATTGATAATGAAGGCTCCAGCAAAACACCCAGATTCTTTACCTGGCGCGCTGGTTTCAATGAGGCGCCATCGAGAGCTGGGAGAGCTATTTCCCCTCCTAGAGCGCCGCGGCCCACACAAAGGACCTCTGTCTTCGCTGGGTACAGCAGGAGAGAACGATGTGATCAGCTACTTTGGAAGAAGAAATGGAATAGAAATTTAAAAATAAGCATAAAGATAGGAGGCACCCTCAGAGAACTTCAATTCCTAAAGTTGTTTTTGGGGGAATCCTTTAGATTGGTGGAACTAGCCTGAACACGATCACTGTAAGGCAGAGGACTTGTCCCTTGATCCTTGTTCCTGTTTGTTCATATGCTGGCAGTGTGGACCAAACTTACAAGCTGTACTATGGGGGAGTCCAGAAGAGGCCGGACTCTATGAGTTCCCAAGCGGTCCTCGACCACGCTGGCAAAATCCTGGCCTATGTGGCAGACGGGAGCATCAAAGATATCCGTAATGCTGTGGAAGTGGCCCACAAGGCTGCCCCTGGGTGAGTCTGACTGGGGAATTGGGGGGAGGGGATGGGACAAGTGGGGCCTGTTGCCCAGTTGAGAGGGGGCAATAATGCCCCTGGGTGTTTCCCCACACATGTGCACACAAAGAACTTTTGGCTGGGTCCATGGGTCTGTTCTACTATTGATGGGGCCTCCCCCTGGTGTTAGGAATATCTTGCCCTGAAGGAAAGCTCCACTATCAGCATAATGGAATAACTCGATCTTTGCCCCCCCCCCTCTCTCCATGAAGACTACAATTCAGGGGGCAGACAATGACCTTTTCCTGTATCAACTGAGGTCCTGTTTTGTTCCCTCACACTTCTAGATCCGGCCCCTGTGCCAAGATCACAGTCATTTTCTGTAGCTGAACTGTTCTTTGGAACACCCTTCCAAAGAAGTGAGTAAAAAACCACTTCGCTGTCCAAGTCTCGGAACGTTTTTTAGGCAATTCTGTTCCAAAGTGGTTTTTTTGCTTAAAAAAAATGCATTAAACTCAGTGAAGGCTTTGTATATTTCTGTTGTTTTTGGCTCCAGTGGTTTCAGGCAGTGTATGTAGGCAGTGCTACTATTGATTATTTCCTGCTTGAGGTGGTTATGATGGAAGGTTTTGTATTGTATTTTTTTTTTGTAATATCATTGGCAGCTGCTTTCAGAAAGCAGGATACCTTTTAAATAAATAAATAATAAACTGATGGACAGACAAAAGAAAGCACTTCTTCACCCAAGACTTCAATTTAAATTGGGTGGATGACAGACAGACAGACAGACAGATAGATAGATAGATAGATATCCCACCTTTTCTAAAGGCTGACGGAAGCTCACAAGTCATAATTAAAAACATTGCAATATAAAACTCCAGATAATGCCCCCCCTCAACTGTGCTCCTGACCTCGTTTAAGGAGGGTGAGCAGATATATCTAAGTGAATGCATGCAGATTTGGAACTGCTTTTTACCAAGTCAGACCGTTGGTGCATCTCACTCAGTATTGCCAACTTTCCCCAATGCCTGCCCTGTGAGGTCTTTTTGCTGGCGATTCCAGGGACGGGGAACCTTTTGCAAGGAAAGCAGGTGTGCTCTGCTGCTGAGCCACAGCCCCCATCCCGGAACCTACCCTTAATCACTAAATTCTGGCTTTGGACCAGGTGGGTGAGATTTGCAAGGTGTTTTTGGCATGGGGGCGGGAGAGTGACAGAGACTGTGTTAGAAGGAAAAGCAAATCTTCCTTCTAGGTCCTGAAAGCACCACCCCTTGCAGCTCTGTAGACTTCAGGTAGCTAATCCCCAAGAGTTATAGAGGACTAGAGGCTTGGGCTCACCCCCATCTTTCTCTTGCTTCCATTTGTTGAGCAGTTTTGGGAATCCGGCTTAGAAGGAAATACTGGCAAATGTTGACTGGCAGCAATAAACTGAGCCTGACTTCCCGAAACTTCCCAGAAATGGGGTGTGGTGGTTCAGAAACTTCCCAGAAATGGGGTGTGGTGTTCACCGTCCAGCAGGTCAATGCTTGCTCCGCCTGCGCACAGGCTCTCATTTTGTCTCCTGCCTTATCCATAGCACTGTTTACCCCCCTGGGCTCGTGTCGGGGAGCAGGAGGCTTTCTGGGCCTTTGCCATGTCGATTGCAGCTGGACTTTGAGCTGTTTGTTGGATTTAACCTTTCCTGCCGGCATGGCCTCTCTGAGTTTTTCCTCCCTCTGACAATCTGCCAGCAACAGGCTCAGCTCTGGGTCTCTCGTCATGAAATACGTTGTGGGGAAGAAAAAAAGAGATGTTTTTGCCCTGACCTTGATAGCCCAGGCATGCCCAATCTTATCAGATCTCGGAAGCTAAGCAGAGCCGACCCTGGCAAGTATTTGGATCCAAGGAATACCAGGGCTGGGAGGCAGAGGCAGGTTATCAAGCCACTTCTCTGAATGTCCTCCATGATCCAATAGGAGTCGCCGGAGGTCTTTGTGATTTCCAGGCATAGGTGTCACATCTGAACGTCTCTTGCCTTGAACACCCTACCAAGTCACCATAAGTTGGTTGTGACTTGACAGCACTTTCCAACACCGCTTGGCTAGCCCAGCCTTGCCAGATCTTGGAAGCTAAGCAAAGCCAACCCCAGCAGGTATTTGAATGGGAGACCTCCAGAGAATACCAGAGATGGGAGGCAGAGGCAGATTATCAAGCCACTTCTTTGAATGTCGCTGTGACCTCCAGACCTAGGTGCACGCACACAGAAATGCAAAAAAAAGTTTTAAATGGGAGGAGGTGCCTAGTTTAATGGCATAGCACCTGCCAGTATTCTGTTCCTAGCCTCTTTTAGCAACATTCCCTCAACTGTACCCCACTCCCAGCTGTGATAGCAGAATCCCAACAATCAGGCCTTTTTTTGAGCAGTTCCGGCAGGCTTGGTGTCAAGGGGTGTGGCCTAATATGAGGCCTTCCTGGGCTTTTTCTACAAACAGCCCTGCGCAAATCAATGATGTGAGGGGTGTGGTCTAATATGCAAATGAGTTCCTGCTGGGCTTTTTCTACAAAAAAAGCCATGCCAATAATATTAGCACAGTGATGCTCACTAGTTTGGGAGTCACATGTGGTTTTTTGATGGCTCCCCTCCCCTGTTAGGTCTTCCATTTCCTAATGTGGCACCTACCTTATGTCCCAGGAAAGTCTCAAGCATATCTGGTGGTATAAAATTTATAAAAAGTGGACAAGGCTAGGGCTTTTTTGTAGCAGGAACTCCTTTGCATATTAGGCCACACATCCCTGATGTAGCCAATCCTCCTGGAGCTTACAGTAGGCCCTGTAATAACAGGATTGGCTACATCAGGGGTGCTTGGCCTAATATGCAAAGGAGTTCCTGCTACAAAAAAGCCCTGGTTAAATCCCACTTGTTCTTTGGTGAAAACCATACGCAATGAAAAACAAAAATTACTAAACTATTAAAGAGTACATCAAGTCTAATGAAAAAGTGCATTATCAGTGCTTTAATGTTGATACTCTAAAATCACGTTCTGCCTTGTACATGAAAAGGACCATGACAGATTCCAGATGACAACTGATTCCCCCTAAGATAGCAGCTGTAACCGAAAAGACCCTGCTTGGTGCCCCAGCTGGTCCTGTATCTTGAATAAGTAAACAGGAAGAAACGGACGGACGGATCCCACAGGACTTTGTCTTGGAAGGACTGCACATGATTTCAGATAGCGAATGCCAGGAAATAGTCATGTTGCAAGAAGTTCTTCTGGGACACAACAGTAAACATCACATATGGATCCATTTGAAAACATCATATCTATGTGGAAGGCATAGGGTTGCCAACTCCAGGTTGGGAAATTTCTTGAGGTTTGGGGATTGAACGTGGGAAGGGCAGCCTGGGAGGGATGTAATGCCATAGACTTCACCCTACAAAGCAGCTGTTTTCTTTAGAGGAACTGATGTTTACGGTCTGGAGGTCAATTGTAATTCTGGAAGGCAACCTTTGTGTGAACCAGAGGACCAGCCACTCAAAGTTCTGGGCTTTTTTGAGCAGGAATGCACCAGAGCACAGTTCCGGCTGGCTTGGCTTCAGGGTGTGTGTCCTAATATGGAAATGAGTTCCTGCTGGGTTTTTTCTACAAAAACATCAGATACATCACCTAGAAGAACTGAGCTACCACTAAGTTTGGAAGTCTGCCGTCTTTCCCCAGATGTACGTGCTTTGTACATCTGTGTTCATGTTCCGGTTCTAACTCGGCACGTTGCCAGCAAAAAAGATAATCTGAAAAGCAATATACCAATGAAGAGAGGGAGAACAAGTTCAGCTGCTTTGGGTCCTTCATCAGGGAGAAAGGCAGGTTGTAAATAAATAAGAGCGTAGTAATAACACTAATAATTAATATAGGACATGCAAGAGCTGCCAAGAATAGGCAGATGTCTAGAGGATGCTGTGTCTTGTTGATGGGTTGAAAGGTCAGAAGAGAACTGCCGTTCATGTTAATCTTGTAATGTCTCCCAGCTTTATACTCTCCTTCCTACTCAGGCAATGCTGGTAAGCCAGTTTGGTATAGTGGTTAAGTGTGTGGACTCTTATTTGGGAGAAGTGGGTTTGATTCCCCACTCCTCCACTTACAGCTGCTGGAATGGCCTTGGGTCAGCCATAGCTCTCACAGAGTTGTCCTTGAAATGGCAGTTTCTGTGAGAGCTCTCTCAGCCACACGCACCTTACAGGGTGTCTGTTATGGGGGAAGAAGATAAAGGAGATTGTAAGCTGCTCTGAGACTGATTCAGAGAGAAGGGCAGGGTATAAATCTATGGTCACCTTCTTCTATGACTGTCAATCTCCAGGTGGGGCCCAGGTTTGTAGGGACGCCAGCCTCCAAGTGGGACCCAGACATCCCCTGGAATTACAGCTCATCTCCAGTCTACAAAGTTCAGTTCCCTGGAGAACATAGATGCTCTGGAGGGTGGGTTCTAGGGCATTGTATCTCAGTGGGGTCCCTGTCTTCTCAAGGCTCCTGTGAAGGACTTGGTCCATGTCTGCTTGGAAGGGCAACTACTTTGAATTTTTCCTCAGTCACCTTCCCTCAGTCACACTTACAGAAATCCTGTCAGACTTTTCAAAATTAGGCACCAGACCGTTTTAAAATTCAAAAACCACAAAAATATTTATTAGATAATAAGGGAGAGGGATAAAATAATATTGATTATAACTTCAATATTCAAAAGGCAAATCAGTTGGCAGATGGTTGGCAGAATAAATAAATTACTGAGAGTAGAGAGTTTATCAGGCTGAGGTAAAATATAACAAATAACACTTGGAGAAGATCTTTAACATAAACAGGCAGGCTTCAGAATCCTACTGAATTCTTCACACAGACTGTGCCTTCTGGGCACTCAGAATGCTGTTACTTCAGTTGTTTAGCCCTAGCTTTAGCTATTTTAAAATAATAAAAATAGCAAACCACAATCACTCTTTCCACACACACATAGAGAACTCCTGGCTGGTGCCAGTATATTCTCCCTCACAGACCCTCTCACACTAGCTTCCAGGACTCGCACCTTGTAACTAGTTTCCTGGTCTGAGTCTTGGGTAACCCTGCTGACCACCAGAATCCAGTTCTCCCTTCAGTGTGTATTTGTGTGATCTAGTTTGTACACGGAGATTGCCTGGTGTGCTGGCAAAATCTCCCTCAGAGTTTCAAACTGCCTTAAAACTCTCTCTTCCAGACAGAGACCACACAGCTCTGTCTCCCCCAAGGAGCCCAGCCTCACCGGCTGATCTCAGCCCCTCGTTCAGTTGTCTTTACAACTGACCAGCCTAAGCTCAGTCTTCACTTCAGATTCCTTCTCTGAAGATTTTTCTCGAAGACCCCCCCAGCTAAGACTCAAATTCTGAGGTGTTCCACTGCTAAGCAAAACTCATCTTGTTACTTTTACGTTGCTAGGGCAACGTTCCAGCCAATAGCTGCAAGCCTGTTCCCCAGGTCTCCTGAGTCTGTCACAGCTCCATTCCCAAATCGCCAAGAACTTCCCAACCTGGTTCTTGAAACCTTATACGTTTGTCATTTTCAGAAATATGTTTTGATGAGAGGATTGAGTGACATACAGGTAAAGCACAGACCCAGACAGCAGCTATCATCCTGTGCCATGATGTTTCTGTTCCCAGGCCTGGGATGGCAGTGCACTCCAAAGAACTGGAACTGTGAGAAGGCAGAGGGTCAGGTTGAAAGACAGTGTTCTGAACTCCTCAGGAGAACAGTCTTGCGGCCTAGAGTGTAGGCTGAACATTAATACATTTTTGGCTCCTTTACTTTCTGATGAATTTTCAGGGAAATCTAACAACTTGGATGGAAGGTTATGCCATGTCTGTCACCTCCAATTTCAGGATCTCAAGTGAGGGAGGCATCTTGGGAAAGGCCTTTTTCTACCTGAGGCCCTGGAAAGCCCCTACCAAATCAAACAAGGCAATACAGAGCTGTTTGGACCAAAGACTTAACAGGCTGCAACAAATTTTCTTTGGCTGTAGGAGCCAGTCTAGAAATTTTGGAGTCAGAATGATTTTTTGTTTCAGCCTTCAAGATTTGGTATTTTAATGAGCATATGGTTGATTACTGTTGCATAAAATGTAATCCATGCCTCTGCACATTGTCCTTAAAGCTGTGACAAAAGTTTTGTAGCATATAAATAAATAGAAGGGCAAAGCTGACTGTGATCACAAAAAAAGTCATCCTCTAACCCTGGGGTCCCTAGTTTTTTTGAGCAAAAGGGTGCCTTTGGAATTCTGACACTGGATGGTTGCCACTAGGGGTGGAGCCGGCCACAATATGGCTGCCACTAGAGGTGGAGCCACTGACAAAATCTCAGGGAGTGAAATTATGCATAACTCAAACAGTAATTCTTCAACATTTCAGGCAGAAGTTCTGTTTAACAGGACACCTTTTAAAATGAACATATTGTTTAAAAACATTTTCTTGCACACCCAGATTGTCTTCAGTCACATAGTGAAGATCCTTGTGCTGTTAGTGATAGCTGCTGCTGCAACTTGTTTAAAAATATTCTATGAGCACTGTTGGAATGAAACTCTATTTTCAAAACGTATATCCTACCTTTCTTCCCTCACAAGGGCCCAGGCAGCTAGCAAAACATATCTAATAAAATCACATCTTAAAACCATTAAAAATCAATACACTTTCCCCCCAAAAAATTATTAAAACAATGAAAAACAGAACTAAAATACATACAAAGACATAACAACAATTAAAACATTGGTCAGGAAGGAGGGATCTCTGAGAGGAATGCCAAACAAAAGAAAAAATCTTCATCTGTTGGTAGAAGACAATGACAGAAAAGGACAGATGTCCCTGGGGAAAGAGTTCCAGAGCTAAGTCAATTGACAACAGAAAATTGCTGCCTCAGGTTAGGGTTGCCAGCTCTGGGTTGGGAAATTCCTGGAGATTTTGTGGTTGGAGCCTGGAAAGGGACGTCACTGGGGTATAACTACAGCTAGTGCAGAACGTTGCAGCGTGGCTGCTAATGGGGCTCCCCCGGTGGAGCACATTCGGCCAGTGCTGAGAGAGCTGCGCTGGCTACCTATTGTGTTCTGAGTCCGTTTCAAGGTGTTGGTATTGACCTTTAAAGCCCTCTATGGTCAGGGGCCTGTCTATCTGCGGGACCGCCTTTCCCCACACGTTCCCCGGAGAGCACTGCGTTCAGGGACAAAAAAAATCTGTTGTCCATCCCTAGACCAAGGGAAGCTAGGTTGCGGCAGACGCGAGCTAGGGCCTTCTTGGTGGCAGTGCCAGAACTGTGGCCTCTCCCAGAGGCCATAAGGGCCCTGCGGGATCTTTCTACTTTCCGCAGGGCCTGTAAGACCGAACTGTTTTGACAGGCCTTTGAGACCTAACCTAATTTGGGAGAGAGCTGCCACTTTACACCGTTACAGAGTACCATGATCACCATTTACATTTATATCTACGTTAAATTATATTATAGTGATACAGCACCAAAAATGCAATGGAATGTTTTAAATGTTTAAGTGTTTTAAATAATTTTAAATTGTAGCTTTTTATTGGTTAAATTGTAAAAATGTATGTTGTTAGCCGCCCGGAGTCCGCTTGCGGAGAGGGCGGGATAGAAATGTAAAGTAATAAATAATAAATAAATAATATAATATAATGCTGTAGAGTCCACCCTCCAAAGCAATTGTTTCTCCAGACTGATCTTTGTAGTCTGGAGGCCAGTTGTCATTCTGGGGGGAGGGTGTCTTCTCCACCCTCTACTTGGAGGTTGGCAACCCTCGATCTGATAGTCACCAGGTTCCTCAAGAGGATTGATGCTCTCTCTGCAAGGTGTTTCCCTGTGGCCATTGGGGTTTGTGGGAACAAGGAGTCTGGGCTTGTTGGGATTTCCTAAACTAACAAGGAGCTGGGTCTCATCAGATGGGCAAAGCAGACGGCTCATACTCGGGCGCAGATTTTGTACTACCTGGCTGAGAATCTTGAGCTTCGTCGAGCCGAAGTGGCGTCCCGACTCGAGGCCTTGACCGGTGCAGGGAAAGAAGAGGCCCTGCGGGAGGTGGACCTCAGCGTACAGAGGCTGTTCCACTGGGCGGCGTATTCTGACAAATACGGTGGGGCCGTGCAGGTGAGAAACAGCAGGGCAGTGTACTTGGGTGTATGTGGTAGGGCTCTGTCTGTTTTGGGCAGGCTGCCAGCTTGGAAGGAAGGGTACAGAGGACCAGACCTAGTTTAATATTAATTGGGTCTGAACTGTGGCTTCTTCTTATCCAAATACTTGGAAAATATAATTACTTGGATGGAGAATTTCTGCCATGCCTCTGCTTGACTTTATGTTGTAAATTTGATTCTCAGTGCTAAAAGTCGATTGGGAGGGGGGTGATTTGGGGAACTGGAATTCAGTCGCTGTATGGGACTTCGAAGATTTCTGCATGAAAGAGAGGGTTGAGTTTGGGAGTAGTTTTTATACCCTTTCACAATCCGTATAACCCCAGAGCATCTATTTATAGCATTTTAATCAAACCTGTTAGCTGCTGGTGCCTGAAAGGGCTTGCAGTTAAGGTTGCCAACTCCAGGTGGGACCTGAAGTTCTTCTGGAATGACAGCTGATCTCCAGTTCCCTGGAGAAAATGGCTGCTTTGGAGAGTGGACTCTAGGGCACTGTACCCTGCTGAGGTCCTTCCCCAAACCCCATGATTCTCAGTCTCCACCCTGCCCCCCCCCCAAAAAAAAATCTTCAAGAATATCCCAACCCAGAGTCGGCAGCCCTACTTACCGTACATAAAAATAATATGATAAAAATGATGGAGCAGTTAGGATGGCCATTTAAAACCTAAAAGCAGCAGTCAGATGTGCATCACCCGATCCCCTTTTAGAGCTTCAGGTTAAAACCAACTTATTGATTCACCCAAAAGCCAGGGCCAGCAGTAGACTGTCTGGCTCCCTAGGCAAGGCTACCTTCTGCCCCCCCCCCAACTGATAACGTCATAAGTCACATCGGGGGGCACCCAATTTGGCACCCCCAGAAGGCTGGTGCCGTAGGCAAATGCCTAGTGACTGGGCCAGCCCTGCCAACTGGGAGTCAGCATGAGCTGTCTTTGTCTTGGATGAAATTACAGCAGGTCGCTGTTAGCAGCCTGTTTCCTGTATTCTAAACGAATGGAAGACTTCCCTCTTTCACGCCTGCCTGCTTGCTTCCCTCTCTTAACAGGAAACCATCTTGTATGGTGCCTCCCTTCTCTTCCGAGAGCCTGTCGGTGTCATAGGAATCGCCTGCCCCAATGAACAGCCGCTGCTTAGTTTCATCAGCTTGTTGGCTCCCGCCGTCATCCGTGGCAACTGCGTGGTGATGGTCCCCAGTGAGCGGTACCCGTTGCCTGCCCTGGATTTCTACCAGGTACTGCTCTTTCTCTTTTTTCCTCTTTTCCCTTGTATCCCAAGGAGAACCTGTGCACATTGATCCATGCGTCGTGTATATGCAACCGTGACCTGACCTGGATGGCCCAGGCCTGCACCATCTTGTCAGATCTTGGAAGCTAAGCAGGCTTGGCCCTGGCTAGTACTTGGATGGGAGACCGCCAGAGAAGTCCGGGTCACCACAAAGAGAGGAAGAAGAAGAAGATATTGGATTTATATCCCGCCCTCCACTCCGAAGAGTCTCAGAGCGGCTCACAATCTCCTTTACCTTTTTCCCCCATAACAGACACCCTGTGAGGTGGGTGGGGCTGAGAGGGCTCTCACAGCAGCTGCCCTTTCAAGGACAACCTCTGCCAGAGCTATGGCTAACTCAAGACCATTCCAGCAGGTGCAAGTGGAGGAGTGGGGAATCAAATCCGGTTCTCCCAGATAAGAGTCCGCACACTTCACCACTACACCAAACTGGCTCTCCAGAGGCAGGCAGTGGCAAACAACCTCTGTTCACCTCTTACCTTGAAAGCCCTACAGGGTTGCCGTAAGTTGGCCACAACTTGGTGGCACTTTCCACCACTAGCACCATAAACAAGTGTGCTTGGATGTGATCCTTGGGAAAGAGAGGAATTTAGAGACTTGAAGAGTCCAGAAGTTTAAAGCTCATAAACTCATGAGTCCAACGCAGACTGCAGATGTTAAAAGTGCTCCTCTGCTCAGTCACCCTCAAATTAATTTAAGCAATTTAGATAAGCAAAGAAATTTATCTATGTTTGGTGAGATTCCCGGGCTTCACAGCAATTTGGCTGCTCCATTTTTATCTTCCTGGCAAACAAAACAAAGGTTAGAACCTGGTTTTTGGAGCTTTATAGATCTTAGAAATCACCACAGCCTCTTGCTTATGCTGCCGCCCACCGGAAGTCCTCAGCAGTGGAGTGATGGGGCCTGGTGTGGGGGGGGGGGGGGACACCTTTGCCTCCACCAGGGGAGCTGGCAAGGAGATGGCTGTTCTTCAGTTGTTCACTTCAGGAAAGGGGAGTTTGATTGCTATACTGGCTGTGACTGGATTGTTTGAGAGCACCTGAGAATGTCGCTTGATGGTCCACTGGCAACTTAAACATCAAAACTGATTCCACTTGGCTAGTAGGAGTAATAGTAGTTGTTAATTCAACTTGATTAATCACCCCATCCCAGCTGAATCCGGCTCTTGGCGATATACAACAATAAAAACATATAATAACAATTAAAATCAATTTCTAAAAACAGGTTACAAACCTGATGACATCTGTTATGAAGTGCTGTCAAATTCCTGTTTTCTGGACGCTGCATTAGGGCAAGGAACCCCCCCTTGGAGGGGGGGGGGAGGGAGTGGGATGCCAGCCAGGCAACTGTCGCTGTCTTCAAACAAATGCATTATGCGTTTGTATTTCCATAAGTTATCTCATCTGGAATTGCAAAACCTGGTCCAGAGCAAGGAGATTTTGAGAGCTGTGTCCTAATTACATCAGAGTATTGGGGGGACTTTCAGTACATGGAGTGGCAAAATACTGTTAGAAGAAAACAAAATCATGTGGTTGAAGAATTCTTCCCTAGTGAACAGGGCTTTTTTGGACAAAAAAGACCAGCAGGAACTAATTTGCATATTAGACTACACCCCCTGACATCACCATTGTTTCTCACAAGGCTTTGTTGCAGACAAAGCCCAGCAGGAACTAATTTGCATATTAGGCCACACCTCCTGGTGCCAAGCCAGCTGCGTTCCTGCTTTTAAAAAAAGCCCTGCTAGTTAATATAAAGTCTTTTACCAAGTGGCAGCTGAACTATGCAGTACGCAGAAGCTATACAGCACCCAGGAGCAAGAGAAGGGACACACTAGGTGAATGCATCGGTGCATGACCTATTGAACGAATATCCTGTATGCAGCAGCAACGCACAGGATCTTGGAACTTCTTAAAACATTAGAGGAGACAATTTTTTACTACCCCAGACACCTTCCTGGTATTATCATAGCGATCATGAAAAATGTTAAGATGCAGACAGAGTCTGCACAAGGAATAGAGCCAAGAACTGGGAACACCCATAGAGAAACGCCCACAGGAAGCATCAGGGAATTTCCCAAAGCTTCAAAGTGGAATTTGATCCAACAACTACTACTAAGTCAGATCCAAAGTAAGGTGCGCAGGAAGGGTCTTTCCCTCCTCCCCTTCCCATAGCCCACTGAGCCTTCTGATATTCTGCTCCTGTAGGTGAGGAGACCTTCACAAACAGGGTGGAAGGGCAGAGTGGGGGTGGGGCTGCTGTAGGAAGATGAGGTCTGGCATGACCCGTCCCCATCTCACACACACATACACTACAGAGAGCACTGTTTCACTACCAGAGACCTCTGGACCCAAGCTATTGATCAGAAGTTGCTATACAACCTCTACTATGGCTTTTCCAGGAAGAACTCCTGCAGGATATAAGAACTGTGGACACAAAACAGGGTTATGAATCTGCAGGGCATGGAATTGTCCAGTGATGAGTTGACTTCTGAGTAGGGGGTTGTGCTCAGATGAATTAACTATTAAAATGGCAATTGTCAGGCATACATACTTCCGATAGGCTACATTCCAAGCAGATAGAATAGGGTGGGGAATGCCTGACCCAAGGGCCATTTACGACCCTTGAGATCACTTGGTCTGGCCCTGGGGAATTGCTGGGCCAAGCTGAGCCACATGGCGGCCTCCCTGGGGCCCAGCTGGTGGGCGAGGATCTTGGGGCCCAGCCGGCCTGGCTCAGGCTCTCTGTGGAGCCTGAGTGGTGGGCATTGTAAAGGACTGCTGCTGGGGTATATGGGTGCCCTTAAAGGTCTGCTGGGAGCAGCTGCAGTTTCCGCATGAAGGGAGGGAGGGGTGGCAGGAGTGGGAGCCAGCGATCACCAGTTCAGTATACACTTGATTATCCCAGATGGTGTGGCCTAATATGCTAGTAAGTGTGTGACCTAATATGCTAATATTAGGGGATGTGGTCTAATATGCTAATGAGTTCCTGCTGGGCTTTTTTTTTTTTGCATTTGCCTAGGGCAGCGGGCTGGGGGTTGCGCCAAATTAAGCTCTCCCCACATGATTTCAAACAGAAAAAACAATCATTTGCATTAATTTTGCTCCCTCAACGGAGCACTGTTTTTTAAGTTGATAATTTTGTATGGCCCGCAAATTATGTTAGAAATATCCAAACGGCCCTTGGCAGAAAAAAGGTTTCCCACCCAACAAAGAACCATAAAACAGACTGTAAACTGTGAAATTTCTGGACTACAGTTGCAACCAGTGGGAGTTGGGGGGGGGGGGGGAATTGTTTGAGGGTGCTGTCAGCTAAACTGTGTTGTGTCACTTCCAGGAAAAACCTGGAAGTGACATCACAGTGCTCTAGGGATAGCTTGTGCATCCTAGGTCTGTGGGACATTGTGTCTGAGTTTCCCCCCAAAGTAACACCAATGCCCTTTTCAAATTCTATTTTTTTTCTGCCAAGAGTTGTCAGCAAGAGGTCTTTCATTCTGTCAGGAGACCTGGTGACCTTTTTTCCTAACAGTAAAAGGACTAATACAGCAGGCTTGGAAAAGAAACAGCCTCCGTACACTGGCTGAAAAGAAGATACAACTGCTCTAACCAACTAAAAGATGCTCTGTTAGTGCAGAGTCTTAAAAGTGTCATGTACACTAGATAGTTTGGTGTAGTGGTTGAGTGGAGAGCCAGTTTGGTGTAGTGGTTAAGTGCGCGGACTCCTATCTGGAAGAACTGGGTTTGATTCCCCACTCCTTCACTTGCAGCTGCTGGAATGGCCTTGGGTTAACCATAGCTCTCCCACAGGTTGTCCTTGAAAGGGCAGCTCTCTCAGCCCTACCTACCTCACAGGGTGTTTGTTGCAGGGGAGGAAGATGAGATTGTGACCACTCTGAGATTTAGAGGGAAAAGCAGGATATAAATCCAAAAATGAATATTTGAGCACCCCACCATGAGCAGATAAATCCTGGCCCTAAAGCACAAAAAAAGCCTTCTTCCGTCTATAGTTCATTGCATCCTTGGCCCCCTTCATATACATTCTTTTGCTTAGATTTTATTATGTAATACAATAAATATTTTGGTAGAGAGACATGTTGGGTCAAAAAGAAAGAACTATACCCAAATGATAACAACTAAAAGTATACATTTGTTGTGACTTAATGGTGGTTTTCCCTCCCAAGTATAATACTTTTTTTTTAAAGGACACTTTTTGGGTGGTACATAAAGAACTGTTTATAGAGATGTTACAGACAGTTCCAAAACTGCCTTGATATCAAGCTGCTGACTCACCGTCCGGGAAGATGCTCCCAGTGAGCCATCACATCTTTCCATCTTTTGCTTAAAACCTCTTTCCTACTGTCCTGCAGTGGTGATTCTTAATAGCCTTGACTAGTCCTATCCCATCAGATCTTGGAAGCTAAATAGGGTCAACCCTAGTTAGTACTTATATGGGAGGCCCTTCAAGGAAGATGCGGTTGCTATGTTGAGATGGCCAGATGTGGGTGCTTTAACAAGTAGCAGTTTCTTTCCTGATTACTTGCTGGGAGTCTGAACCATGGTTTAATTCTTGGAATTCTAGTTTGTCAGCAAGAAACAAACTGTAAACTGCTACAGGACCCTCTTCTCCCTTATGTTCCTGCCCAGGAATTAGGATCACAGGGAGAGGCCTTCCTGTTTGTTCCACTAATCAAAGAAGCTCATCTGGTGGGCACACAAAAGAGAGCCTTTTTGGTGGCAGCCCCACAGTTTTGGAACAACTTCCCCAGAGAGTAGAGTTGCCAGCTCCTGGTTGAGAAATTCCTGGAGATTTTGAGGGTGAAGCCTGAGGAGGGCAGGGTTTGGAGAGGGGAGAGACTTCAGTGGGGTATAATGCCATAGAGTCCACCTTCCAAAATGCCCATTTTCCCCAGGGGAACTGATCTCTGTGGCCTGAAGATGTAATTGTGGGAGTTCTCCAGCTACTACCTGAAGGTTGGCAACCCTACCAGAGAGGTGACCCCCCCCCCCACCACCACCACCACCCCCTCTTTCAGTCTTTAGGAGGCAGCTGAAGATGGTTTTATTTAGGATGGCATTTGATTAATGTAATTTTCCTATTTATTGGCTGCCTTAAACATGTTATTTTAAATTGTGGGTTTTGATGTATTTTGATGGTTATGGCTTTGTTTGCCTTAGAATCATGGAATCATAGAATTGGAAAGTACCTCCAGGGTAATCTAGTCCAACTCCTTGCACAATGCAAGGTTCACAATTCACAAGTACCCCCCCACACACACACATACACAAACACACAGCCTTTTAAGCTGCCTTGAGTCCCATAAGGTTGAAAAGCAGCTAGTAAATGTTTTAAATCAAATAAATAAAAAGTGCCTGAATTTGAACAGTCCAATAACTGCTTCATCTTTGAAGCCAGAAGTCCTGAAACTTGGCAACGGGCTGAAGGAGGGGCTTGGGAGCCGGCTGTTCGAAAACTAGGACAGGCTGATTCTGACCAAGAAAGCACCCTTGGGAACAATAGAGCATCCTTGGGAAAGATTATAATCTATTATTTTGTTACATATCTGGATAGGCATTTGTTGACTATTTGAAGCTATTAATTCTCTGGGTACTGACATTGGAAATGCTTAAAAATGCAGAGCCAGTGTCAAAAAGTTAGAATTATGCTTGTCTTTGGCTATTTTCCTAAGGCTCCTGTATCTGTTGACTTTTATTTCCATGGTGTTTCTCAAGAAATGCTCTTAAACTCTTCAGGCTCAGTATCACTTTATGCATAGATGTTTAAGTTGTGGTGCCAGTTTGAAGTTAAGTAAATGATGTTAAGAAGACTCCTTGTACACGCACAGATCTGCACTCAGTTTTTCCCTTCCCTGCAAAGGTGACCTCTACTTCACAGAAGTAGCTACCAGATGCCAATGGGCTGTGAAACTATTGTGAAGTAAAAGCCCAGTGGGGATCCACTGTAAGAGCCAGTTTAGTGTAGTGGTTAAGTGTGCAGACTCTTATCTGGGAGAACTGGGTTTGATTCCCCACTCCTCCACTTGCACCTGCTGGAATGGCCTTGGGTCAGCCATAGCTCTCACAGAGGTTGTCCTTGAAAGGGCAGCTTCTGGGAGAGCTCTCTCAGCCCCACCTACCTCACAGGATGTCTGTTATGGGGGAAGAAGATAAAGGAGATTGTAAGCCACTCTGAGGCTCTGATTCAGAGAGAAAGGCAGGATATAAATCTGTCTTCTTCTTCTTCCGTGTATAAAAGGGAGGTGTTGTTTAGGGGAGTTTTACAGATGGCAAGCGGATGCTCTTGCTGCCAAGTACTTCTGGAACAAGCAAGGTTGTCAGCTACAATACTGCAGTGAGACTCCAATAAATGATCACAGCTGTGTTAAAGAATAAATTTTGGCAAGTTTTTTTTAAAAAAGATTTTTTTTAAAATTTTATACTTACAAACATACAGAGAAAATGAAACAGAAATACTACAATACTGCATTTTCCTGTACACAATCGTATTTGGTGGACAAAAGTTTTTTCCATTTCTTTTTTAGTAATTTTAAAACTTTTTGTGCCCAATTTTGGCAAGTCTTGAGTGTGAGGGAAGCAGCACCTGCTGAAATCATCCTCTCCCTATGCAAGGATGAAGAAGCGCCAGAGCAGCTCCTACTTTCCTTGATGATTCACCCATTCTGTCAGCTTCCAAAAGGCCAGATGGGAAGAAGTCATTGTTGTTTCTTCTTGGCCCACAGCATCAGAAACTCTCTACACCCAGGGAGGAGGCCTGTGGAGTCTAATTGGATCCAGCCATCTTCCCTCACCCCAAGTCTTGCTCAGCCCTTCTTCCATGATGATGATGATATTGGATTTATATCCCGCCATCTACTCTGAATCTCAAGAGTCTCAGAGTGGTCACAATCTCCTTTACCTTTCTCCCCCCCCAACCCACAACAGACACCCTGTGAGGTGGGTGGGGCTGAGAGAGCTCTTGCAGCAGCTGCCCTTTCAAGGACAACTCTTGTGAGAGCTATGGCTGACCCAAGGCCATTCCAGCAGCTGCAAGTGGAGGAGTGGGGAATCAAACCCGGTTCTCCCAGATAAGAGTCCGCACACTTAACCACTACACCAAACTGGCTCTCAAACTGACTTATGTCCATGTAGATACTATGGCCCCTAGCATAGCTTGTATGAGTGGTCTCATGGGACCCTTTCCCTTCTTTTTCACCAACAGAAAAGTCGATTGGATCTAATGACATTTCACAATAATGGGAATGCATTCAGTTTTCACAGATTATTAGGTTCCCAGAATGAACAAACATAACTCAAAGTAAATTAATTGTTCCAGAATGACTCTCGGTAGAATACAGGGAGTTCTTCACTTCTTGAACGTTTACAAAAAAGAGCTTGTCATGCAATGATAAATGGCTTTCATATGATGAGTCTTTTGGAGAGCTGGACTAGATGGGTGATTCTTTTCCATTCCTGAGAAAGGTGGCTTTAGAAGTAAGAGCCAAGTGTTATGAAATCCCTTTCCAGCTGCCCCATATTTAGGGCTAGGGTATAACAAATGTTAGGATTGTGACCAGAGGGTTTGGGGTGCATTTGTTGGTTAGGCAATGGATTGTAGATAGTCGATCTTATCAGATATCCAAGCAATGGCTGGACTTCATCCAGCAGCTTCGGAGAAGTCTCAAGAGCTTGTTACAGAGATTTATTTTATCTGGCAAGTTTATCGATATTATTAAAAACTGCCAGGAGAGAACTGCTTTGATGTTAGTTGCTTTTGAGGGAAATGTATCTGGCAAGTTTATTGATTCTTATTACAATCTCGTCTTCTCATGACTTTTATAGAATCTGGAAGTGCACATCTGGCCGAACCAGGCAGATTCCCTTTTGTCCTTATTGATAACATGACACTTTCGTGTAACAGGGGAGGAGAGCAATATGCTTCCATGAATATGAGGTCAAAGGGGTGGGGGAAGCGTTCTCTTTTTCATTTTTTTTGGGGGGGGGGCATGTTTCACATGTTTGGAAGATACTGTACCATGGATGAAGTGTGCTGGGCAATGATTTGGACAGTCTGCAACTGAAATTGCATTTTTGCCATGAACTCATTGGAGTGACTTTGGACAGACCCCCCTCCCCCTTCTCAGCCTCATCCCTCATGGAATCTCTGTCAATAGAGAACTCAGCAGGAGCATCTTCCAGGAGAAAAGCCAGTGTTAATGTAGCGGTTAGTGCTGGACTCGAAACTGCCACTTCTTGGGCCTGTCAACTCCTTCAGCCTAAAGTTCTTCACAGGGCCGCTGTCAGGGACATCCCTGCCACTAGGCAAACAAGGCAATTGCCTAAGGCACCGGCCTTCTGGGGGCGCCAAATAGGGCGTCCCCCCACATGACTCAGTGACGTTATCAGTGCAGGGGGTGGGGCGCCAGAAGTTAGCCTTGCTTAGGGTGCCAGACATTCTGGGGCCAGCCCCGGTAGCTGTGACAGTAAAATGGAGGAGGGGAGAACCATGTATGCCTTCCCCAAGCTCCATGGAGGATGGGCAAGGTAAAAACATGCTAAATAAACTCTGACACTTTTTGTACTTTGGGAAAGGCCCACCAATTAAAAAAAAAAACCCACATGGCTTCAGCTGGTTGTGATCCATACGTTCAAGTTTAAATTGCTGCTGCAGAATACTTTATGTAATGTAGGAGTAACGTCTGTGGCAACGCAGCTGTGAAGGGATCTTTTTTCGAGAGATAAAGACTTCCTTTTTGACATGGAATCCTCCCCCAGACTGTTTACACGATGCTGCCTTCCTTCAAATCCCTCCTAAGAGCCCGCCTTTTGGACATCACTCTTGTGAAGCACTGCAGCAACCACATCGCTTGGGTCATAGTTCAATTGGGCCAGGCTTAGCAACTGGCTTTCCAAGTGGCTCTCATGACAGACTAAATAATTTCCCTCATCCCAGGGATCTCTAGAATTGTAGTTCAGTGAGGTGGCCTAGATACCTCTGACTGCCAGAGAGCCATAACAGTTCAACTGATGCAAGACCAACATGTGTTTGCAGTTTAAATATAGAGTCTCCCCTCTCCACAGGGGATGGTCCATCCAGACCTATAGAGTGAGGGGTAGCATTCCTCACAGAAGAACTGTGAGACCTGTCCATGGTGCTAACTCTTGCCCTTCAAATCCCTTTGCCAACACCGGCCATTTCAACAGGGACTCGTGCTAATTCCTTTAAGCCTCATTCACAATTATGAACAAGCTTTATATTCACCAAAACTACATCTGCCCATAGTCCTGTCACCCCACCCAGCGCACCTCTGCTCTGTCCTCCACCCCTGCATTCTCTGTTCTTGGCTGTTAAGCTCTATCAGGGTTTTAACAGGCTTCACATCTGCTATACAGCGTACACTTTGTATACAGACGATGCGGTTGTCTATTCTATCACTACCGTCCCCAGCTCACCTTCATTATTCTTTCTCTTACTTCTCCCAAACACATCCTGGTAACTGTAATTCCCAGAGCCCTGACTTCAAATATCCATGTTACAATTTCCAGAAAAAAACCCTGACCTAGATAGCCCAGACAAACCCGATCTCATCAGATCTTGGAAACTAAGCAAGGTCCACTCTGGCAAGTACTTGGATGTTAGACCACCTTGGAAATATCAGAGGCAAGAGGTGGGAGCAGGCACTTTTCAGCCACCTCTGAATATCCTCCAGGCCCCCAGTGGGGGTCAGTCATTAGAGGTCATGACTTCCGGGTGCGCATACACATGTACATTTAAAAAAATCCCAGTAGATGAATTTGGGTGGGCAGCCATGTTCATCTGAAGCAGTAGAACAAAGTTTGAGTCCAGAGGCACCTTTAAGACCAAAACCGTTTAATTCTGGGTATAAACTTCCATGTGCATGCACACTTCTTCAGATACATTGAAGCATATTTTCTCAAGCCTTACATATAGGTAGAGAGAGGGTGGCGGCGGTTAGTTGCCTGGAGGGACCAGTTAGAGTTAAGATGCATAAGTAACTGGACAATAAGTATAGTGGAGACTGGATTAAAGCAATTGGTAAGACCTGTGAATCGCAGCAAATCAGAATACAAATAGAAGAGTTAACAGATATGGAACGAAGTTTGAGTCCAGTGGCACCTCCAAGACCAACAAAGTTCAATTCTTGGTATAAGTGAGAACTGAGAGACTTAGCATGTGTAGATACACACTTCTTCAGATATACTGAAACAGATTTCCTCAAGCATTATGCAGGCTGTAAGGGGTTAGTTGCCAAGAAGGGCTAGTTAGAGTCAAACTGCAAAAGTACAGCTAAGATTGGATTGACACAGTTAATAAAATCTGTGAATAGCAGCAAATTAGCATACAGAGAATTAACAACATATGTAAGAACTAAGTTCAGTTAACACCTTTAAGACCAACAAAGTTTATCAAAGATTTCAGGTTTTCACGGCTGGTAACATCATTAGGGTTTGTAGAATCTTTCGGGCTCAAGTGCCGTGTTCTACTGGAGAAAGTTTTCCTTCCAGACGTTTCGTTCTCAGCTGTGGAGAACATCCTCAGTGGCGTTTCAGCCGGAGCAGGCGCTCTGACCTTCTTGGCTGCTCAATGCACAGCAGCCAAGAAGGTAAGAGCGCCTGCTCCGGCTGCAACGCCACTGAGGATGTTCTCCGCAGCTGAGAACGAAACGTCTGGAAGGAGAACTTTCTCCAGTAGAACACGGCACTTGAGCCCAAAAGATTCTACAAACCCTAACAACAAAGTTTAATTCTGGATATAAGTAAGGACTGAGTGACTTAGCATGTGTAGTGAGATAAGAACCTGATATCTCTGTTAAGCCCAGGGGGTTCCATTATCCTGAGTGTTGAAAGGAAGACAAGGTGTTCAGTAGGATTTTGAGAATGTAGTTCTGAGAATGCATGGGGCAAGGAAATAATGTGGAGCAGGACCATAGCCAGCTGGGGGTTTGGGGGGCAGAGCCCCCATCGTATATTTAAAGCCCCCATCTCAGTCTCCCCCTTTAATCTGGAAAAAATATTACTTTCTATATATTAGTTATTTCAGTCATGTTGTCCCCTAGTGTGCACGAGCTAACAGGCATCATTGATTCCTTCCTGGCTGGCTTCCTCTTTTGATTGGCCAGTAGCTTGCTTCCTCCTTTAATTTGCCGGTAGCCAAGTTTACTCCTGAGCAGCCCTCCACTCTCTGCACCTCAGTGTGTGTGCAGGGGACAGTGTTGTTTGCTGTCGAGGGTGCCACAACAAACAGTTTTCTTTCTCTTCCCCCTTTCCTTCAGCCCATGGGAAGCCCCTCTCCCTCTGTGACTGCTGGGTTTGTCTAGGCAGGGCAGCCGCTCTGTCTTTGGGCTGTCTTGCCATTGTTTGAACAAGGCTCTTTCAAGCCAGCTGGGAAATTTAGACTGCTGAGTAATTTAGCTTCAGAACAATCCCACAGTTTCAGGCATGGGCTGTAATTATTTCCCCCTTATCTCTCTCTCGTCTTCTCTGGGTCTGTCACACAGCAGGCGCAAGGGATCTCTCCTGCAGCCTTTTCCAGAGAGAACACACCTGTTCCTCCCAGGTCCCACCCCTCTCTGGGCTAGTTTCCTTCCAAAACTTTGCCACCCAATCAGAGGACAGAAGGGATCATGGGAAATGTAGGCTTTCTTCAGTAATTCCTAGGCAGGCTTCTCTGGAGCCTGTAGGCTTCACTTGGCCCAGGATCATGACAGGCCCACATCAGCACACAAGAAATCTGGGGGGGGGGGGGGGAGAGGCAGGACAAAAGTCTGAAAGAATGCCAGGCAAGGAGAGGCATTGCTTTCAAGCTGCCTTCAAGGCAGAATTCCTCTCTCCCCACCCTGTTCAGAAATTCTTGGGGAGAGAGAGACCCTGGGTTGACCAGGGTGGGTAGCCCAGCTAATTTAATTAGCGCCCCTTCAGTGCTCCAGCACTCCCTCCCAAAACAATTTCTGGCTGCAAGACTGATGTAGAGGGATAAAGAATATAGAGGGATGGTACTGTAACTATTTTCTCCTCTCTTCTGTAATGTGGAAACTGTGTAGAGTGGGTGGGGGTTTTGTTTTTGTTTTGTTTAATACAGAATCAACAGAAATTGACATTCTAATGCTGAAAAAGGAGTCCACAAAGATTGCAGCAACAAGCAGACCATTGCATTAATTTCCCACACAAGCACAGTGAGGCTCAAAATCTTACAACAAAGGCTCTTACCATGTATGGAATAAGAAATGCCAGATGTTCAAGCTGGATTCAAAAGAAGAAGTAGTACTAGAGATATTACTGCAAATTCATGTTGGTTACTGAAGCCTATGAGAGAATTTCACAAGAAAACCAGTGTTTGCATTTCATAGATTACATCAAAGCTTTCGACTGTGGGGATCATGAGAAGCTGTGGATGGTTTAAAAAGAAATTGTTTTGATGTACAACCTGCACTCTGGCCAAGATGCTACTGCTACAACAAAATATCGAGAAGCAGAATGGTTTCCAGTTGGCAGAGATGTCAGACAGAATGGTTTCTAGTTGTCAAAGGTGTATTTAATTTCCTTATCGGTTCAGTCAGTATGCAGAACATATAAGGAAAGCTAGATAAGATTTAGATGAAGGGGGAAGGGAAACGGTGAAAGATATGAGATGTGCGGCTAACACTACATTGCTGGCAGAAAATAGTAAAGACTTGAAACCACTACTGATGAAGGCTAAAGGAGAAACTGCCAAATCAGGATTACAGCTGAACATCAAGAAGACAAAAGTAATGACTGCTAAGGAATTGTACATCTTTTAACATCGACTGTCAAGCATGCGGGTTCAATGACGAGTCGAAGTTGCTACAAAGACTAGCCATAAAGTGGGACAGGGGGGAAGGGAAAGAATAATAAGGCAACAAGGTTGAGCCCTCCTTGACACTTCCCAGACCAGGCTTGAGCAGGACTCTAAAACAATCAATTAACAATGGAATTTTACCATTCTTGACATACTGCCCCCCCTAAAATCAGCCTTGGGGCTTCTGACGAAAGGCTTTATGAAATTTATTTATCAAGTCAGGAGCTAACACATCTTTCTCAGCTACCCATTCATTTTCACTGGCTGGGAAATGTTTCCATTTGATCAAATAGTACAATATTCCGCTTTTCACTTTCAAATCTAAAATCTCCTGCGCTTCATGATGACTGATTCCCAATCTGGATAGGTTGTGGAGCTGGTGGTTGAGGGTGCCAAGAAGAACCACCCGGGTCTCTTTGCAGAAGACTGCAATGAAAGACAGGGTGTATTTTACTAAACATTTTGGGCAGTTCTAGTTCTACTGTAACTTTATTGATCACCCGTTTGATCTTGAAGGGACCCAAGAATCTATAGGCCAATTTCTTGGACGGCTGGTTCAAGGGGAGGTTTTTGGTTGAAACAAATACAGAGTTCCCCACCTTAAAATCCCACACCGGTACATGAGACTTGTCATACTGCTTTTTATACGCTTCCTTCGCCACCTCCAGATTCTCTTGGATCACTTTCCAGCTACTCCCGAGTTTTCCCCACCATTGTTCGAATGATGTGGGGTCGCGGGTTCGTTCGCCCCCTGGCAGGAGAGGAACAGGCTTCCCTTCATACCCATTCACAATCTGAAAAGGGAAAGCCTTTGTCGAGCTGTGCACGCTGTTGGTGGTTCACATAGCACTGTGCACGCTGTTGGTGGTTCCAACAAGGCGTTCACGCGTTCCGTCTGTCCATCCGTTTGTGGGTGGTAGGCAGAGCTCAACCCCTGTTCTATACCAGATAATTTGCAAAACTCCCGCCAGAAGTTGGCAACGAACTGCGGGCCCCTGTCACTAATGACCTTGTCAGGGAATGAGTGTAATTTCACAATATGATGGAAAAATAGATAGGCGAGCCTCTTGGCGGTTGGCAGCTGCGCACATGGAATAAAGTGCGCCTGTTTGGAAAAGGTGTCTACTACTACCAGAATTACTGTCTTGCCCTGCGAGACTGGTAGTTCGACTATGAAATCCATTGACACCATGGACCAAGGGTGAGTAGCCATCTCCAAAGGTTTCAGCAGTCCCGGGGGCTTCCCTCCCCTTCTTTTAGTCATGAGGCAGATTGGGCAGGAAGCTACGAACTCAGAAACATCCTTTTTCATAGAGGGCCACCAAAACTGTCTACTAATTAGGTGGAGTGTTTTAACGTACCCGAAGTGGCCAGCCAGCTTGTTAGAATGACAAAATTGTAAGACCTCTGACCGTAGGCTTTTCGGAACGTACAGCTTACTCCCCTTATACCAGAGCCCATCCTCCCCTTTCTGCATGTCTCCTGGTCGGTCTTCTCCCTCTTTTTCGGTCTCAATGGCCAAATGCTCTCCCCCCCACCCGTTTGGCTGCGGCTTCTGCTGAGTTTTGGACCTAGTGGTTACCATAGCAGCCACCTGAGTGGGGGGAATCAGTGAGTCCACCACCTCCTCCTTTTGACTGTTATGCTGAGGAAGGCGCGAAAGAGCATCAGCCAAAAAGTTCTTCGTTCCAGGAATATGCCTCAGCACAAAGTCAAATTTGGAGAAAAACCCCGCCCACCTGATCTGTTTTTCATTGAGTTTTCTCCGGCCCATTAACGCTTCCAAATTCTTGTGATCAGTCCAGATTTCAAAGGGCACTTTGGCGCCTTCCAACCATGATCTCCATGTTTTCAAAGCATAAGTCACAGCGAAAGCTTCCTTATCCCAGACTGACCAATTTCTCTGCTCTTGAGAAAACTTTTTAGAAATATAGGTGCAGGGCTTCAGCCTTCCTTCCTCATCTTTCTGCATGAGGATGGCTCCGACGGTGACGTCGGAGGTGTCACATTGCACAATAAAGGGTTTCAGCTCATTAGGGTGACTCAGAACCGGTTCACTCCTAAATAGCCGCTTGAGTTTGTTGAATGCCTCCTGGCATTTCTGTGTCCAATTTAACCTCGACCCCGGTTTCTTAGCGTCTGGGCCCTTCCCTTTAGTTTTTAATAATAATAATAATAATAAATTTTATTTATACCCCACCCTCCCTGCCGAGGCAGGCTCAGGGCGGCTTACAGGACATGGTAAAAACCATGTTAAAACAATAAAACAAGATTATACAGTTCAATACAGATAACAATTAAATATTTAAATAATCTAAAAACAGTCTAAATAATATAATCTAAAAGTGCTATTATCTCAGTTATGTTAATGTTAATGATGGCGTGATGTTTATTCCAAGCTCCATCTTAGAAAGCTAGCCGGAAGAGGGCGGTTTTTCAGGCTCTACGGAATTGGCCAAGATCCCGCAGGGCCCGCACCTCTGCCGGCAGCTGGTTCCACCATTGGGGTGCTTTTATAGAGAAGGCCTGTTCTCTAGATGTTTTTAGTTTGGCCTCTTTAGGTCCAGGTACTTCCAGAAGGTTTTGTGAACTGGATCGTAGTTCTCTCTGGGAAACATATGGAGAGAGGCGGTCCCTAAGGTAGGCAGGTCCTCGGCCATATAGGGCTTTAAAGGTAATAACCAGTGCCTTGTAACGAACTCGATAAACAATTGGCAGCCAATGCAGCTCCCGCAGCCTAGGCTGCACATGTTCCCACCGAGGTAGGCCCAACAGCAGTCCGGCTGCTGCATTCTGCACTAGCTGCAGTTTCCAATTTCGGCACAAGGGCAGCCCCATGTAGAGGGCATTACAGTAATCTAGCCTTGAGGTGACCGTTGCATGGATCACTGTTGCCAGGTCATTGTGCTCCAGGAAGGGAGCCAACTGCCTCGCCCGCCTAAGATGAAAGAAGGCGGATTTGGCAGTGGCTGCTATCTGGGCCTCCATTGTCAAGGAAGACTCCAGTAGCACTCCCAAGCTCCTGACCCTGCGCACTGGTACCAGTGACGCACTGTCAAAAGCTGGAAGGAAGATCCCTCCCTCCGGACCACCGCGCCCTAGGCAAAGGACCTCTGTCTTCGCTGGATTCAATTTCAGCCCACTTGACCTAATCCTATCTGCCACAGCTTGCAACGCCCGGTCCAAGTTTATAGAGACATCGGCAGCCCGGCAGCCCATCAATAGATAGAGCTGGGTGTCATCCGCATACTGGTGACAACCCAGCCCGTACCTCCGGGCAATCTGGGCAAGGGGGCGCATGTAGATGTTACAGGCACCCCACAGTTAAGTAGGTGTCTCCGGGACAGCTCTCCCCCAATTGCCACCCTTTGTCCCCGACCCTCCAGGAAAGAGGAAAGCCACTGCAAGGCTAGCCCCTGAATCCCAACGTCGGCGAGGCGGCAGGTCAGCAGCCGGTGATCGACCATATCGAACGCAGCCGAAAGGTCTAACAACAGCAATACTGCTGCACTGCCTCGGTCCAGATGTCGCCGGAGATCATCCAAGAGGGCGACCAATACTGTCTCTGTCCCATGGCCCGGGTGGAAGCCGGACTCAGTGAGGGGTAGCATGATTTGGGCAAACCCGGGTATGAAGGTTCAGTAAAAATTTGCGAACCCGAGGAAGGATTGGAGCTATCTACGTGTCCTCGGGGGTGCCCAATCCAAGACCGCTTTGACCTTGCTCGGGTCCATTGCCAGTCCTTGAGCTGAGACTCTGAAACCCAGATAGTCCAATTCGGTCTTGTGAAACTCACACTTTGAAAGCTT
The DNA here is from genome assembly GCF_032191835.1 of Heteronotia binoei. Lineage (NCBI taxonomy): Eukaryota > Metazoa > Chordata > Lepidosauria > Squamata > Gekkonidae > Heteronotia > Heteronotia binoei. The sequence continues at coordinate 28,689,079 of NC_083237.1, forward strand.
GGCATATAACTTATGCTTTAAAAGGGTGCTAAGAACCTCCCTCACTAGTTTCACATGAGATTGGAGATCTTGTGAATAGATAATGATGTCATCCAGGTAGACCACCACCCCCTTAAACAAACATTCCCTAAACACTTCATTGATAAAGTTCATGAACACTCCGGGTGCCCCCTGTAGCCCAAATGGCATCACTAGATACTCAAACTGGCCCATGGGGGTATTGAAAGCACTCTTCCACTCATCCCCCTCCTTAATGCGCACTCTAAAGTACACGTCCCATAAGTCCAATTTTGTGAATATTTCCCACTCTGAGACCGTGCTGAGTAAGTCCTTGATAAGGGGAATTGGATAGGTATTGGAGGTGGAAATCCCATTAATCCCTCGAAAATCAGTATAAAGTCTGAGCGAGCCATCCTTCTTTTTCCTAAACAGGATGGGGGCAGCATGGGGGGCCGTCGCCGGTCTGGTAAAACCCCGTTTCAAGTTTTTGTCTAAAAATTTCCGCAGTTCCACCTTCTAAGCCCAACCCATCGAATAAAGCTTGGCTTTCGGTAAGGTCTACCCCGGAATCAGTTCAATGGCACAGTCCGTGGCCCTATGGGGCAGGAGTACATCAGCTCCCTGTTCGCTGAACACCCCCTGCAAGTCTCTGTACTCCTTGGGAATGGAGTGGACCTCCTCCATAGTTAGGCAGACCTTCTCATTTCGAGAAGGTGGACGAGGGCCCCACTCTTTATTCCAGTGGTGGGTCTCACATCTCGGGTCATTGAATTCTATGGTTTGGTCACCCCATCGGATGTCTGGCTCATGTTTAGCCAACCACCCTACTCCCAAAACTACATCATAAGTGGAGGAGGGGGCAATCACAAAGGCTTCGTGATCCCAGTGGTCTTTGATACCCACTGGTACCATTTGAGTCTCTAACACGCACGGTTCTCCCCTAATTACAGACCCATCCATTTGCTCAAACTGGATGGGACGTGGTAAGGCCATTGTGGGGAGCCTCAGGGCGTCCATTAATTTAGGAGTTATTATATCCCTCGTGCAGCCCAAGTCAATTAAGCACTTACAAGTCCCCGCTGGCTTCCCTGTCGCGCACCCGCCTTGGGGCTTCTTTGCCTCCACCTTCCCCCCGGGTTTCGGGTCCCGACCCGACTTACTGCTCTGGTGCTGATGTTGCATGGCCACTCTCTTCATGTTGGTCTCCACCTCGCCCGCCAGTTGGATCCACCCCACCAGGGTGGTTGGTCTGGCCTGCTGCAGGGCGCGATCTAGAATACTTGCATTCAGCCCATGGGTGAAGTGTTTGATCTTCATCAGCTCACTCCATCCTCTTACTTTGGCAGCATTCGTGCGTAACTCCGCTGCATATTCTCGAATTGTCTTGGAGCCTTGCTGCATGTTCCTCAGGGCAGCCTGTAGTGGGTCCTCGTATTGGGCTAGCAGGGCCTGTAATTTTTTTTTTAATTTTTTTAAAAATTTTATTGTTATATATTCCAACACCAATCCACCTCTGTGAGAGTCCCAGGCCATAGATACATTATAATATTCCATAAATTTATAACTATTAACATTTCATCCAAATACAACTCCATCACTCTATTTAAACATCTTATCCATTCATTTTCTTATTAACCAACCAATCGTCTTAAATTGTTTAAACTTTTCCAAATATCTCACCATCTTCCTAAACCACCCCTCCTCCTGTTCCCTAACCTTTAATCTGTTCATTCTTCGTATCTTCATCGTTAAATACTCCAAAATAATTATATTATTCATTTTATCCCTCCAGTGATTAATTGTCAATTCCTCAGCTTCTTTCCAATTCCTTGCTATCACTTGTCTTGCTGCTACTAACATCAAATTAATCCATTTACTATCCTCTTTTGATCTTAATCCCACACCATCCAAATTAATAATAGCCATTGCTTTAGATATACTTATTTTCCATCCCATAATCTTTGTCATCTCTATGCCAACCTGCAACCAGAATTTTTTCACTAAGGGACAATCCCACCACATGTGACTGAAAGTTCCAATTTCTCCACATTTCCTCCAACAATTTTTACTCCCTGATTTAGAAATATAATACATCTTAATGGGTGTATAATACCATTTCTGTATCATCTTCAATCCCTGCTCTTGCACTAACCTAAATGTTGTAACAAAGGGAGGTAATCTAAACATCCTCTCCCAATCTTCATCTAAAATTTTATCTCCAATATCTGTTTCCCAATGCTCCTTCAAAAATTCTCTCGGGGATTTCCCTGTACCTAATAAAATCTTATACAATTTTGAAACTATTTTTGACTTATCTTCGCTATACTCTTTCACCAAGTTTTCAAAGGGAGTATTAATTCTTTTACCAATATTTTTAAGTTCTTCCTCCTTCAGCAATGAGGAGATTTGACTTTTTAACAACCAATTAATATTATTCAAAATATTATACTCCTCTTTCTTCACCCCATCAGTACCCCAAACCTCTTTCAATTCTCGAATCGTAATCCTCTTCAGTTTATCTCCTACTTCCTTTGACAGCGATCCCCTTAATGGAGCAAATTTATCATAGTACCACATTTTAGTAATAGATGAAATCTCCGGAGAGAGTTCTTTTTTCCACTTCTCCCATACCCTACTGGGCCCCATAAAGGTTGATAATTTATCACCTATCTTCTTCCTCCTTTTCGTTCTCTCAAATAAACTTTCCTTTCCTCCTACTACCTCTAAATTTTCCTTTTCTATCCCGTTCAGCTCTTCTCCTAATTCTCCCTCCAACCAAATCATTAAGTGCCTTAATTGATATGCATCATAATAGTAAATTATATTGGGAATCCCCCATCCCCCATCTTTAATACCATAATATCTATACCTATTAGCTGTCCTTGGTTTCTTTGATGCAAAAACAAATCTATCTATATCTCCTTGCCATCTCTTCAGTACGTATTCTGGTATATGCCAAGGCAATACATAAAATAAATAAGTCAACCTAGGAACTAGAAACATTTTAACCATAGCATTCCTTGTACTAATTGACTCCTTCCTCTTCCTCCAGCCTCTCATTTTAACTTGAATTCCACTCCAGATTCTTTTATAATTATACTCAAATATTTTTTTAATATTCCTAGGAATATTAACCCCTAAATATTTCACCATTTTATTTGCTATGGGAATACCCAAAATTTTTGAAGCTGCTAATTGTAACCCTGGTTTTACATTAACACACATCATCGAAGATTTTGAAAAATTCAACTTTAACCCTGACACTTCCTCAAATTCCTGTAGTATCTTTTTTAAAGGTGCCACTGCGGGCTCCACATCCTTAATTGTCACCATCATGTCATCTGCATACATTGTTAAGAGATTCCCATCTATTTTCCCTTTCCCTGGAACTTCAAAGCCTATAATTCTTTTGTCCTTTTTTAATTTATTCACTAACGGTTCCAATGCTAAAATAAATAACATAGGGGATAAAGGGCATCCCTGCTTCGTACCACTCATTACCTGAACATATCCCTCTACTGATCCACCAACTCCTATCAACGCCTTGGATTTAGAATATATTGCCTCAATCATATTTTGAAATTTCTCCCCAATCCTATACTTTTGAAATATAATCTTCATGTATGTCCAATCCACAGAATCAAAGGCCTTATAAATATCCAACGCCAAAAGCGTAAGCGGCAAATCCTTATTTTTAGCTAAATAAACCATACCCATCACCTTCCTAACTGCCTCTACTAAATACTTTTGAGGCATAAACCCAAATTGCTCTTTCCCTATCAATTGCGCTATACATTTTTTAAGTCTCATTGCCATAACCTTTGCAAATATTTGATAATCCATATTGGTAATTGAAATTGGCCTATAAGAATCCCTTAAAGTCTGATCTTTCCCAGGTTTCGGAATTAACACCAATCTCGACTCCAACCATGTAGGCGGTGTAGGAGATCCATCCAAAATTCCTTGAAACAATTCAGTCACATGAGGCACCAATATATCCTTAAAATGCTTATAAAATACCGCATTAAAACCGTCCAGTCCAGGTGCAGATTGCATATTCATAGAATCTATAGCCATCTTAACTTCTTCTTCCGTTATATCCTTATCTAATTCTTTCCTACTATCTTCACTTAATTCTAAAAATTCCAGCCCCTCACAGAATTTTTCTATATCTTCCTTTTTAATCCCTTTGTTTGCGTACAATTTATTATAAAATTCTATAAAATTCTCCAGTATCATTTTAGGTTCAGTTTCCAAAAACCCTATATCGTTCCTGATTGCCTTAATATTTTTCCTAACCTGAAAATTCTTAATTTTATTTGCTAAAATTCTTCCTCCTTTCCCTTCAAACTCATAATACTTCTGTCTGTTATACCATAATTTTAACGTAGTCCTATTAACATCCAATACATTCAACTCTTCCCTTTTCCTAACTACTTGTTCTTTATCCTCCTTCTTCTTAGATTTCCTAAATTTCTCCTCCAATACTCTAACTTCTTCTTCTACTTCTTTAATTTTCCTATCTTTACCTTTCTTCAATCTCACCAAATTCTGTATACACACACCTCTAATAGTGGCTTTCATTGCTTCCCATATTATTGTTAATGAAGTATCTGATTTCCTATTCTCCTCAAAATATCTTTCCATTGCCTTTTTAATATTACACTTACTTTCTTCATCTGCCACTAACCATGGATTAAACTTCCAATTATAAGATCTATTACAATGACCTATTTGCAAAAAGGCTGAAACAGGGGCATGATCAGTAATCTTAATCATCCCAATCTCCATATCTTTTACCCAATTCCTCATTTCTTGAGAGACTAGGATTCCATCCAATCTTGAATAAGTTCCATGCACGGCAGAGTAAAAAGAATACACATCATCATTAGGAAACATTTCCATCCATAATTCTAGCAGACCAAATTTCCCGCACACTCTTTTAAATTTCTCTGCCTTTCTTTTTTTAACATTGCCTTTCCCCTGCAAATCAATATTAAAATCCCCCCCTATTATTTTAGTATAGGGTGAAAATTTTTCAAACTTCTGCAAAAATCTATACAATACATTCAACTGATGCACATTAGGGAGGTACAAAGAAGCTAAAGCCACCGGCTCTCCCTCCAAATGACCCTGTACAAAAATAAACCTTCCATCCTTATCTCTCATTACCTTATCTGCAACAAAATCTATTTTAGAATTAAATACTATTCCCACCCCTCTGCTCTTCGAGGAGCCTGGAGCAATAAATTTCTTACCTTTCCCAAATCCAGGGGAATTCATCTCTCTTTCCCCCCCATTATATACCTCCTGCAAAAACAGCACATCTGCTTTTAATTCTTGAATATATCTCCCAACTCTTGCCCGTTTCACAGGATTTCCTAGCCCTCTAACATTAAGAGTTGTACATATAACATTAACATTTTTTATCATATTATACCTAACCATAGCTCTTCCCCATATCTCTTCTGTTCTCTACCAGCCTGGAATTCTAAACCCCAACAACCCTTAACCAGCCCCACCTGATGTTGCTTATCTACCCTCCACCTACCCTCCATCACCAATTCTACCCATCCAAGAGAAATGCAATATGCCAATGCTCATGGCATATCTCTTGTATAAAAAATTCTACCCAATATGCATTCACTCACCTTCTTACTCCATTCATAATCCACCCATTCACCCCTTAGATCCCAATCATCCATCCATACCCCAATCACACCATCCAAACATACCAACATCATCCCAATCAGCCACCATCTACACATCTTCTTCCCAATCATACCACTAAACACATCAGACATCCAGCTACCACTGACATCCATATGGGGGAGGGGGGAGAAAAAAGACATCTCTCCCACACTGTAAACTCAAAAAGAGCAACAGCAACAATAAAAAAACCCAAAAAAACTGTTCATGTTGAGCTATTCCGGTCCTTCTATCTTCTTTCCTTCTTCCTTAATCCATCTTCCCTTAATCATTTCTTAGTCTTAGTCCTTTCCCTGAAGTCCCAAGTCTTTTTTTCCTCCTTTTTTTTCTTCTTCTGTTTCTGAGTGTTCCCCATTTCCTCTTCCAAACTATTTTCCCCTTCTGAGTCCCGGTCAGGGAAATGCTTGTAATCCTTAGGCAGCTGCAGTCCCACACGTTTAAATAGCTCCTCCATCTGCTTCTGATCTTCTGCAAACAGCTCTACTCCTTCATGCACCATTTTCAGAGCAAAGGGTGCCATTCTCCAGCTGTATTTCATTCCTTTATCCTGCAGCACCTTGGTAAACACTCTTAACTTTTTCTTCCTGTTAATTGTTTCCTGTGATAAATCTTCAAAAACCAACACTTTTTATCATTATACAGTAACTTATCATGCCTATCCAAGGCCTTCATGCCTTTAAGCACCTGCTCCTTTAATATATATTTTCCAAAGCACATTACCACATCTCTCGGCCACCTCCACTCAGCTGTCTGCTTCCCAACTCGATGAATACGGTCTAAAACTTCCCTTGAAATTTCTAAGTCTGGGAGCATTTCAGCCATCCATTTAATCACATTATCCATATCCTCCGTTTCTGGAATATTTTTCAACCGCAAATTTGACCTTCTGGCCCGATTTTCCAAGTCCATCAGTTTATCTTTAAAGTATTTATTTTGCTTTTCCAACTGTCTGGACTGTTTTTGCAACAAGTTAATTTTCTTCTCATTTAGCTGCGCCATTTCCCATGCACTATTCACAGTCTCTTCCATAGCTTCAACGGCCTCAGCTAAATTAGTTATTTTTTCATCCACTATCTTCGTTATTGCTTTAATAATGCTGTGTTTGGCAGCTCCCACTGCCTTCTTAACTTCTAATTGAAAGTCTTTCGGTTTCATTACCTTATCTTCACTTTCAGCTTCTGAGTCCGAGGTCGCCATTGCCGTTTCTCTCAAAACCAATTAGTTTTAACTTTAGCCTCTAGCCAACTTCCAGACTCCCACTTCACAACTATCACCAGCTTATATTAAAGTCTTCAAGGCTTTGTTATTTTTATCACCAGAAGAAGGAATACTTAATTCCCTTTAGCATTCTACCGGGAGCTCAAACAAAACACGTCTTCCTCTCAGCTGAGCATGCCACGCCCCCCTAGCAGGGCCTGTAAGAAAGTTGCCACAAAGTCCATTTCTGGGCTCATGGCTTCATACAGACTCACGTACCATCTCTTCGCGGCCCCCTTTAACTTTAACCCCAGGTAGTCTACCCGGCTGAACTCATCAGGGAAGGTGTTCCCCCAATAGTTCATATAGCTATTAGCCTGGATCGTGAAGTACTCCACCTCCTCGGGGTCTCTGTCAAAGGTAGCTTCCAGCTCCAGTCCACGACCTCCCTCCCGAGGAGGCTGGGGCACCGCTGGTGGGGGTGGTAGTGGAACTAAGGGAGGTCTAGGTGGAGGTGGTTGTGGGGCTCTCCTCGGGGCCGGAAAACCCAGAATTCGATCGATTTGCCTGTTGAATTCTTCTGCCATCAGGGTGGTCATCGCCTGCATCTCATCCTGTAGCCCCTTAGCTACCTCTTCCACCTCCTTCCGGACCATCGCCCGGAATTCACGAGCCATCTTGTCATCTTCTTCTTTTGGACCTGGTACATTGGGGTCCTCATCTCCTCCCCCCACTGGGGCGTCGGCATCCACGACGAGTACTGCCGCGGGCCTTGTTCCATCCTCCTCTCCTGGTCCCGGGTTGTCTCCCCCTTCGTTAGCCATTTTCACCCGGCGCATGTGCCTGGTTAGTATGGCCTCTCGTCGCACCGGGGCTTCATCCATCGTGGTGGCAGAGGTGTGTGGCTGCCACTGCCGGGGGATGACAAGGAGCTGTTGGATGTGGAGAGGGGACCCCAGTCCAGCAACTCTCCGGGCGTCCAGCACATGCCACATTGGGGTTTGTGCTCTCGCCCCTTCTTCAGGTTCTGGAAGTTCACCGCGCACTGGAATCTTTTCAGCCATTCAGTTATAAAGTTGCCAGGGCTGTTAAACTTCTTGTAGGATTCTTCTCAAAATGTCAAGCATGTGGGTTCAATGACAAGTCGAAGTTGCTACAAAGACTACGTTTAATGATAGACCGATACTTTAGCATAGACAGTTCTTGAGAAGACTGAAACTGATACATTGATACAATACTTTTAAGGCTACTTCAAAGAAATTCCAAGGGAGGGGGTTGCGGGGTAGCATTCACACATAAATGTCTAGGTTCCCATCCCGTTATCAGGACTTTGTCCTTGCTTTCTCCAGATGGCCTCTACTCCCTTCATGGGATGTATGAGAAGGTGCTGATTACTTGGTTTCAGTTCTCACTACTTCTAATTGCTAGCCATAAAGCGGGACAGGGGGGAAGGGAAAGAATAATAAGGCAACAAGATTGAGCCCTCCCTGACACTTCCAGACCAGGCTTGAGCAAGCCTGTGTTCTTCCTAGAAGCTACAATTATTCCAGTGAGGCTTTCGTAACTCTGGCCAAATCATGGGGAAAGACTCCCTGGAAAAGACCATAAGGCTAAGAAAAGCTGAAGGCAGCAGGAAAAGAGGAAGACGTATCTATAAGGGAAGATACAACGACCTTCAGTTTGCAAGATCTGAGCAAGGCTGCTAATGATATGATGTTCTGGAGCAGGGGTGGCCAAACTGAGGCTCGGGAGCCACACGTGGCTCTTTCACACATATTGCATGGCTCTTGAGCTCCACCTTGCCCTGTCAGTCGGCTTGGAGAAGACATTTGTCATTTTAAATCACTTCTCCAAGCCAAGTCAGCCAGTGGCTTGGAGAATGCATTTAAAATTAAAGTTGCTTTCTTTCCACCTCCTCCATCTATTTCCTTCCTTCCTTCCTTCCTTGCAACTCTCAAACATCTGACATTTATTCTATGTGGCTTTTAAATTAAGCAACTTCGCCCACCCCTGGTCTGGAGGTCTTTAATTCAGAGGGTCACCATAAATCAGAAGCAGCTTAATGGCATATAAGACAAACATATAACAGGACTATGAGGACTACAAATGTGGTTGTTTGAAGGGAAAAAAAGGCAGAGTGACAGGATTGTGGAAACTGAAAAACCATACCTGGATGGCTGTACTTTTAGGGAGGGCAGAACTGGATGAGGGAGAAACCCAATGGACAACTGGCAGTACCCAATTTGGAACTGCCGTCAGAATCTCAATTTTGGGGGGTGGCCTCTTCCAGGCCTTAACTTGTTTGTCATTCCAAGCAGCTTCAGTGGAAGAAGCGTCATACAGCTGGAGATGGAAGACCATTCTGTGTTGACAAGAGCTGCATGTTCTCAGAGATCTGTCAAGAGATTAGATGTAGTTATGTAAAAGCTGCATTTGACATTTATAAATTCTGTTAAAAGCTGCTGAGAACTTTTGGGGCTGCCAGTTGCTAGAACGTTGGAAACTTCTCCAGTTTCTGTCTTTGGAAGAGTCAGTGCGTACAACCGCAGAGCTCACTTCAGCAATGACATGCTAGATCAGGGGTGGCTAAACTTGCTTAGCATAAGAGCCACATAGAGTAAATGTCAGATGTTTGAAAGAAGGAGAGAGGGATGGAAAGAAAGCAACTTTAAATGCATTCTCCAAGCCACTGACTGTCTTGGCTTGGAGAAGTGATTTAAAGAGACAAATACCTTCTCCAAGCTGGCCAGTGGAGTGGTGGGGTCTTTGAAAGCCACACAGTATATGTGAAAGAGCCGCATGTGGCTCCCAAGCCACAGTTTGGCCACTCGTGTGCTGGATGATTCTTTGCAAGACTACACGCACACCCCTTGAAGAGTTTATATGTAAACTAGAATTAGATTGGCTAGTCAAAGCAATATCAGTATAGTGCTGCAACCAGCTTACAAGGAGGGACCCCCAGGGAGTTTTCAAGGCCAAAGACATTCAGAGGTGGTTGGCCATTGCCTGCCTCTGCATCACACCCCTGGTATTCCTTGGTGATCTCCCATTCAAATACTAGCCAGGGCCAACCCTGCTTAGCTTCTGAGCTCTATTGAGCTTGAGCTAGCCTGGGCTATTTAGGCTGGTATGTTTATTCGAATGTAATCACAGCAATACACAGTAATAAATGGTGCTCTTCTAAGGAAGCTCCACCTTGATAGGTCTGCCAAGGGCCCTTTCATTTGGGGATCCAGGGCCTCCCTTGGGGAACATTTTGGAGACTCTTGGATCTGGTTTCTGATGGTGCTTCAGTTGGGTCTGGGCAGTGAAAAGTGCAGCAAAGGGAATCTTTGTTTGGAGATTGTGGCAATTCTTGCCAGCTCCCTCCGGAGCATGTATAAGGGTATGCCATTCACTGACCATGGCCTTTTACCTTTGTTCAGTTGGTGGACGAAAGTGGGGTCTAGAACTGTGTTGAGCTTACTTCAGTCCAACTCCTCCTGCCCCCCACACACATACTGTAGTATAATCGGTGTGGCCCAATAAGCTTAGGGAGCAAGAGAACACTCAGGCAGTGTCATGGCTAACAGACTGAATCTGGAGATCTCCGGTTTGAGTCTCACCTCTGCCATCAACTCACTCTGTGGCCTCAGGCATAATGCTGTCTCTCCTCCTCAGTCTTCAGGGTGGGGGACGAAAAGACAGACATCCAGCTTGCAGGGTTGTTTTAAGGGGCTTTGAAACCCTTGAAGAAGGCCTGTTAAGGTCTGGTGAACTGCAGCTTTCCTCGGCTGCATCTTGCTGTCCAAGTTACTTGATTCAATTTTTGGTTGGCAAGGCAAAGAACATTTTGTGTGGTGGCTCTTACCTTTCGGAACTTGCCCTGGAGCTGACAACCGTGTCCCTCCGCTCCTGTGACTGTGTGCAGGAGGAGTTGATGAAGAGCAGAGAGTATGCTATCCTTTAACAAATGTTTTCTGCAGTTGCTGGGTTTTTTTCATTGAGGAACTTCTATGAAGTTTCTAGTGTGATGGAGAATCCAGTCTGGGCCCCAGTTACACTCTTTATGTCATAGACAATGTTCCCTGTAAGCTGAGTTAGTGTGAGCTAGCTCACAATTTTTTAGCCTCCAGCTCACACATTTTTGTCTCACCTCAGGAAAAACGGCCCCAAAGCAAACTAATTTATGCAGCAGCTCACAACTTTAATGTCATTAGCTCACAAAGTAGAGTTTTTGCTCACAAGACTCCACAGCTTAGAGGGAACGTTGGATATAGGGCTTTTGCAAAATGCAGGTTTCACCAGCTTTTCAGGCAGAAAATTGGGTCTGGTTGACAGCAGCACAGTCAGAATACAGATGGGAAAGCCTCAGCAACAGCCCAGTGCAACTCTCAAGAATAGTGATTCACATGAACTCATGGTAGGTTCCTTTGAGGGCAGGTTTTTTGTTTTCTTTTTGTTGTGGTGTTGGAGTGGCTGACTCCAAACGAAGTGTGAAAACACCAAAGAGGAGAATTTTCCTATTGCAATGAGCTGCCTTCTTGGGAATCCAAGAAGTCTTGCTGTCATCAAGATCTTTTGTATTCTAACCAAATTATCCATCATATCCAGAACCAGATTTAGCTGGTTTTGATTTAGGCCTCTAATGGCTTCCATCTTTCTTCCCATGCCACCCACATCAGGTACTTGACACCTCAGATGTCCCTGGCGGAGTGGTGAATATTATCTCTGGCAACCGGGACTATCTCAGCCGGGCTTTAGCTGAGCATCAAGATGTACAAGCCATGTGGTACTTTGGCTCCAAGGAGGTGAGTGTTCCTTGACAGTTCCTTGCAGCGGGGAACTGAGGTGGCACTGGGAAAGCACAGAATTCACAATTCAGCTCCTGTAGTATTTTTGCTTTGATTATTAATGAACGACACAAGTTTCTAGTCTTTATGGATGAAAAGAGAATGCCACGCCTATCAGGCAAAGGGAATGGGTAGTCTGTACTGTACAGAAAATAAAAATTCTGCACCTAAAAGTTGTGTGAAAAATATAAATTCTGCAAATTGAGCAAATGTGCAGGATTTCTCTTGTTTTGTATAATTTATTCTACTTTTGCTGGTCACTGGAAAGGTTGCACTAATACCCAACTGCTGGAAATTATATTAGGCAGCTCTCTCCAGCTTCAGAGATTTTAGCTGGAATTACCTATGCACCTTCAAGCAAAATTTTCCAACTTTAAAAACAAGAAACTTGCCTTTTGGGGGGTTTGTTTTAGAATGACAGCTAAGATTCTTGAGTTTTCCAACTCTACACCTGCCACATTTTCCTCAGCTACTGCACAATCTCAATATGGATCCAATTTTTTTCATGCTATCTCAATGAAAGCCCAGAAATTTGTGCAGAGATTTCTTGTTTATTCTGGGCTGGAACAGTCCAGCTGAAGGAAGAGAGGGGTGGTTCATGCATCCTAATCAAATTCTTGGGAGCTTCCATGGGGTAGAGAGAGTTGGCAAAGAGAACTTTTTCCCCTTCTCCCAAAATACTAGAACTCAAAGGCATCCAATGGAGATGATGGGCAGTAGGTTCAGGATGGACCAAAGGAAATGGTACTTTACACAGAAAGTGATTAAAATGTGGAATTGACTGCCAGAGGATGTAGTGGTGACCACAGGAATAAACAGCTTTAATAAAGGATTAGATAGATTCATGGAGGATAAGTCTGTAATGGCTACTAGCCATGGTGACTGAGGGGAATCTCCACATTCAGATGCATTAATTCTCTGAATCCCAGAGCCAAGAGGCAGCATCCAAACTTAGTCTCTATGCCCTGTTGTTGGCCCTCCAGAGGAACTGGTTGGTTGCTGTGTGAGGATGCTGCACTAGATGGACTGTTGGTCTGATCCAGCAGGGCTCTTTATAGGTTCTTATTTTTCCAGCAGTGATTGAGTGAAAGGAAAATAAGTTTAGTTTTTTTAGTTTATTTAGTTTATTTATGATTTATATCTCGCCCTTTCCACCAAGTGCCTCAGGGCGGCTCACAACATAAATATTAAGTTTAAGCATTTAACAAAGTTAAAACATTTAAAACATTAAAACATTAGGGATAGCAGAAGTCTAATAGAACTACACTTAGTTTCTGGTGCCGGTTAGTTATAAGCCAGCCGGAAGAGGGTTGTCTTACAGGCCCTGCAGAACTGAGCAAGGTCCTGCAGGGCCCTCACCTCTTCCGGCAGCTGGTTCCACCAGGAAGGGGCCATAACAGAGAAAGCCCTGTCTCTGGTAGATTTTAGGCGGGCTTCCTTTGGCCCGGGGATAACGAGAAGATTTTGGGTTCCCGATCTCAGTACTCTCTGGGGAACATGTGGGGAGAGACGGTCCTTCAGGTAGGCAGGTCCTAGGCCATATAGGGCTTTAAAGGTAATAACCAGCACCTTGTACCGGACTCGGTATATTATTGGTAGCCAGTGCAGAACCCGGAGCCCCGGCCGAATGTGCTCCCATCTTGGGAGCTCAATAACAGCCGGGCCGCGGCATTCTGCACTAGCTGCAACTTCCGGGTTCGGCACAAGGGAAGCCCCATGTAGAGGGCATTGCAGTAGTCCAACCTCGAGGTGACCGTAGCATGGATCACTGTTGCTAGATCGTCGCACTCCAGGAAGGGGGCCGGCTGCCTTGCCCGCCTAAGATGAAAAAATGCGGACTTGGCAGTGGCTGCTATTTGAGCCTCCATCTTTAAGGAGGGCTCCAATAGTACCCCCAGGCTTTTGACCCTGTTCGCCGCTATCAATGGCGCACCGTCAAAAGCTGGCAGGGGGATTTCCCTCCCCGGACCCCGACGACCCAGGCAAAGGACCTCTGTCTTCGCCGGATTTAGCCTCAGCCTGCTCAGTCTGAGCCACTCAGCCACAGCCTGTAACACCCGATCTAGATTTTCTGGAGCGCAGACTGGTCGGTCATCCATAAGCAGATAGAGCTGGGTGTCATCAGCATACTGATGGCAACCCAGCCCATACCTTCGGGCGATCTGGGCAAGGGGACGCATATAGATGTTAAATAACATCGGGGAGAGAACCGCCCCCTGAGGTACTCCGCAATCAAGCGTGCACCTCCGGGATAGCTCACCCCCAATCGCGACCCTTTGTCCCCGACTTTTAAGGAAGGAGGAAAGCCATTGTAAGGCCAACCCCTGAATCCCTGCGTCTGCAAGGCGGCAGGTCAGTAACTGATGGTCGACCGTATCGAACGCAGCCGATAGGTCCAACAACATCAGCACCGCCGAGCCGCCCCGATCCAGATGCCGTTGAAGGTCATCTACCAGGGCAACCAACACCGTCTCCGTCCCATGGCCCAGGCGAAAGCCGGACTGAAGTGGGTCAAGGACGGAAGCATCCTCCAGGAAGGTCTGTAACTGCATCGCCACTGCCCTCTCGATAAGTTTGCCCAAAAAGGGCAAATTTGAGACCAGCCGGTAATGTGCCAATTGGGCCGGGTCTAAGGTTGTTTTTTTCAAGAGGGGACGGACCGCCGCCTCTTTAAGCGGCGTTGGAAAATGCCCTTCGGTCAGGGATCTATTTTATGATATCCCGTACAGGATATCTGAGCTCTCTCTGGCAAGATTTAATAAGCCAAGAGGGGCAAGGGTCCAATTTACAAGTTGTTGGGCGTGCAGATAGGAGGATCCTGTCAACTTCCTCCAGGCTGAGAGGACTGAAGCCATCCAGAACACGATCCGAAGACAGGCCCGGAGCCTCGGTTTCGCTAACTGCCTCAAATATGGCAGGGAGGTCGAGGCGGAGTGACGCGATCTTGTCTGCAAAAAATTTCCCAAAAGCCTCACAGCCAATCTCCAATTGAATAGAATTTGGTCTGCCTTGTGGCAGCGTTGTAAGACTCCGAATTATATCAAACAATTGTGCTGGGCGCGAAGTTGCGGACGCAATCTTAGACGCAAAGTATGCTTTCTTTGCAGCTTTGATTGCCATCTCATAGGATTTCAAACTCTCTCTATAAGATGTTCGGATCACTTCGTCTCGAGTACGCCGCCATTGCCTCTCCAGTCGTCTGAGTCCCTGCTTTTGTTGCCGCAGCTCCTGGTTAAACCAAGGCGTCGGCTTCAAACGGGGACGCAGAGGGCGCCTAGGTGTGATCTCCTCGATGGCTCTGGAGAGTCCATCGTTTCAGGACTCTACCAGATCATCCAGGAAGTCGCCAGTGGGCCAGGAATCCTGCAGGGCCGTTAGATAAGAATCATGCTTGAATCATAGTGGATATTCAGGACATCTCTGGATTATAAAGGAATGTGGGAAATTTACAGCCTAGTCAGAAATCTGGAACCCAAAGCTGGGAGCGCAACAAAGATTTCCATAACACTTTCCAAAGATCTCCAAACATTGGTTGGGAGACTCCGAACTGGGCCAAGTTCATGCCGAATTTCAGCTCGTGAACCGGTTCATGCCTATCTCTGTTGAGAATGTCACCCAGTCCAGCAGGTGAACTTTACCTCGACTGAACTAATTTACACACAAGGCAAATGCCAGATCACTTCCGTGTTTCCCATCCAACACCCACACTATGCAGCTTTGCATCTCCCTAGAAGCTGCCTGCGTTCTGGGGGTCGTGGCCTGGTCACGGCTTGGTAAATAAGCTGTGCTTGTAACTTCCCTGTTGCTGTTTGAGGCCATTTTTGTGCTTGTGCGATGACATTTTCTCTGTCACCAGGAAAGGTAGTTACAGGTACATCTCCCCCAAGGATGTGGTGTGGGTCATTAAAGCACAGAATGACTCACAGTTTGCAGGACCACTTGCAGTTGGCCCTTTCTCTGCGCTTGTACAGTTTGACACATCCTATAAATTACCTACAGTGGAAATGCTGCCTGTGGAGGCATGTAAACTACAATCTGAAACTGACGCTCACTTGGAGCAAGTTGCTGGAGAGCTAGGAGGGTCATACTGCTTTGGACCAGCTCAGAAATATTAATACAATTGAGAAGGCTTAGCCTTTACTGCTCATTCTATTTTGTAAGAGTCTGTTACTGTTAATCTACGTCACCCTGCCTGGATCTCTTTCCCTTGGTCCACTCCTTCTTTCTTTCTCTTTCTGGCTTCCTCTTGCTTTTTCTTCTGCTTTTTTTTTTTTTTTAACTTTTCATTCTTACAGTACAACAGAAGTCAGCTTTTGTAATGGTCTACAACGGAAGCATGCTTCTCTGTGAGAACTCTGTTGCATAGAAAAGGTAGACGCTTTAAGAAGCAACAATAATGGAGCATGTACCCCAGAATCCTCTGCAGTGCACAGAGGTTCCATGACAGAGCTTTAGGAGTTCTGCTGCAATGTGAGAAGGGTACCTAGAAGTTTGAGAGTTTGAACAGCACTGCTCTAGACTAATTAAATATGAATACTTTAAGAGCTTCCTCGGGACTCTGTCTGTGTTCCCTTTACAGTCTCATAAGGTATGTTGTTCATATGCAGAAGACGGGGCCTTTTCAGCAGTGGCACCAAGATATTGGGCCTTACAATCCAGCAAGGTTCACTCTGCTCCATTTATAGTTGCTTTAAGATATTCTAGGAAGCTTCTGCAAGTATCCGAGTTGTTCAGCATCCTAAATAGCCCAGCCTAGTCTGATCTCATCAGAGCTCAGAAGCTAATCAAGGTTAGCCCTGGTTAGTAATTGGGTGGAAAACCACCAAGAAAGCCCAGGGCTCCTACACAGAGGCAGGCCATGGTGTCAAGTCTGAGGTTTCAATAATGAGACTTTCTTGATAAGAAGTTCTAGTTTATTGTAACATGTTGCAGAACTGTAGCTGAAAGATTGCGAGACTGGCGAGCATACACAAAGAGCAAACTTTTAAGGTACAAATCAAAAGCATTCCTGAGGGGAGGGCACACTATGCAGGGTACATTCACACATCGTTGTTACATTTATCGTTCTCAGGCCTTGGTTGGCCTTGGGCGCTTCCTGGCGCTCGTTATCTCTGAGAAGGCTTCATAATCTTATTTTCATGCTCTCGTTACCAAGCAGTACTACATAACAAAGGGGAGGTGATGGGGGAAGGCAAGGGTGAGCTAGCAGCAGATGAATACAGTATGGCTTTTACCCAGGATCCCTTTCCTGAACCAGCGTTTTGGGCCTAGACTACTCAGCATCATAACAGACTTGACATACTGCCCCCCCTAAGCCCCCTCCACCGCGGGGGGAGGGATTCTGGTGGCGTCATGCTCCCGGACTCCTTGGTTAAAGGCACAGCGGTCGGTTAGGGCGGTGGTGGCCCCCGCAGGGGGAGGGTGCCAGCTGGACGGCCCGGGGTCCCGGCGGATCAAGCTGCAATGAAAGACAGGGGGGATTTTACCCAAACGGGGGGCAGAGCCAATTCCACAGTCACTGGATTAATCACCCTTTTCACCTTGAACGGCCCCAAGTATTTTACTGCCAGTTTGCGTGAGGGCTGGGTTAGAGGTAGGTTCTTGGTTGACAGGTACACAGAATCCCCGACCTTAAATTCTCCCGCCGGGACATGGGATTTGTCATATTGTTTTTTGTAAGCCTCCTTGGCAGCTTCTAAGTTTTCCCGTATAAGATGCCAGCTGCTGCTTGGCCCCTCCCACCATTGCTCGAACGATGTGGGCGCGTCTTGTCCTTCTCCCCCCGGGAGCAGGGGGAGGGGTTTCCCCTCATAACCGAACACTGTAAAGAAGGGGGAGGCCTTGGTGGAGCTTTGCATGCTATTGTTGTAACAGTATTCCGCAAAAGGGAGCAAGTCTACCCAATCGGACTGTCGTTGGTTCACAAAACACCTTAAGTACTGCTCCAGCACCCCGTTAACCCTCTCCGTCTGTCCGTCCGTCTGAGGGTGGTAGGCAGAGCTCAGGCCCTGCTCCATCCCCACTAGCTTACAGAACTCCCGCCAGAAGGTGGCAACGAACTGAGGCCCACGGTCGCTAATGACCTTGTCTGGGAACGAGTGTAGTTTTATGACGTGGTCAAAGAACAGGGCGGCCAATTTCTTGGCTGTGGGTAGTTGGCGGCAGGGGATGAAGTGGGCTTGCTTAGAAAAAGTGTCCACTACCACCAGGATCACGGTTTTTCCCCTGGAGGGGGGGAGTTCCACAATGAAGTCCATAGAAACTATGGCCCAAGGGCGTTTAGCGGTTTCTAACGGTTGTAAGAGACCGGGTGGTTTCCCTCCCCTCCTTTTTGCCATTATGCACATTGGGCAGCTTGTGACAAATTCAGAAACATCTTTCTGGAGGGACGGCCACCAGAACTGCCTGTTGACCAAGTGCAGCGTTTTTACATAGCCGAAGTGCCCTGCTAGCTTGGATGAGTGGCAGAGTTGGAGGATTTCTCTCCTTAGGCACTTGGGCATGTACAGTTTGTCCCCTCTATACCACAATCCGTCCCTCCCTTTCTGCACTCCCTCGGGCCGCTCGTCCCCTTCCCTCCGGGTCTCTAGCTCTATGCGCTCTCGGTTCAGTCCCTCCAATTCCTTCCTTTTCTGGGAGCGGGTGGTGACCATGGCCGCTATTTGAGACAGCTGAATTAAGGAGTCCACCACCTCCTCCTTTTGGCTCTCGTGCTGCGGGAGCCGTGATAGAGCGTCTGCCAGGAAGTTCCTCGTCCCGGGGATGTGCTTTAGGGTGAAGTCGAACTTGGAAAAGAAGCCCGCCCACCTGATTTGCTTTTCGCTCAGTTTGCGCTTCCCCGTCAGCGCTTCTAGGTTTTTGTGGTCGGTCCACACTTCGAACGGGAGCTTTGCCCCCTCCAACCAAGATCTCCAGGTTTTTAGTGCGAACACGACCGCAAACGCCTCTTTGTCCCACACTGACCACTTGCGCTGTTCGTCAGAGAACTTTTGGGAGATATAGGCACAGGGCCGCAGTTTCCCTTCTCTGTCTCTTTGCATGAGAATGGCTCCTACGGCCACGTCGGAGGCGTCACATTGGACCACGAAGGCCCTCTGCTCGTCCGGGTGGCTGAGGACCGGTTCACTGGTGAACAGCCGCTTCAAGTGATCGAACGCTGCCTGACACTCGGCCGTCCATTTCAACCCTGCCCCAGGCCGCTTCGCCTCTGGGCCCTTGCCCTTGGTCTTTAGGAGATCGGTCAAGGGCAGGGCTATTCTGGCAAACCCCTCTATGAATTGTCTGTAGAAATTTGCGAACCCGAGGAAAGATTGGAGCTGTCTACTTGTCCTCGGGGGAGCCCATTCTAACACGGCTTGGACTTTGGCCGGGTCCATCGCCAACCCCTGCCCGGACACCCGGAATCCCAAGTAGTCGAGCTCCGTCCGGTGGAACTCGCACTTCGATAGTTTCGCATACAGTTGGTGCTCCAGTAGGGTGCTTAGCACCTCCCTCACTAGTTTCACATGCGATTTCAGATCTTGTGAATAAATAATGATGTCATCAAGGTAAACCACCACCCCCTTAAACAAGTACTTCCGCAACACATCATTAATAAAGTTCATGAACACTCCCGGGGCCCCTTGCAACCCAAAAGGCATCACGAGATACTCAAACTGTCCCATCGGGGTGTTGAAAGCGGTTTTCCACTCATCCCCCTCCTTGATGCGCACGCGGAAATAGGCGTCGCGCAAGTCCAGTTTGGTAAAGATCTCCCCCCCCCCCGCCACCGTGCTCAGCAAGTCCCAAATGAGCGGGATGGGGTAGGCGTTGGACATGGACGCCGCATTAATCCCGCGAAAATCTGTGCAAAGTCTAAGCGAGCCATCCTTCTTCTTCCGAAATAGCACCGGGGCGGCGTGAGGGGCCGTGGCCGGTCGGATGAACCCACGCGCTAAGTTCAAGTCTAGGAATTTGCGGAGCTCCTTCTTCTCCGCCCACCCCATCTGGTATAGCTTGGCTTTGGGCAACACCTCCCCCGGGATCAGCTCTATGGCGCAGTCCGTGCTCCGGTGGGGGGGCAATTGGTTGGCCTCTTCCTCGCTAAAAACCCGTTTCAAGTCCCGATAAACCGCGGGGATTGGGTGCACCTCCTCCACCGACACGCACGCCCTCTCGTGGGCTACTGGGGCTTTGGGTCCCCATGCGGGGTTCCAGTCGTGCTTCCTGCACCCAGGGTCTAGGAACCGAATGGTCTGCGCCCTCCACCTGATCAGGGGCTCGTGCTTTTCTAGCCACCCTACCCCCAACACGATCAGGTAGGAGCAGGAAGGAGCGATTACAAAAAATTCTTGATCCCAGTGCTCCTCTATCCCCATGGGGCAGGGCAGAGTCTCACGGGTGCACGGCTCTCCGCACATAACGGATCCGTCCATTTGCTCAAACAGCATGGGGTGGGGTAGCTGCGAGCTCTCTAGTCCCAACGCCTCCACCACCTTGGGGGAGATTAGCTCCCTGTTGCACCCTGAGTCTATGAGGGCCCGAATTTGCATGAACCTCCGTAGTTTGGGGTTCAGTAATTTAACAGTCACAAAGTACAGCCTCCCCTTTACACTCACCGTCAGCGGCGCCTCGTCACGGTCGACCTGCCGTTGGGCGCCCTTCAGAGCAGCAGGTCGGGCTCGTTTCCCGCCGGCTCTTCCAGCCACGCGAGGTCGGCCAATTCCGCGGAGAGAAGCACCTCTTCCTCCTGCAGATCCTCCTGCACCAGCGCGCTGCTTTTTGCCGCATCCTTAGGGCAGCCAGGAGGCTTCCTCGGGGTGGGAGCGGTCGGCTTCGGTGGGGCCGGGGGCGACTTGGCCGGCGGGGGGTGAGGGCAGGCGGACGCTAGGTGGTTCGGGTCCCCGCATCGGTAGCATCTGCGGGGTCCTGCCGGGGCAGCGGCGGCCGGTTTCTTCGCTTTGGTCGGCTCGCCCTTTGCCGGGGTCCCCTTCTGGTGGGCCTTCCCCGACTGGTGTTGTCGCAGCATGGCCACTCGCTTCAGGTTGTTTTCGACCTCACCAGCTAGCTGGATCCATCCCACCAGGGTGGTCGGGCGGGCTTGCGTGAGGGCCAGATCCAAGATGCTGGCGTTCAGCCCGCTCGTGAACTGCTCAATTTTCATCACCTCGTTCCAACCCCGGACCCGGCCGACGTTGGCTTGGAAGTCGGCCGCGTACTCGCGGATGGGGCGGGCCCCCTGCTGCATGTCGCAGAGGGCCACCAGTGCCCGGGATTCTTGCAGCGGGTCTTCAAACTGGGTCAGTAGGGCTTGGAGGAAAGTGTGCACGTCGTCCAGGATCGGGCTCCTGGTTTCGCACAAGCTCACATACCATCTCTTGGCTGCCCCTCTCAACTTCGACCCTAGGTAGCCGACCCGGCTGAATTCGTCTGGGAAGGAGTTCCCCCAATAGTGCATGAAACTGTTTGCTTGAATCCCGAAGTAATTCACCTCCTCCGGGTCCCCGTCGAAGGTGGCGTCCAGCTCTCGGCTCACATGCCTCGGCCCCACTAGCGGCGCCGGAGGTGGCGGGGCAGGGGGGGGCGGTCCCGGCTCGCGCCGGGGCTGCCTGTGTGGCCGGTTGAGTGGGCCGGTCGCGGGGCCCCGCCGGAGCCGCAGCTGGTCTTCTGGAGGTTGGGATTCCCAGCGCCCTCCCGAGCTGGATGGTTAGGTCGCGCAACTCATCCCTCAGGCTTCCGATGGCCCCGTCGACCTCTCGGCGGACCATCGACTGGAACATTTGGTAGTCCTCCTCGTCTTGGTCCTGGAGCCTCCGCTCTCCGCAGTCGGCCTTCTGGCCTCCCGCCTTTTCTTCTCCATCGTCTCCCACCTGGATGACGATAATGCTGTCCGCTTCTCCCGTCTCCCCCGAGCCCAGGCTCGCGGCTTCAGACCCTGCTACCTGGATCAACCTGATGTGGCGGTTCAGGATAGCCTCGCGGCGCAGGGGAGCTTGATCCATGATGGTGGTCGAGGTCCTCTGCTGATACTGCCGGGGCGATAGCACCAGCTGGAACTCCGGGGGGGACTCCGCGGCTCTTCTAGGGTCCAAGACGTGCCACGGGGCCGGTCCCTCGGAGCCCGATTCAAGTGGGAGTTCTCCATCGTCCGGAATCTGGTCGGCCATCGGGCCTTTCAAGTTGCCGGAACGGTTAGGTCCCAAAAAGGGAGTCTCGCAAAATGTCAAGTCTGAGGTTTCAATAACGAGACTTTCTTGATAAGAAGTTCTAGTTTATTGTAACATGTTGCAGAACTGTAGCTGAAAGATTGCGAGACTGGCGAGCATACACAAAGAGCAAACTTTTAAGGTACAAATCAAAAGCATTCCTGAGGGGAGGGCACACTATGCAGGGTACATTCACACATCGTTGTTACATTTATCGTTCTCAGGCCTTGGTTGGCCTTGGGCGCTTCCTGGCGCTCGTTATCTCTGAGAAGGCTTCATAATCTTATTCTCATGCTCTCGTTACCAAGCAGTACTACATAACAAAGGGGAGGTGATGGGGGAAGGCAAGGGTGAGCTAGCAGCAGATGAATACAGTATGTCTTTTACCCAGGATCCCTTTCCTGAACCAGCGTTTTGGGCCTAGACTACTCAGCATCATAACAGACTTGACACATGGCAGATCACCGCTGAGCGTCTCTTGCCTTGGGGTCACCATAAATTGGTTGTCTTGACAGCATGCTCTACTTTTTACTTAACAATGGTCCCCTCCTGAATTTTTTCAAGTTTTTTTAATTTTTTTTAAATTGTATTTAGATTTTATAATCAAAATCAAAAGCTAGAATTTAAATATGTTTATTTAATCTATAAACCTTATTACTACTTCTTTCAGTTGGAGCCTATGATTCTATTCCATTTAACAGCAGAGCCTTTCTCTGAGGTAGGAAGGCTTCCTCCAGTCCAAGAGGTGTATCTTGCCATTACAAGGCCCTTTCAGACTGAGGAAAGTTCTGCTGTAAGCATAACAGGTTCATGGGATCCATCAACGCAGTTGTTCAGCAGATCTAAAGATCTCTTGTGGTGTGTTTTGATCCCCCCACCCCTTTTCATCTGCAGGGTTCTGCAGTTGTGGAATGGGCCTCCTCTGGGAACCTGAAGAGGACCTGGGTGAACTATGGAGCAGAGCAGCGTTGCTGGTCCATCCCTCAAGAAGGAGCGGGGGAAGAATTTCTCTACCAAGCCACACAGTGCAAAAGTGTCTGGATGCCCATGGGTGATATATTTGCCAACTAAGCCTCGGGATCAGTGGGCAGAACTGCAAGGCAATCAACAAAGGATGGGGGGAGAGAATTGTAGGGTCTGAGAATAAAGACTGTTTGGTAGAAATCTGTAAACTCTGCAGTGGAAGTCTTGCCTCATTCGTAGCTGGAAGGGGAACCACAGTTCCCTGAACTGGGATGCACTGAACAAATGTGGATGTTGTCTTTCCTTCTCCAGTTCTCTTGCTGCAGAAAACATGGCTGCAGAAAGGGGAAAATAACTCCCTCTCCAAGAGGTTTTGCCTTGGGGAAACGGCATGGGGGGGGGGGGAGCAAGGAGCCCCTCCTCCCTACATGGCACAGTTCTGAGCTGAAGTGGGTTCACACCAGTGTTTAAAATGACATTCCTACAGTTGTTGTGTCACTGCAGCCATGTCTATTTTATCCCCTATATCCAGAGCTTTTTTTGAGCAGGAATGCAGTTCTGGCTGGCTTGGTGTCAGGGGGTGTGGCCTAACATGCAAATGAGTACCTGCTGGGCTTTTTTTTTTGCCTTGATCCCATTCCCCACCCCCCACACACACACACAAACTGCTGTCAGAACCTCCCTGCTCTGCCCTCCTGATGCTCAAGAGCCCTGGGTAGCAGAGATCAGTTTGATGAAGGTACAGCTAAAGGGCCACTGATTCACTTGCATGAGCGAAGGCAAAGGGCTCTTCACTCTTCCCCTACCCCTGGATACAGGTGCTGAAGCACCAAGGCCGTGGTCTCCCATGTAACAGAACAAGGTAGGTGAATTGCTATGGGACCAGGCTACTTCATACTGCAGGTGGAGAATTCCAGCTCTGAAATATTCCTCCCTGTAATAAAATCCCATGCAAGTGGAAATCTAGGGGAAAACTATAACCAGCTCCCTTCCTCTCTGTCTTCTGGGCTTTCTGCTTGCAGGGAGCTTTTAGCATTCCAGAATGAGATCCTTCACCTGCTGTCTGAAGCTGTGCAGTTCATTCTGCCACCTCAGGTCTTTCCTGCCTCATCACCCAGTCCCCCCTGTGTCAGGGGATGAAAACTTACCTGCCCCCAACTAGCAGGCAATGCCATGGATTTAGGGGAAGGAACACCTAATGCCTTATGAGGGCCCCTGCAGGGCATGTGCATAACTTGCTGTGCCCCCTTCCAAATGGCAGGGATGCTGGCCAAAAAGGACTGTGGACTACAAGATCCAAACTACACAATGGGGGGAGGAGGAAGAGCTGACTAATGTTTGCCTCCTTCCCTTTCATGCTAAGGCCATGCTGTGGGTAGTGGCCTCAACCAGAAGGGGGGCTGGCATACCGATATTGGCATTTCCCAGCATCCTGCATGTATGGACCAGGTCTAGATTGTTGAGGAGCACTATACTGGGTGAAGCGGTCATGCATTTGAGGCATGGGATCCCTGCCCTGGGGTCTTCTGCATAGACATTTTCATCCTACCCTTCAACCAGAGGAATAGTTAGCCCCAGTGTGAAACAGGATGCTGGGTAAGATGGACTGCTGACCTGAGACAGCAGAGCTATGTTCTTATGTGAAATGACTGGTTCCCAGGACATATTTAGCATCACAGTTAAAAATTGTAGTAATAACATAAAAATTGTAGTAATAACATAAAAATTGTAGTAATAACATGTTCCCTAACAACAGTGCTCCTGAAGCTACTATCTACCCATTTAAGGGGAAGTGAACCCCGGTTCTAGCGTTATGAGAAATATAGCCAATTTCTCTACACCGGGATTTTATAACCATCTGTTAACTCTCTCTCTCTCTCACACACACACACACACATATATAACCCAGGTGTCTTTTTTCTCTCTCTTACGCACATGGCCCACACTTCTCTTTGGCCGCGTGTCTTTCAGACTCTTCTGAGCAATCTGCATCACAAGTCATCTTTCCATCATAGCCCCCACTGGAAAATCCCCCTGCTTTGATGTGTCCTGCTCTTTCCTGCCCACAGCCTCTGGGCAGTGAAAGGGGCTGCGGTATTTGTAAAGTCGATGAAAGACAGAAAAGGTCACAACGTAGGTGTGTGGAGAAGGGAGGGAAATTCTGACATGAGTTGGTGTTGTGTTGATGACTCAGAAAAATGGAAGATCACACAATGGATCACAGATGTTGCTTACAAATAATTCCAGTACAGGGGGCTCTCAAAGGTGTTTTGAACTGGGGAGTAAGCCCTATTGATATAGTAGGACTTACTTCTCAGTAAATATGCACAGAGTTGTACTTTGTTACTCTAACCGATTTCCCACTGACCTTACGCCGCTCTCACGTTCTCAGCAGGGCTTCCTTCTGATTTCACACTATGCCCCAGGGCTGCAGCAAGCGTCAGCGTTTTCACGCAACAAACAGAAACCGCTAAAAAACAGTTTCTGTTTGCTGCATGAAAATAGCGATGCTTGCTGCAGCCCCAGAGCAGAGAGGGTAAAACCGGAAGGAAGCCCCACTGAGAAGCGGCATAAGGTGAGTGGGAAATCGGTCTCTGTCTGCAATTGGCAATGCTACCCAATTTAGCCTCTGCTGACTCCTCTAAGGTTACCAGTTCTAGGTTGGAAATATCTGGAGATTTTTGGGGTGGACTCTGAGGAGAGGTGTTGGGAAGGGGAGAGACTTCAACATGGTATAATGCAGTCATTTTCTCCCAACTGCTGTTTGCCATATTCTGGCAGGGTTTGTGTGCCATTAGTGTGAAAAGCACAAAAGATAAACATTCTGCTTCCCTTCCCCAGGTGTCCAGAATTTTTTACATGAGTCATCTGGAGCTATTTGCCACCTTTGGGCATTGGACCAGCTGGTGATTGGCTGGCCTGCTATTCAGGAAGAAGGAAACTGATGTCACTGATCTGCTCCATTCATGCTTTGATCCCTCTTCCACCTGCCTTAAAGCAGTCCCATGGCACAGAGTAGAAAAGCTGCAGTACTGCAGTCCTAAGCTCTGCAGTACTGCAGTCCTAAGTTCAATCCTGGTGAAGCTGGGTTCAGGTAGCCAGCTCATGGCTGACTCAGCCTTCCATCCTTCTGAGGTCGGTAAAATGAGTACCTAGCTTGCTGGGGGGAAAGAGTGAGGGCAAACCACCCCGTAAAAAGGTCTGCCATGAAAACGGAAACCGACTGGTGCTTGCACAGGGGAATACCTTTACCTATTTACCCACCCACCTTTGTTTTTTGCAAATACTTGCACATGGAATGGAAACTGCATCACCAGCCAAATATGGAATCTGAGTTCTACAGGATTCCTGTTTCATCCAGAAAATGAGAGAGAAGGATTTTCCACATGCTTCAAAGCCTTCCCACCTTCTGGAAAGGGCAATCGAAAAGGCAACTCAAGTAAATGGGGGCACTTGCTTTACAGGGCAAGAGTTTGGGGCTTTTTAGTTTAGGGAGAAAAGACAGCTATCAGGACCCTAAAAGAGGTTTAAATGAATAAATGCTTGGTGTGGACTTTTTCTGCCCTTTCTCTTATATCACCACAGCAAAAAGCATTGAAGATGTAGGGCCAAAGTAGCCATTAAGTTCATTTGTATTCTGATTGGGCTTGAGATGACAACATAGGGGGATGAGAGCCGCCTCCTGGCTTCCCCCATGGGGGAATTACTCTCCCCAATTGATCAGGGGAACTATCTTGGTTGTCTGGAGATCAATTGTAATAGCGGAGATCTCCAGGTGCCACCTGGAGGTTGGCAGCCCTAAATAACACATATGTTGATATATTATAACAATATAAGACATATGTACAGTGTGTAGTTAACTGTGTAGTAGAGATGCCAGGCTACTGGCCAGCATCCCCAAGAACTCTCTGGCTGAGGCAATGGTGGAAATGATGTCTGGTAATGTATGACATCACATCCATCCCAAACCCCAGATGTGACCTCAGCATGCTAGTTGTACCTGAAAACTACACAGCATCACTTGACATGCCTATGTCATGTTTGGGTTTTCCAGCAGATGCTGGATGTCATCTCCAGTCTGGGCTTTTTCTCCTGCTGCTTAAAGGAGGAAGGGGATTTATGTGACCCAAAGAGAAACCAGAGTGGGACTTCTCAGCCTTTTGGCTAAGATAGATAAGACTGCCAGACTTCCCACTGTGAAAGGAGGCCTCTCGCCAGCAGCCCTAGTTCTCTAAAGTCGGCATCTGTGGTATGACATCACTTCCAGGGAAGACCTGGAAGTGCCACTGGGTAGCTCTAGGAATTAATATAAACTTTATGGTTTGACAGATTTTTCTGGCCATTCCTAAACCTACCTGATCATTTTTGGGTTTTCCTGAATATGATACCGTGAGGGCCCCATCCCCATCTCTGAAGCTCCCATCAGTTGCCAGATACAGCCTGGATAGATAGACTAGACAGGCAAAATGTGCTTCTTAGTCAACTTTGTGAGGAGCTGCCCTGAAAGTCAAAGGTCAGATGTGTGCAATCTTGCTTATGCAATAATCAGAGGCTACATGAACCAATACATTGGGGTCTCCATCCTGTGGTGCCTGGGACAGTTTGCTGTCTCCCCCTCCCCCTCCGCTGTCCTCAGTCAGTGGCCTGACCCTTTATGGGAGCTTCATTTGCTCAAAATTCAGACTTGGGAGTTTCCAGTCACTTTGTAACTTCTGGGTTTGTCCCCCACCTCCCCACAAGTTTGTACAATGCAATGGGGAGTTTCCTCCCCATAGACACTGAAGTCCCAATTGCACTAACCCTGCTCCTTCACTCTGCCAACCCCCAAAATGAGTAAGTGAACCAATTATTTGGGAAAGGCAGGGGATTCCCACAACTGCATAGTCCTCATTTGTTGCTGATGCAGAGAGAATGTAATGGGAGGGAGATTACACGTTCTCCAGTAGTTTATGGATGGAAACAGGGACTAGCCCCAGCCCAAATTGCAAATTGCTCTGGAGATGGAACAAGTATCTGACTCCCACACAAATATTTAGCTTCTGTTTCCTTTCTTTCATTTATAATCTTACCTTTTTCACCGGCATGCAGGGCAGGTGACAACTTCAAATTACACGGGAAGAACAGTATGGAACCAACAAAGCACCATTACAAAACTGGAAGAAAATGCAGAGAAGTATTACATTACGTGAAGCTGGATTACAAAATGACAGGACTACAAGCAGTGGACCTGCAAGGACTTGCAGGGGCATCTCTGCATCCCTTCTCCCTCCCTTCTCTTCTTCCCAGCCACCAGCCAACTCACCTGCATCTGCTCCTCTGTCTCCAACTTTCCCTTCCCCTGGCAGACGGTACCTGGGGAGGGGAGGGGACTCAGGGAGGGACCTCAGTGGGTTATAGTGCCATAGAGACCACCCTCCAAAGCTGCCATTTCCTCCAAGGGAACTGATCAATGTAGTCTGGAGATGAATGGTAATGCTGCCAGGAGGTATCTAGGGCTCTCCTGTTGGGTGGTGGCCACTGACCCAAGTGAGTGGTATGGGTCGTGTACCTCTACCTGGTAGCAAGTCCTCCTTCATCAGGGGACATGATAGGGGAGGGTCAGGAACCCTTCAAGCATTGTTTTGCCCAAATCCTCCTCTGCATTCCCCCTCATGGCTTTGCTTTCCATAAATCAAGGCTTGGAATGCTCAGGAGTAGCACCATGGAAATATGCAGAAGTGACCTCACATCTCTCTAGGAATTGCTGTAAACTCTATGGTAAAACTCTATGGTAACAGAGTTACCCATTTGCTAGGTGATCAAGCCATTGTCAAGCATGCGGGTTCAATGACGAGTCAAAGTTGATACAAAGACTACGTTTATTGATAGACCGATACTTTAGCCGAAGCCATTTCTTGAGAGTAATGAAACGGATACATTGATACAATACTTTTAAGGCATACTTCAAAGGGATTCCAAGGGAGGGGGCTGCGGGGAAGCGTTCACACCTAAACTATCAAACTATCTACTTTCCCAGGACGTTTATCAGAACTTTGTCCTTGCTTCTGCCAGATGTCTCATCCTTCCTCCAGAAAATATATGGGAAGGTGCTGATTACTTTGTTCCCTTCACACTACTCTAACTTAGCAGCCATAAAGCAGGAAAGGAAGAGGGGAAAGAATAATAAACAGACTTGGGTCCTCCATGACAATTCACAGATCAGATTTAGGCGGACCCTAAAACAATCAATTGACAATAATATTCAGCCATGCTTGACAGCTATGGGATGAAACTGGAATAAACCTAGTACATGTGTACACTCACTATATTTTTAAAGTTCTCTAACACCCTGAATTAGAGACAGGGATTTAGCAAAGATAAATACCCAAAAACGGGGACTGTCCTTTCTGTTTAGTAAAGACAGCTGGGCTCCTTTCAGTTGTCACAAACAAAACGGAGTTTGTTCTTGATGAGCATGAGCCTGCTTAACTGTAAGCTTCACATACTCCCTCTTCTTTCCCCTTATGTGGCACACAGACTGAGGACAGAAGTCTTTAACTGCAATTGGTCATGACATCTGAACACAAGCCCTCTTAACAAATGGGGATTTGCTGCTTTCCCAGTAACTGGGATTCTTAACCTGCAATAACAAATAAACAATAGAGACAGAGAAGATGGTGGAGCCAAAACTGTAGGCTCCTGCCCCAATCCGGTAGATCTGGCTTCAATAGTCTCATGCGCATCCCAACCCCTCTGAAGCAGTGTGGCCAACTTAGCTTGCAAAATTCCTGAAGATCCCATGGGGAGGGATGTATTTGAGGGAGAGAGTGGGGTTGCCAACCTCTTAAGTGGGAGAGCTTTTGCAATTGTAATTGCTCTAAAACAGAGTTGGCAGCTGTGGATGGTAGACTTCATTGCATTGCAGCCCTCCCATCCCCAGACCCCATCTTCTCCAGGCTCCATCCCCAGGAATTTTGTAGGGTTGCCAACTCTGGAATGGGAAATACTTGGAGATTTGGGGAGGTGGAGGCTGGGGAGGATGGGGTTTGGGGACAGGAGGGACCTTAGCAGGGTATAATGCCATCGAGTCTCAGGCCTGTAGCCACAGGGGGCCTGTGGGGGCACCGCCCCCTGACTTCCAGGGGTCAGCCTGCTTCTCTCTCTGTGTCTGTTTGTCTCTCTCACCATGGCCGAGCTGCTAAAGTGTCAATAGCAGCAGCCGGAGGTGGGAAAGCTGAGCAAGACACAGTGCACTGCAGCAGCAAAAGCAGAAGATGGAGAGGAGAGAGGTGGAGTAGTGGGAAGTGGAGGAAGCCACATGGAATGGGCAGGGGAGGGGGAACAGATGGAGCTGCTGGCTGCAAAGTGCCAGGGTAGGGGAGAGAGAGGTGGAAGGAAACCCCTCCCTGCTTTCGTGCAAGGTGCAGTCCTTTCTTGACTCCAAAGTTTTAGGGCTGGCTGCCTTGACATGGCCACTTTCAGAGCTTCCAGCTTTTGCCCTTACCCTGAGAAGTGGCAAGCCCTGCAATGAATGGGAAAGGGTGCCCCCTGACTTTTAAAATCCTGGCTACAGCCCTGTTGAGTCTACCTTTCAAAGCAGCTGTTTTCTCCAGGGGAACTGGTCTTGGTCACCTGGAGATCAATTGTAATAGTTGGGGCTCTCCAGGTGCTATCTGGAGGTGAAAGACTAGACAGCAGCGACTGTGAATGATTAAGTATTAACCTTATACAATTTCAGCCTATAGTGCTAAATAAACATTGATATTGAAGTTATGGAAAATAGCCTCTGACTATATTTCATGAATTACACTAACAATGTCTAGCAAATATGCCCACAATTCATACATGCAATTAAATACAAATCCAGTCATTATAAATCATCATTCACAAAGATGATCAGAAATAGTCAGAGTTCCTTGAATGAGTAAAGAGCCAAATGCTTCAACCATAGGGTTGCCAACTCCAATTCAAGAAATATCTGGGGACTTGGGGAGTGAAGCTGGGAGACATTGGGGGTGGAGCCAGGAGCCAGGTTGTGACAAGCATAATTGAACTCCAAAGGGAGTTCTGGCCATCACATTTAAAGGGACCGCACACCTTTTAAATGCCTTCCCTCCATTGGAAATAAGGATAGGGGCATTTTCTTTTGGGGCTCACAGAATTGAACCCCTTGGTCCAATCCTTTCGAAACTTGGAGGGTATTTTGAGGAGAGCCACCAGATGCTGTGCTGCAAATTTGGTGCATCTACGTAAAAAAACAGGGGGGCCCCCCAGAGCTCCAGATAATGGAGTGCCCAGCAGACATTTCCTTCCCCTCCCACACTTTCTGATGACCCTGAAGTGGGGGTATGGCCTCCAAACCAGGGGATCCCCTGCCCCCATCTGGAATTAACAACCCTACTCAATCATGGGAAAAAATGCTTGTGCAGATTCCTTCAAAAATAAGCAAATTGGACTCCTTGTTGCCACTTCTGATGGAGCCCAGCTAGCTTGCGTAGGTGCACCATTTCCAACACTTTGTCCAAGAGGGGTACAGGCAGTCCTGCCATTACACCTTCAGTGTCTGAAACAAAATCTAAACCAGGCTTTCCATACCAATATTGATATTAAAAGCTTAGTGCAAATAAGAGCTAAAGCAGACCTTACCCATAGCGAATAATGCATCTCCACAAACAACAAGCATGTGCCTTTGGAGCATGATTAATATCAATCATTAAGCAGAACATAAAAAGGTAAAGGTAGTCCCCTGTGCAAGCACCAGTTGTTTCCAACTCTGGGGTGATGTTGCTTTCACATTTTCACGGCAGAATTTTTATGGGGTGGTTTGCCATTGCCTTCCCCAGCAAGCTGGGTACTCATTTTACAGGCCTTGGAAGAATGGAAGGCTGAGTCAACCTGGAGTCGGCTACCTGAACCCAGCTTCCACCGGGATCGAACTCAGGTCGTGAGCAGGGAGCTCAGACTGCAGTACTGCAGCTTTACCACTCTACGCCACGGGGCTCTTAAGCAGGACATACAGATATGTAAACATACAGTCTCGCTAATTAATCGCATCTGTTAACAGCATTTATGTTCTTCTGAGTCACTCCAGGTCTGGCTTGATGGTTTTTAGGGAGGGGAGAGCATTAAGAAAGATGTCCTCCCCACATCCAAGGACACTGCCATCCACTTTTCATCACATTCAGCTGCCTCAGGCAAGTGAGGGATGAAGCCAGAGATCGATATCTCCACCCCTATGCTTCATCACGGGGGTCTCCCATCCATCCAGACCTTTAATGGCATAACATTTAGACATACAATCAGGGGATCTGTAAAAATATAGCTGAGCCTCAGGAATAAAGAATTCCTATAAATAGGAATCAAAATTCCTCATTTAACTTGTATTTCCTGGAAAAATTGCTTCCCTTTTTTGAGTTAATAGAAAATCAGAAGTTTACTAAAAACTGGCTTCCTGATAAATACCATTGCTTAACATTATATTGAAGTATTATTTTTGTACCAACCTTTCCCCCACTTAATTTTATCATTTCGTGTTATATTCTGATATTTTATGGTTATTTGCTTTTTGTTACCTGACTACTACTGCAATGCCTGACTTATTTATATCACTTGCACTTACCTGATTGTATGCTTACTTAGAATAAATAAGAGGTTTTTTGCAAAAAAAAAAAAAAAAGAATTCCTGTATATTAGCCAGTTTGGTGTAGTGGTTAAGTGTGTGGACTCTAATCTGGGAGAACCAGGTTTGATTTCCCACTCCTCCACATGCACCTGCTGATGTGGCCTTGAGTCAGTCACAAGTTCTCGCATTGCTGTTCCTCTCAAGAGCAGTTTTTGTCAGGACTTCCGGGGTTGGAAAATGCCGAGCTGAACTGCTTCGCAGAACGGGAGCAGGCTGGAACTTCTGTTCGGGGTAGTGAAAGGCAGTCTAATGCCTACTGCCTGCTTTTCTCAGTCAGAGATCAGTCCAAGATATGCACAGGAAACTTTGAGGAGATTTACCTTGGCTAAAATGGAGTCCCGGGGGGGGGGGGGGGTGCTCCTTTGAGGCTTTGAGGGATCTCTGGAGACGAGTTGCATTTTCATCATCTGCAGAAGTTTCCAGAGTCATTTATTTGACATAAGCTCGACAGGATCCTATTCTTCTTTGATACTGCTAAACATCTAAAACTATACAAGACCGGTGTTGATCTGGATAACTACAGAAAAGGTACAGATTGCTAGCTTTCATTCTGGGACTAATTAAAGTTAAACAAAATAATATCAGAAGGTGGGAAATTGAAATCTAGAAAGCTTGGAAGAAGAAGGGGAGAAGGGGCGAAATTTGGACTTTGAAAATTTAAAGGACAGTGCTAAAAAGTGGAAAAAAAATTATTGTTTTGTCTACTTGTGGTTTTGGAGAAAAAGCCCCATCGTCATAGACTTGCACAGCCAACACAGGAAATATGTCAAGCATCGTGAGTTCTTTCTACCAGCGAAAACGGGATTTGGTGGCAAGTAAAGCAGGAAGTATCGGATGGAAAAGGGAAATCATTGAAGCAGCCAGCCTACTCTAGGACTATAATATCATAGAAAAACATCGGCAGCCATTGCTAGAAGGCTAAAAATTAAATAATTTTTTTTAAATGTTCGGGACATTAAAAATTGGTGGAGCCGACAGAGGTGACAATTATAAGGTAAATACTATTGGACATTACTGTTAATAACTATTTTAGAAGCCTCTAGAGGAAAAAAGAACAATTTTTTGAAGTGAGGCAGAAAGTCGCGACCACCATTTTGGAAAAAGTAAAAACTTTAAAGATTAATATCTGAGCCCAGGAGGCTCTGAGGACAGCGAAATTAGGCTTATTGAAAAGAACAAGCCTCACTCTTTTAAATCTGATAGCTGAAATTTAATTTGGTGAGGTCAAAATTTTCGGTGTTTTTACATTAAAGGGATGAAGGAGATGATAACTGCTTCCAAAAAAGAAATTAGAGAAGATATTGAAGAGCTAAAAAAAGATATAAAGGATCTCAGAAATGAGACTGTGGTGACATCAAAAAAAGTGCAAGAGGTGGAAGGGAGAGTGAAAGTACATGATTCCACCTTGTTAAAAATACAGGAAAAAGTGGCAATTCATGACTGCAAATTGATGGAGACCCAGATACGTCTGAGAGGAGTACCTGAGGATGAAGAAACTGATTTGAAAGAATATATAATAAAAATAATTGCAGAATTTTTGGAGGAAGATCCTGAAGGGACTAGAAACATGTATGACTATATGTATAGAGTGAACTCACTATATGCCAAAAAAATAATCTACCAAGAGATGTGGTTATAAGATATATGACAAAAGAAATGGTGGGAAAAATCATGAATAAAAACTTTGAAAAGACATTGATAGTGGGAGGCAGCAGAGTAAGAATTATGAAGGAGTTGTCAAGACAAGTGATAAATGATAGAAGAGCATATAAGAAATTGACAGAAAAATTACGGGACAATGAAATGAGGTATAGATGGATAATACCTGAAGGTTTGAGCTTTGAGCTACAAGGAAAAAGGATTACAATTACAAGCACACCGGGACTGTGTGGATTTTATGAAGAACATAAAAAATTTGCACCATGATGGATTACAAATTATTATCTTGAAATGTAAATGGACTAAATTCACCACAAAAAAGAAAGGCAATGTTTCATTGGATTAAAAAGCAAAATTGTAATATAGTTTGTTTACAAGAAGTACATATCAAACAAAAGGATTACAAATTTTTATGGAATAAACCACTGGGACTAGAATTTCATTCATTGGCTGAACAGAAGAAAAGGGGAGTGATTTTTTATATTAAGCAAGAATTGGACCTGAAACTAGTGTTTAAAGATAAAGATGGAAGATTTGTAGCGGTAGAAATAATATTAAATGCAAAAAAAAGTTGTTATTGGGACTGTATGCACCAAATGGAGCAAAGGATGCTTTTTTCTTAAAGACATTATACAACAATTTGATGTAGTGACATATGATCAAGTTTTGATAATGGGGGACTTTAATGGAACAATTAAAAACACACTGGATAGGTCTGGGGGAAAAAATAATAAGGAAGGAAAATTGCCAAAGTCTTTTTTTGAATTGGTCAAACAAGAAAATTTGGAGGATATATGGAGGAAATTTAATCCTGAAGTGTGGGACTATACCTTTTTTTCAGCAAGACATAAAACTTTTTCCAGAATTGACATGTTGTGGTACTAAAGATTTAGGCCTTATAACAAAGAAAATAGAGATTTTACCTAAAATAGGGGCTGATCATAACCCAATAATGTGGATTACAAAATTGTCTAAAAAGTCGAAGATGGAGATTGAATGAAGATTTACTACAGAATAAAGAAATAATGACATCTCTAGAAAATGAAACTAAAGCTTTCTTCCAAATAAACGATAAAGAAGATATAGAATTTCAGACAGTGTGGGATGCTTATAAAGCAGTAATGAGAGGAATATTGATTACATTGAATAATAAAGACAAGAGGGCAAAAGAAAAACAGATGCTGGACACTCAAAATGAAATAAAGAAAAAAGAAGGGGAACTGAGAAAAAAGCCAGAGAAAAAGAAAATTATGAGGGAGATTACAATATTACAAACACAAATGAGACATTCGTTAAATAAAGAACTGGAATGGAATCTGAAAAGGTTGCAGCAAAAATCTTTCGAGGGAGCAAATAAACCTGAAAAATATTTGGCCTGGCAATTGAAGAAAAAGAGAGAAAGTAAAATTATTAATAAAATTGTGGTGGAGGGAAGAGAGGTGGTAGATCAAGAAGGAATAAAAAGAGAATTTTTTAAGTATTATGCCAAATTATTTAAGGGTGTTAAACTAAAGAACGAAAAGATGGAAGAGTATTTACAAAAGATTAAAATAGCACCCTTAACAGAAAATATGGGAAAAGTCTTGAATGATCCAATTGAAAAAATAGAAATTGAAGCAGCAATTAATGCAATGGAAAATGGAAAAGCACCTGGGCCAGATGGATATACAGCTAAATTTTTTAAAACCTTCAAAGAGGAGTTAATTTCGAAACTTCAGAAATTGATGAACATGATAAGAATAAAAGGGAAAATGCCCAATACATGGAAGGAAGCTGTTATTTCGTTGATTCCAAAGGAAGATAGAGATGTCACGAATGTAAAAAATTATAGACCAATCTCACTATTGACTATAAAATATATACAAGAATCTTGGCAGAACAGCTTAAACAATATTTGATAAATTTTATAAAGGAAGATCAAGCGGGGTTTCTCCCCAAAAGGCAAATAAGAGACAATATTAGAACTGTTGTAAATAGTGTAGAATATTATGAAAGACATCCAGAAAAGGAAGTAGCATTATTCTTTGCGGATGCAGAGAAAGCATTTGATAATTTAAATTGGGACTTTATGTTTGCAGTAATGGAGAAAATGGAGTTGGGGAAAACTTTATAAGGATGATAAAAGCAATATATACTGAACAACATGCAATGTTATGTATAAATGCAGATCTTACAGAAGACATGATAATTAGCAAAAGTACAAGACAAGGCTGTCTGCTTTCCCCACTGTTGTTTATAATGACTCTTGAAATCTTACTGATGCAAATCCAAGAAGATAAAGAAATAGAAGGATTAAAAGTAAAAGGATTTACTTACAAATATAGAGCATTTGCAGATGATATAATGTTTATAAATGAAAATCCCATACAAGTCACACCTTTGTTGTTAGCTAAAATACAAGAATATGGGGAATTGGTGGGACTGTGTATTAATAAAGAATAATCAAAACTTCTATGTAAAAATATGCAAGTAAGCAAACAAACGAAACTGCAGAAGATAATGAGATGTGAAGTTACCTCTAAGGTAAAATATCTGGGTGTGGAGATAACAATGAAGAATATTGACTTGTTTAAAAACAATTATGAGAAGCTATGGCGTAAAATGGATAAAGATATGACAAAATGGAATAAACTTAATTTGTCATTGCTTGGCAGAATAGCTGCAATTAAAATGAATATTTTGCCAAGAATAATGTATTTGTTTCAAACTATTCCAATTGTGAAAGACAGTAAACAATTTAATAAATGGCAAAGGAAAATTTCAGAGTTTGTGTGGGCTGGGAAGAAACCAAGGATCAAAATGAAAATCTTAATAGATGCAAGAGAGAGAAGAGGATTCCAATTACCAGATTTAAAAAAAAATTATGAAGCAGTTTGTCTAGTGTGAATAAAAGAATGGGTGACACTGTTAAACAAAAAACTTTTAGTGTTGGAAGGTCATGGAAATAAATTTGGCTGGCACGCTTATATGTACTATGGGGAAAAAAGATGGATGGTTTTTTCTCTCACCATTATATAAGAAATAATTTGCTAAATACTTGGATGAAATATAAGAAGTATGGAAATGAGAGAAAATCTTTATGGACAGTGCCAGCAGAAGTAATAAAAATAACAGCTGAGACGGGTGAAGAAAAGTGGTTGTCATACAATCAACTATTAAAAATACAAAGTGGCAAAATAGAACTGAAAACTGCTGAAGAGTTGAATAATAAATATGATTGGTTCCAAATGCAACGAATAAAGAGCTTGGTAGAAAATGATATTAAAACTGAAGGAATAAGAAGAGAGCAAACAGAAATGGAAAAAGTTCTGCTTGGAGACAATGAAAAATTTATTTCAAATTTATATAAATTACTGTTAAAATTGTCTACAGAAGATGAAGTAGTGAAATCTCAAATGATTAAGTGGGCAATTAATGTAAATAAAGAAATACAGATGGAAACTTGGGAATATTTGTGGAAGAATTCTATAAAGCTTTCAACGTGTCATAGTATTAAAGAGAACTGTTTTAAAATGATGTACAGATGGTATATGACTCTTAAAAAGTTAGCAAAGATGAACAATAAGATGCCAGATAGATGTTGGAAATGTAAAAAACATGAAGGTTCTTTCTACCATATGTGGTGGACTTGTGAAAGAGCAAAAAAGTATTGGCAGATGATTCAACAAGAAATTTCTAGGGATACGAATTTTAAAAAGTTGCAGAGACTTTTCTGTTGGGATTGCAAATGGAAAAATTTCCAAAAGAAGATAGAACTATAATCTGGTACTTGCTTTCAGCTGCTAGGACACTGTATGCGCAGTTGTGGAATCAAGAAAAAATACCAGAAAAATGGGATTGGATTGTAAAAGTTATGACATGGAGTGAAATGGACAAATTAACAAGAATTTTAAGAGAGTATGACTTGGAAGTTTTTAAGATGGAGTGGAAAAAGTTTAGAAGATATGTAGAAAAAGAGTGGAAAATAAAAGGACATTGGACAAGAAGGAAGAAGAATATTAATCTTTGTTTTTATTAGTTAAGGGTACCTTTAAATGTTAGTATTTTAAGTAAA
The DNA here is from genome assembly GCF_032191835.1 of Heteronotia binoei. Lineage (NCBI taxonomy): Eukaryota > Metazoa > Chordata > Lepidosauria > Squamata > Gekkonidae > Heteronotia > Heteronotia binoei. The sequence goes on from NC_083237.1 coordinate 28,727,338, forward strand.
TAACACCGGTGGGGGTCAAATAACAGGGGGGGTTAGAAAGTAATATATGGGATAGATAAAAAGAAGTTATTAACGATGCAAGAAATAGATATTGTTACCATATGTTACTAAATAAAATTGTTTCAAACAAAGAGCAGGTTCTGTCAGAGCTCTCTCAGCTCTACCTATCTCACAGGGTGTCTGTTGTGGGGAGTGGAGGAGAAGAGAAAAGAGATTGTAAGTCACTCTGAGTCTCCTTTTAAGTAGTGAAGGGTGGAGTATAAATCCAATCTCCTCTTCTTCTATTAAAAACAGAAACAATTTGGAAAGACTGTGATATCTGAGTATGTGAAAAAAAATAGTTAATATGTTGTCATCCCAGGAGCCAAAAGCCAGTACACACTGGACAAAGCAATGTCATTATTCAAATAGGTTCATTGTAGGAAAATGCACTTTTTCTTTCTAGTTTTGCCATCAAGTCATAACTGGCATACTATAATATAGTGGGTCCAAGTGGGCAGCCGTATTGGTCTGAAGCAATAGAACAAAGCAATAGACAAGATGTACCTTAAAGACCAACTAAGTTTTATACAGAATGTAAGCTTTTGTATGCTCTAAGCAGACTTAATCAGACGAAAATGAAATGGCAAGCAGTCCTAAATATAGAGAAAGTGGGCAGTGAGTTGGTATATAGCTTCTGAGATCTGATGAGATCGGGCTAGCCTGGGCCATCCACATCACACTCCAGAATGAACCAATTAGAATCCTAGTACTTAAACAATGCTCTTAAGAAATATTGGACCAAAGGGGTACCTGTTGTTTCTGTGCTCAGCAATGCAGATTCTAATCTTCCTTGGGGTTTTGCCAACATATATCACCATCCCTAGGGCACTGTATCATATAAGCCACACTGCGGGAACTGTAGGTAGTGATATCCTTAAGAATGCAGCATTTTTAGCAATCGCATTTGTGAAACTTCTCATGCTGTATGTGAATTTGCAAAAGATGCCTTTTCTATTGAGAAATTGTTCCCGAGGGAAGCTGAAGCCTGGCAGGAGTCATTGGATATTTACAAGCTAAGACATACAGTATCACTGTGTACTGCTGTGTTCCTAAGTGAGATGGTCTCTCTTTTTCCCTTTGTCATATATCTAATATGTCCCAGATCTTATATTAGGGTTGTCAATATAAAGAGGATCCCCCAGTTTGGAAGCCCTCCCCCCACTTCAGGGTCATCAGAAAGTGGGGTGGGGGAGGGAAATGTCTGCTGGGCACTCATTTCCTATGGAGACTGATTCCCATAGGGAATACTGGAGAATTGATCCTCGATATCTGGGGCTCTGGGGGGCTGTGTTTTGAGGTAGAGGCACCAAATTTTCAGTATAGCATCCAGTGCCTCTCTTCAAAAGATACTCCAAGTTTCAAAAAGATTGAACTGAGGGGCCCAATTCTATGAGCCCCCAAAGAAGGTACCCCTATCCTTCATTACTTCCAATGGAGGGAAGTTGTTTAAAAGGTGTGCGGTCCCTTTAAATGTGATGGCCAGAATTCCCTTTGGAGTTCAGTTACACTTGTCACAACCTTGCTCCTGGCTCCGCCCCCAAAGTCCCCAGATATTTCTTGAATTGGACTTGGCAACCCTATTTTATACATGCTCTTTTCTGAGCCTGATTCAAGTCCAGTAATATCTTCAAGACCAACAAGATAATTGAGATATGAGCTTGAAGAGTCAGAGCTCCGATTGTCAGGGACCAGGAAGCATGGAGATCCCTGAAGCTTTTTGAGCTCAGTCAGAAATCTGACAAAGGGAGTTTTGACTCTCAAAAGCTCAGACCCCTCAAATTCTTGTTGGTTTTGAAGGTGTTATGGGACTCTGTTCCACCTATGCTGGCTCCCAGTTTGCTTCTGAGCTCAATTTGAGGGGCTGGCATTGACATTTCAAGCCTGATACGGCTTGGGGCCTGCACACCTGAAAGATCACCTTCTTCCGTATGAATCTACCTGTCCATTCCAGTTATCTTCAGAGGGCCCACTTCAGGTGCCCCTACCATTCGAGACTAGCTGAGGGGGACAACTCAAGAAAGGGCAGGGCTTTTTTTGTAGCAGGAGTTCCATATTAAGGCCACACACCCCTGATGTAGCCAATCCTTGAGGAGCTTACAGTAAGCCCTGTAAGAAGAGCCCTGTAAGCTCTTGGAGGATTGGCTACATCAGGCATGTGTGGCCTAATATGCAAAGGAGTTCCTGCTACAAAAAAGCCTTGAGAAAGGGTCTTCGTGGTCCTGGTGCTGAAACTTTGAAATTCTGTCCACTGGAAGGATAATATGTCTTCCTATATTGCAGTCTTGTGCCAGCTAGTGAAGACTTTTTTGTTCTGTTTGGCATTCCCTAACTTTTATTAGCCGGGTCGCCAGCCTCCAGGTGGTGGCTGCACTGGCTGGAGATCTCCTGGGATTACAACTGACCTCCAAGCAAAAGAGATCAGTTCACCTGGAGAGAATGGTCGCTTTGGAAGGTGGACTCTGTGGCGTTATACCCCATTGAAGTCCCTCCCTTCCCCAAATTCTACCCTCCTCAGGCTCCACCCCCAAAATCTTGAGGTATTTCCCAACCTGGAGTTGGCAGCCCTACTTATTAGCCTTTCCCCCTGTTTGTGTGCTTTGGTATGTCTTTCCTTTTGCTTGCATTTCTTACGTGTTCACATTATGGCTGGTTTAATTGTTCTGCAAATTTTATACTTTTCAATATCGCAGGCGTTGTAATGTTTTGTTTTAATGTTTGCCATCTTGGGAACCCTGAAATAAGTAGTAGCAGTGTAGGGATATTGTAAAAAATTTTTTAAAAATAATTTAAACAAATTTAGCAGCCTGCACTACATCCCGTGGGAGTGAGTTTCACAAATGCGTTATGTTAAGAAGTATTTTATTTTATGTTTCCTGAATCTACTGACTATCAGTTTCATTGTGTGCCATAAATTCTAAACCTCTCAGAAAGGAAGAGAAAGTTCCTTTCCCTTACATCATTAATGATTTTATAAGTCTCTTATCATATAACCTCAATCATCCTTTTTCCTGAGCCAATTTTTCCCCAAACCAAAATATTACAATCGCTTCAGTAGCCCCTCTTCTGGGTTTAATCACTCAAGATTCAAGAATGAGATTATAAAGAGTAACTCCAGCCTAAATCCCTTGAAATTAATGGACTTTGACTGGAGTAAGGTTGCAGAATAACAATCACTTTTTAATGCACTGCTTTCCAGATTTTCTTCAAAGGATAAGCAGGGATACAAACAGATAGATGCATAGATCCAACCTTAGGTTGGAGGAAGTTCTTCCAGGCCAAGGAGATTTCTGCCAAATGTAAGGGGTTCTGTTGGAGGAAGACTCCTTAGGCTGGAGGAAGGCATCAAACTTAGCTCAGAAAAGTGGTGGGATAATAGCCATGCCAGTGACTTCTCCCTGAAAGTGGTCAGGAAATTGGAACAGGAAAACAGGGGCCCCAATCGCAAGCAGCAATGAATGCACATATATGCAGAATGCTGCAGCATGGCTGTTAATGAGGCTCCCTCAATGGGAGCACATTCAGCCAGTGCTGAAAGAGCTGCACTGGCTACCTATTGTGTTCCGAATCCGTTTCAAGGTGTTGGTATTGACCTTTAAAGCCCTTTATGGTCAGGGACCTGTTTATCTGCGGGACCGCCTTTCCCCATATATCCCCCAGAGAGCACTGCGTTCAGGGACAAAAAATCTGCTGTCCACCCCTGGACCAAAGGAGGCCAGGTTGCGTTTTATTGTTTTAAATCTTGTAAACGACTGTTGTAAGCCACCCTGAGTCTGCTTGTGGAGAGGGCGGGATAAAAGTCTAATTAAATAAATAAATAAAATATATGTGCACATACACAGGATGATGCAGAGTGGTTTTCTATTGCCCCAGAAGGTCAGACCAGAATCAACGGGTTAAAATTAAATCAAAACAGTTTTTAGCTAAGCATTAGGGAGAACATCCTGAAAGTTAGAGCAGTTCCTCAGTGGAACAGGCTTCCTCGGGAGGTGGTGGGCTCTCCTTCCTTGGAGGTTTTTAAACAGAGGCTAGATGGCCACCTGATAGCAATGCTGATTCTGTGAACTTAGGCAGATCATGAGAGAGAGGGCAGGAAGAGTTACATCAATGCTTAGTTCTCCTGCCCTTTCTTACACACCCAGGGAATAGATCCAAGTGGTCTGAAACAGTTGAACAAAGCAGGAGTCAAGTGCACCTTTAAGACCAACCAAGTTTTATTCAGAACATAAGCTTTTGTGTGCTCTCTAAGCACACTTCATCAGACGAGGGGAACAGGTATCACTATACCTCATCCCCTCGTCTGATGAAGTGTGCTTAGACGGGACTTCCAGGCTATGTCGCCTTGAGCTCAGCAGGGGTCCATGGATCGTCTCTCCTGCAGCCCCTCTGAATCAGGGGGTTGGAGGCGAGACCCTGGAGAGGTTTTCTTTCAGCATGGGACTTTTGCAGGAAGCCAGGGGCACAGCGGCGGCTGTTCCTGTCCTTCTTGTATGCCCCGAAGCTCCAACGCCATGATAGCTATCACAGCAGCAAAAGGTGAATGCCCGACAGCTTTCTTTCTTTTCTCTTAACAAGCTTCTGATGTATCACTTTCCTACCTCAAGCATGGCAATTCTACTTGGCAAGTAAGTGTGCTTTCAATACCGCTGACTAATGGGTTGTTTTACATAACAACAAGCGCTGGTTCAAAGGAAGGGAAAGAGGTCGATTCTATCTCCACTTTCCCTGTGAATGAGGCTTCAAAAAGTTTAAGAACAACTTTAAGTATTGGCAACAATCTGGATTAGATTGAATATAGATACCTAAATCGACCCGGATTATAATTGGATATGTGTTAAAGAGACTATTATTTGGCTGCAATATGATCTGAACAAAACCGAGATATATTCTAGAGAGATCTCTCTTTGTCATCTGATTACAACTGAAATGGTAACATTTAAAATCACAGCTGGAGGATATTTGAAAAGGCAGACTAACTGGATCTCTGAGCTACTTTTCAACTTGGATTAATAGACTGAGTTTGTTGACAGAGAAAAATGGCATTGCCAAGCGAAATGTTTTATAAAAAAGACATATTACGTAGCATAATTTCTCTGAAGCAGGATATTGGTTCATTAACACAGTTGATTAAAAAACAAATGGGAGCTTATATGCTGAAAGCTAGCAAAATCTCAAATCTACGGTGAGCAGAATGTTAAAGAGAGCCTGGTGATGTCTGTGGAACTGGAAAGGGAGAGTGATCCACTGGGAAACAAACAAAAGAAAACCAAAATGGAACCTTATGGCGTAGCTAAAAAGAAAGACCGGAAATAGAGACTGATTGAAGTTTTGTCGAGAGGAACAAATGGCGTGGAATTCTTCCTACTTTTACTAAGAGGGGTGGCTGTATTAAGGAGAGAGAAGGTGCATCTTAACCAAAAAATCAAGATGTGGAAATTTTTCAGGAAGAAGGATTTTTGAATTGTCTCTCTCTAAGGATAGTTGGACATGGAACTCTCAATAAGAACTGACATGTGATTTTAAAAGGCTGTGAGATTTTTGCGCTATATTAAGTTGTTTCATCTAGAGTAATATGGATATAAGAGCTAAAGGATTGAACATTTTGAAAAGAATTTTATGAAAATAAATAGTTAACTTGGATTAACTTTTAAGAAGGCAGACACATAATGTTCTTATAATTTGGTAGACTTGTTCTTAATAGATAAAGACATTTGTTTCTTATGCTTATTTTAATGACGGTATTGTTAAACTAACAAGTTAGTCTGTATTTGAAATATGGTTGAGTTAAGCAGCAAAAAATTAAGACATGGAAATCTTTTAGGAAGAAGGGTCTTTGAACTGTTGTTCCCTCTGTGGGTAATTAGATATGGGATTTTTAATAAGAACTGATAGGCAATTTTAAAAGGGCAAGTGAGATCTTAAGGATGGAAAAGTTTTGCAGAAATGTTATATAAATAGTTAATTTGGGTCAATTGTTAAGAAGGCAGGCAGCACAATTATTTTGTAATTTGGTAGATCTGCTCTTAGCATGTATATTTGGAGAAACTGTTTATATTGAGACAGATAAATTATTATGTTTTATTTTTAGCTTGTTGAGGATAAAGATAACTGTTTCATATGCTTATTTTAATGATGATATGGTTAAACTAACATGTTAGTTTATGCTTTCAATATGGTTAAACTTAGCCAGTCAACCAGCCAGCCAGCCAGCTCTGTGTTGAGACTGTTCTGACTCTTTTATACTTATACATGCTGAAGAAGAATTGTTTAGACTTGTATTTGAAGCAATAGTTTAGTAAAAAATCTATAATGTAATAAAGATGGTAAAATATATGGGGAGAGCCTCATACTTGCAGGTAGAAAGAATTGGGTATTTCATTTGGAGGTAGAATTGTAACTGACATATTTGTATTTTTCTTTGCTTCTGTTTTTCCCACTTTGTATTCACCCCTTCCCCTCTTTAATGTATTTATGCTTGTGCTTCTTCTTATTGTAGTTAAAATCAATAAAAATTATAAAAAACTTAAAAAAAGAAAGAAGAAAGAAGTGTACTTAGACTCCTGCTTTACACCCAGGGAACTTTGGGGTCAGGAAGCAATTTCCTCCAGGCCATTTGGCCAGGCGTCTTGGAGATTTGTTTGTCTGGGCATGGAGCAACTGGGGTGTTTGGGGCAGAGGTATTTATGAATTTCCTGAGTTTTGCAGGAGGGTAGATGAGATGACCCTGATGGTCCCTTCCAACTCTAAGATTATAATCCATATTAGGAGTATGCTTGGTTTTTTAAATACACGAGTTCAGTAATTCTCATGTTACAGTCAATGTATCTGCAGCTGAATGTGTGATTTGAATCATGAACAGCTGGCGTCTATGCAGTAGAATTGTTCCAAGAAGGCAGGACTGTCTCAAACTCCATCTGTCCTGATCACCAACTTGCTCCACTGCTTCCCTTAAGAACAAACAAGCTTTTCCACTGTCAGCTCTGTGCTTGCCTCATGCCTTGCTTTATTGCTATTTGTGCGTGTTAAGTCTTGTCAGCTTCCGGTGTGAAGTGGAGAAATCTCTTGCTTCAACCACAAAGATGCTCAGATACAGTTCCACTGTTCCGTACACTGCTTGGTTGTTGCCGGTGGGTGGGAGAAGGCAGGGCCGCGGTTTTGCCTGTGGTTAATTTCTAAGAAATTAATTGGCTGGAGCTCAGACCTACTAAAAATGGAAGCCGTATCCCATGACCTATAAAAACCTGTCCCTGCCAATAGTCCCTCTAAGCCATGGAGTCTTGTGAGCAAAAATTCTGCTTGGTGGGCTACTGGCATTCAAATTGTCAGCTACTGCATAACTTAGTTTGCTCTAGGGCCATTCTTCCTGAGCCAAGACGAAACTTTGTGAACCGGAGGCTAAAAAACTGCACTATCTCACACTAACTCAGCTTAGAGCAGGGTTGGCCAAAGTGTGGCTCGGGAGCCCCCACTGCCCTGACAGCCAGGTTGGAGAAGGCGTCTCTCTCTTTAAATTATTTCTCCAAGCCAAGCTAACCGGTGGCTCAGAAAATGCATTTAAAATTAAAGTTACTTTCTTTCCACATCTCCCTCTCTCCCCATCTTCCTTCCTTTCTTCCTTCCTTCCTGCAAACATCTGAAGTTCATGTCTTGCAGTTCTCAAAACATCTGATGTTTATCCTATGTGGCTCTTACATTAAGCAAGTTTGGCCACTCCTGGCTTAGAGGGAACACTGGTCCCTGCCACCTCAGTCCTAGATTTGTAGGAGCAGATGATGATGCTTTCTTAGTGATGCACTCTGTGCATGCTCCAAAGACCATTCCTTCACCACTCTTACATTGTTACATGTCCCTATTTACCAGGATTGCCCTTACTTTCTGGCAAACATCCCTGATAAACTGTTACTATCTCATCCCTATCTTTGCTTTTGCGGAATGCTGAGGTCAAATTTCACCAGAGACCTGGTTCATATGTAAGGCCGCCAGCTCAAGATTGGGAAATACCTGGAGATTTTGGAGGTAGAGCCTGGGGAGAATGGGGTTTAGGGAGGGGAGGGGAGGGACCTGAATGGGGTATAATGCCATAGAGCCCACCTTCCAAAGCAGCCATTTTCTGGAATGACCCACTGTCATTCCAGGAGGCTGGTAACCCTAAGTGGGATTGTCAGTGGCCTTACTCAAACCGTTAATAATAAGAACAGTAGCTCAGCTGCTAACAGAGTGCAACATCAGCAATAATAAAACTTCAATAATTCATACAAATAACTGTAATAAATTAACAGACAATAATCTGCAGGTTTTTCAGTCCATCAAAATTCAAAGCCACATTTTTTTTTCTTGGAAGAGAATCCAAAGATAATGATAGATGCCATCTACAGTCCTTCTTAGAGATAAGTAACACAATGACAAATCTCCAGGTCTTTTTTTTGAGTGGGAACACACAGGAACGCAGTTCTGGCTGGCTTGGCACCAGGGGGTGTGGTCTAATATGCAAATTAATGCCTGCTGGGCTTTTTTTCTCCAAAAAAGCTCTATGTGAAACAATGGTGACATCAGGGGGTGTTGCCTAATATGCAAATGAGTTCCTGCTGGGCTTTTCCTACAAAAAAGCCCTGCAAATCTCCAATTTACAGAAGCAGTTAACAGATCTCAACAGATTGCTGGCTTCATTCCCATTTCAAGTAAGTCATCATCAGAGTTGTTCTTATCTAGAGACAAAATATACTGCCAACTAGTAATCAAACAATAATCACACTTATAACAACATTGATAACTAACAACACTAACCTTACAATTCCATGTAAAGTACATCCATCAAGCTTTTGAGCTTCAAATGAGCAGTCATAAAAGCCTAATACTAGGAGGGCTGTTAGAGAATTACCTGTTGTAGCTTTAAGCGTTTTTACTATTTGTGGAATGTGAGAGAGGCCTGCAGCTCTACCTTGTAAATTACCACTGAAGTGTTTTTATTTGACCTTGAATGAATATGTAATTGCCTTTCTAGTAGTAGGAGTTTATGACTGCTCATTTGAAGCTTGAAAGTTGATTGATGCCCTTTATATGGAATTGTAAGGTTAGTGTGGCTATGCTACACTTGATATATCCAAGGAGAAGAACCTTTGAAATTTTTTTTGTATTTGGGTGTGTATGTGTGTGCGCATGTGTGTTTGTGCTCACACCTGGAAGTCATGTTGACCTCTGGTGACTGACCTCTACTGGGGGACTGGAGGATATTCAGGGAGGTTGCTGAATAAAGCCAGCCCATGCCTCCAGATTCTGGTATTCCAAGTACTTGCCAGAGTCGCCCCTCCTCAGCTTTCGAGATCTGATGAGATTGAGCTTGCCTGGGCTATCCAGGTCAGGGCTAGAGAACCTTTGAAATTTGATGGACTGAAAAAGCAGATTATCATTTGTTATTTGTATGTATTATTAAAGTGTTGTTACTATTGCTGATTTTATACTCCACATCCTGCCTCAGAGAGTTTTGAATATGGATGAATGTGGTCAACAGAGAGACTGTTTTGGGCCTCATCTGGGACTGCATGGAATTCAGAAGTGAGCCCCAGAATCCTTTGGGGCCACCATGGCAAGTGGGTAATTGAATGTTCAGCCAGCATCTTGAGCACCTTGCCCTCTGCCTTTTCAGTTGGAGGAAGCTTCCCAAGGCCAGATAAAGGGTTCAAACTTTACTTAACAGGGGGATAAGATGCTAGCCACAGACCTTGCTGTGTAAAGGGATGAAAAAGTCACCTTGTGATGACTCCTCTCTCATAGGCTGTCTATGCAGGTGATCCCAAGACCTTCCAAGGGTAGCACTCGCAAAAGAAAGATTGTCTCTTCTTCCTGTTCTCTTAGTTCACACTTGTATGGACTTACCAGGTTAATAATAAAACAGGAGTCCAGTGGCGCTTTTAAAAACGATCCAAATTTATCCCAGCACAAGATTTCATGAGTCAGATGTTGCTTCATCAGATGCATATGGAGTGCAAAATCTTTCTACATAGTTTTTTAAAACCAAAATCACAGGCGGAGAGGGGGGGACATAGCAGAGTAGAGAGAGACCTGATGTAAATCATTCAGAGATGTGTCCCTGTGTAAGCAGGGTTGCCAACAGGCCTGGAGAAAAATATCCTGTCACTTTAATAGAAGCACAATGTGTAGAAATGGGCAGCTGAAACTTTAATGCGGGCAAATAAAATCTCATTAAGCCTCTATTAAAGGGACAGGACATGTTATTTCTCCAGGCAGTTGGCAACCAATGTTTCAGTTGTTACCCCGAATGGATGATAAGAGATCAGAAGTTCTAGCCTCTTGTGAGATACAGATAGTCTAAGCAAGTAAGATAAAGTATGTTTACTCAGATATAACATAAAACATGAAAATTTACTAACATCTGTAAAGCATTACAAATATGATGACAGCATGGTAAGATAAACCAATTAATATCTCTAAGGAGTGAGCCCTGAGAAGCGATTACAGTCAGGAACAAAATCCAAGTCTCTGTTTATGCCAGGGAGATTGTGTGATTAATTTCTTGATGGGTTCCAGAGATGGAGGTGTCCTAGAAACACAACTGATCTCCAGACTCCAGATATTTCCCAACCCAGAGCTGGCAACCCAATGTGGCCTACACCACACACACTAGGAAGAGCACCAGAAATGAAGTTTTCAGCCGTGCAGTTCTGAGGAAAGTCATAGGAGATGAAAGCTTTTCGCAAAACCAACCAGCCAGAAGCCCAAAGCAGATATTTGTGCAGTCTTTTCCTGCATCTTCTATGGCTGCCAACTCTGGGTTGAGAAATACCTGGAGATTTAGGGGGTGGAGCCTAGACAGAGCAGGGTTTGGAGATGGGAGGGCTTTTTTTGTAGAAAAGCCCAGCAGGAACCTATTTGCATATTAGGCCACACCCCCTGCCATCAAGCCAGCCAGAACTGTGTTTTTTTGCATTCCTTCTCTAAAGAAAGCCCTGGACCTTATCATGGTACAGTGCAACAGAGTCTACCCCACAAAGCAGCCATTTCCAAGGAAACTTATCTCCCTGTAGCCTGGAGATCAGCTGTAAAAGCAGAAGCTCTTCAGGCCCCACTTGGAGGTTGGCAACCCTAGCACTGTCTTCTAAGGGCCACACTTTTTCTGCAGCAGGAACTCCTTCGCATATTAGGCCACACCTACCTGATGTAGTCAATCCTCCTGGAGCTTACAGTAAGCCCTGTCCTAAGAGCCCTGTAAGCTCTTGGAGGATTGGCTACATCAGGGGTATGTGGCCTAATATGCAAATTAATTCCTGCTACAAAAAAAGCCCTGGCCACACTAGATGTGACACCATCCTTGAAGCTGCTACCATTCTGAAGTTATTTAAAAATAACCTTATAAGGGCCTGATCCTGATTGGGCTGGTGGCACAGTGGACTGAGGCCCTGAGGTCTCCCCCCACCATCTTATCAAGTGCCTATATGCCTGTGCACACACACACACACACCACAGCTGTTTTGGTACTTGAAAAGGCACTGGGGAGGGGACAAGAGAGCTGTGGTGGTGGAAAAGTGCCACCAAGTCACAGATGATTTATGGCAACCCATCAAGGGATTTTCAAGGGAAGAGACTAACAAACTAGTGTTTCATTGCCTGCTTCTGCATAGCAACCCTGGACCTTCTTGTTGGTCTCCCATCCAAATATTCACCAGGGTCCAGGGCCAGCCCTAGACTGTCTGGTGCCCTAGACAAGGCTAACTTCTGGCATCCCCCACCCACCCACACACTAATAACATCACTGAGTCACATAGGGGTCAACCAACTTGGTGTCCCCAAAAGACTGGCGACCTAGACAATTGTCTAGTTTGCCTAGTGGCAGGGCCAACCCTGCTTAGCTTCTGAAATCCAACCAGACTGGGCTAGCCTGGGCCATCCAGGTCATGGCGAGACAGCTGTACTTGTGGCCAGCGTTCCCTTCCCTCTAAGCTGAGTTAGTGTGAGGTAGCTCAGTTTTTTAGCCTCTGGCTCACACCTTCTTGTCTTAGTTCAGGAAGGATGAACCCAGAGATCAAGCTAATTTATGCAGTAGCCAAATCGCTTGCTCACCACTCACAAAGTAGAATTTTTGCTCACAAGACTGGCCCTGAGAGATACAACTACTCTGTAGAAAGTAGCTGGAGAGTTGTCTGTTGGGGACCGCTGATATTATGCAAATCCCTGATTCATTTTGACACTCCTCTTCCAGGGCCATCTGTACAAATAAGTCCCATCAAATAGATGTGCCTTCAACAAAAACATCCCAATAATAAAGTTTAAAGCTAAAGAATACACTCCTAAATCACAAAGATCAAGGCAGCTGACATCCGAGCCAACCTAAAGTCAACACAATTAATCTGCCTTATAAACAATTACATCCTAGCTACTAAAAAAAAGCCTTGTCAGACAATGGTACTCTGAATGTAAGAAGCATGCATGAATGACACAAAGTGCATGAAATTGGGTGTGATGGAATTAAAATTAACAACTTGGGAAATTCTTAAAAAAAAAAAATTCCAAGGGAAAAAAGAATGAACATGCACGAACAACTGCCGGCTCAGCATGCCACACCTCTTGACACCGATTTCCCATATCCCACCACCTGCTCTTCTTCCCTTTGATGAAATTACTTAATCATCCTTTTCTAGTTGTTCCGTCCTGTCACTCAACTGCAATGCTGTAATCCCAAACTGAGCTGACTGGGAGAACCAGTCTCATAGCTCCTGTCAGGGCCGGTGCTAGGCTTTCTGGTGCCCTAGGCGAATCACCCACTAGCACCCCCCATTATTAAAAAATATAGGGAAATTGAAGAGCTTGAAACTTTTCACATTTTTAATTTACTGATTTTCAATTTTTTAAAAAAAGTGTTATAAAAAAATTGTGAGAATAAGTGCTTGCTGGCCATGTTAGGAAGGAGGGTGGAAGGATAGGACGAGGTGGGAGACCGAGTCACACATCGGGGAGAGGGGGGTGGCTTGGCTTTGTTGAGGGCAGCTTGGTGATGGGAGAAGACAAGGTGACAGTGGTCAGGAGCAAGGGTCATGCATCAGGGAGGGGGCGCCCAGTGGTGCCCTAGGCCAGGTGGCACCCTAGGTGACTGCCTACTCCCACACACCGGCCCTGGCTCCTGCAACCAGGCCAGTTGTAAGGTTTTGCCCAGATACTATCATAAGACTCCCTGAGTTATGCAGAAGAAGCTTTATTAATAGATCAAGTAGCAACCATTATCAGCATGCAGATTGCGAGACTGTGTCTTGCTAGACTAAAGTGGATGAGCAGTCCCCCAATAATATACCCTCTGAAATAATGGCTCTCCTTTTCCCCACACCCACCAAAGTCATTTGAATTAATTAATACAAAAATCTTTTTTCAGGCCACTATGTTCTCTCTTGCCAAGGTCACAGCCAGGGTTGCCAGGTCCAATTCAAGAAATATCTGGGGACTTTGGGGGTGCAGCCAGGAGACTTTGCGGGTGGAGCCAGGCGACATTGGGATGGAGCCAGGAACAAGGTTGTGACAAGCATAACTGAACTCCAAAGGGCAAGGCTTTTTTTGTAGCAGGAACTCCCTTGCATATTAGGCCACACATCCCTGATGTAGCCAATCCTTCTGGAGCTTACAGTAGGCCCTGTATTAAGAGCCCTGTAAGCTCTTGGAGGATTGGCTACATCAGGGGTGTGTGGCTTAATATGCAAAGGAGTTCCTGCCACAAAAAGAGCCCTGCCAAAGCAAGTTCTGGTCATCACATTTAAAGGGGCCACACACCCTTTAAATGCCTTGCCTCCATTGGAAATAATGAAGGATGGGGCACCTTCTTTTGGGGCTCATAGCATTGGACCCTCTAGTCCAATCTTGTTTAAATTTGGAGGGTCTTTTGAGGTGAGGTACCAAATGCTATTCGGAAAGCTTGGTGCCTCTAACTCAAAAAACAGCCCCCCTCCCCAGAGCCCCAGATATCCATGAATCAATTCTCCATTGGAATTGATCTCCAGGGGAAATAATGGAGTACCCAGCAGACATTTCCCACCCCCCCTTGCTTTCTGATGACCCTGAAGTGGGGGGAGGGTCTCCAAACTGAGAGATCCCCTGCCCCCGCCTAGGGATTGGCAAGCCCACGTATTCTTCGCAGTTCAAGTTGGGCCATATCAGCGTTTCCCAGAGACCTGATTAGAGTTGTATCTCTGCTTTCCTCTTCAACCTGCAGGCCTGGAACATTCCACTACATAGACAGGGTACCAAATGCTCCAGAAATACAATGGATGTTAGTATTCATGAATATAGGGTTGCCAAGTCCAATTCAAGAAATATCTGGGGACTTTGGGGGTGGAGCCAGGAGACTTTGGGGGTGGGGCCAGGAGACATGGGGCGGAGCCAGGAGCAAGGGTGTGACAAGCATAATTGAACTCGAAGGGAGTTCTGGCCATCACATTTAAAGGGACAGCACACCTTTTAAAATGCCTTCCTTCCATAGAAAATAATGAAGGATAGGGGCACCTTCTTTTGGGGCTCATAGAATTGGACCCCCTGGTCCAATCCTTTTGAAACTTGGGAGGTATTTTGGGGAGAGGCACTAGATGCTATACTGAAAATTTGGTGCCTCTATCTCAAAAAACAGCCCCCCCCCCCAGAGCTCCCAATACCCGCAGATCAATTCCCATCATTCCCTATGGGAATCGTTCATGGAGGTGCATAATGGCTGTGGGGGAGGGGCTTCCCCCGCTGGCCAGCTGGCTGGGGGAGGGGGGAAGCCTGTAAAACCGGGGGATCCCCTGCTGGGACCTGGGGATTGGGAAGCCTACATGAATATGTTTATAATGATGATGCTGTTAAAGGGGAGAGGTGCTGCTTTGTATCTTTCTTTTGTTGTTGTATCTTTTGACATCTACCTATGTAGCCTGTAGTGTCAATAGGGTATAAATACTGCTGATCTTTTATTGTTTGGGGCTACCGGCTGACTGCTCAATTAGAGCCTCAAACAACAGTCAAAGAGATCTCTTTCTTTTGTATTGGTGTACACTGTGAATTGTTTTCTTTTTTATGTTATTACACTGAGTATCTTAGTTTTTATAGTCATAATAAACAGAGGTTTTGGAAACAGCCTAGAATTATAGAATCATAGAGTTGGAAGGGACCTCCAGGGTCATCTAGTTCAACCCCCTGCACAATGCAGGAAACTCACAAATACCTCCCCCTGAATTAACAGGATCTTCATTGCTTTCAGACGTCTCTGTCTCTTTCTTTTTGCCCAGTGAGGCCTTGGCTCCCTGCTGGTTACTGCTGCATCCCCACAGTTCCGCACCCCCCCCCCGCAACATTCTATCAAAAGGACAGGATGTTTTTCTCCAGACTAGTTGGCAACCCTAGATCCTGTCCTTGAAGCACTGATTTGCCATTCTGAAGCCTTTTTTAAAAAAAAAAATCTGTGATGTTGTGGTTTCTGTTGAAAGACTTGTGATCTTCCTTTTAAAACAGGGCAATGTTTTTGATTGAAAACTACAATGCGGTGATGTCAGGGTGTTCTCTCCCCCTCCCCGTTTGAAGTGGTGAAACTCCCAACTCTATGTAAAATAGGGGAAGAGGAGAATGATGTAAGCTGCTTTATGTCCCCATAGGGAGAAAGGCAGGTACAAAATGAAGGAAATAAATACCTGCCAATCTTGCCCAGTGCTGCCCATTTGTAATTCCCCCAGGGCTGTGAGGTCAAAAACACCATCACCCCTGGACAATTAACCATTTCACTACTATGACTGTACACATGGCATGATGTTTCAAGGAGATCAGGGGAAGAAGGAATGTATGAAATATTTGATAAAGTTAAAAACATGAACTTCAAACACACTTGAAATCCAGCTGTCACATTTCCAACACTAACGATTTGTCAGCATAGTAGGACATGGTTATATATGGAAATTCCCGTAGGCTATGGAATGAAAATTTTTTATTGGTTTTCCAGAAAGAAAGAGGGTATAGGGAAAGGCAAACAGAAAAATAGAATTATAATTAGCAATACCATAATAATCCAATCTGCATGATAATGAGTCATTAACATAAACTATGTGTCAGAACTGGTAACTTTCCTATCTGCTGTTAGCCTAAGTGACTCCATATTGTAACCAAATACTAACCCATGCAACCTTGCTCCAGCAACTAACAAACATTTCTGTGCATTTCAAACAAACTGTGATCACTGAAGGGTGACAGATAGCCTCTGGTCAACATCTGCAGGTGGCTCTTTAAAGCCAGCTCTCTCAGCAGGACTCCATCCTCCCTTACTGATAACAGACCCTGGGAAACAGACCGTTGTCTCCAGCCGTGTGAAAGATCGTTTTATTGTTGTCACCAGAACCGCATAAAGTGTATCCAATGCTAACTTTCGATATCAGTGTTATCCTGTACCTTCAGCTCTGTAGTTCCCAATAAACGCCTATACTTTGCAACAAGTCCTGGGCCTCGTTTGGAGTTCTTCCAGTTCTGACACTATGTTTCACATATTATAATTCATTATACACCATATCTTCTTAAACTGTATGACATATTACATAAATTGTAAGTTTTCCTCTCAATTATCTATCTGTCATTATTAATTTCTATCTCTTGTATTTCTAATATGATATGCTATAAGAGCTAAGAATAAAAAATAAAAAAATAAAAGTTCACACCATTAAGTCTTAAGTATCTAGCCACACATATAACTTTTCCCAATATTTCTTTGCTTCTTCCTTAGATTTCCCAGCCAGCAACTGAGATAAGTATTCCATCTCCACCATTTCCAAGATTTTTCCCAATCAAATCTGGTCTTGTAGGAATTTCCTGAAGTTTCCATTTCTGTGCAAGCAAAATTCTAGCTGCTGTAATAGTATGAGCCAATATTATTGTCTCTTTTGTATATTCGTTACAATATATATTCAATAAAATAGTTCTGGTTTAAATTGGATCTGAGTCTTCAAAATTCTCTGTAGAAGTACATGCACCATCTTCCAATAGTCTTTCACATGTCCACCACATATGTCCACCACATATGATAAAATGTGGTTTTTATTTTTATACACATTTTATACATTTCCAACACTTGTTTGACAGAGTACATTTTAGAAAGTTTCTGGGGAGTTACATACCATCCATAAAACAATTTATACAGATTTTCTTTGAGGGCTACTGACCTAGTTAGTTTAATATTAGATTTCCATAACGTCTCCCATTCTTTTAGCATAATATTACGGCCCATGTTTTTAGCCCACTGGACCATACAGTCCTTTAGAATCTCATCTTGCATCTTCATCTGCAGTAGGTATGAATATAGATTCGAAATCAGTTTCTCTTGAGGACCTAAGAAGATTTTATCAAATGGATATTGGTCCATATTAAACCCTATTGTCTTGTCTTTGATGTATCTAGATTCTATTTGTGTTCTCATCCACCAGTTCATTTTAATGTCAATGCCCTCTAATTCTTCCTTAGACTTCAAATGATTATCTTTTTTCAATAGATCTTCATATTTATAGTTCTGGTTTGGTTTTATGAGATTAGGCAGTAAACACTTCCACCGGAGACACCCATCTTGGAATTTTCTAATAAATTCTCGATTTTAACCATATCCATGTATGGTACAGAGATTTCCAAAGCCAAATGTTTAAAATAAGAGTGTCCATCTAGTCTTTGATACCGTAAGTACGCATGCCAACCCAAGGTAAGATCATGTCCCTCTAGTAATAACTGCCTTCTATCATTCAATAGTGTCCAGTCTCTCACCCAAGTCAGCACTGAGGATCTATAATACAGTTGCCAGTCTGGAAGGCCCAGACCAGCTCTTGTTTTAGTGTCTTGTAGTGTTTTTAATTTAATTAAAGGCTTTTTCTTATGCCAAATGTACTCAGAGACCATTTTATTCAAGTCTTGAAAAAATACAGTAGTTAAAAGCACCAGGATAGTTTGAAATAAAAAAGCAGTCTTGGCAGAATATTCATTTTTATCAAAGCTATTCTTCCCATTAATGATATGTTCACTTCTTGCCATTTTTCTAAGCCCTTTTTAATCTCTTTAAGCAGTTTGTCATAGTTGTCTGTCTTTAAATCGCTACATTTATTTAAAATGCATATGCCCAAGTATTTCACTTTTTTCTCATAAGAAAATCCTGATTTTTGTTGGAAGAGATCAATTTGTGCCGTTGTCATATTTTTTGCCAAAAATTTTGTTTTAACATAGTTTATCTTCAAACCTGCCCAGGAATCAAATTGATTAATCCTATTTTCAGAAACTCAATTGAATCTAATGGTTGTTCAAAAATAAAGACCACATCATCCACAAAGGTCCTCAGTTTGTATTGTTCACCCTTAATTAATGCCCTTTTGATAGTTGGATCTTCTCTTATTTGATTATTCAGTATTTCTAGGCACAAGATGAAAAGAAGTGGTGATAGCAGACAGCCTTGTCTTGTACTTTTCTGGCTATTAATTGATTTTGTTAATTCGCCATTCACCATCACTTTTGCCATTTGGGAGGAATATATTGATTGTATTGTCCTCAAAAAGTTCTCACCACATTCCATACCTTTCAGTTGTATCATAAATTGCCAACTCACGTTGTCAAAAGCCTTCTCTGCATCCAGATTAGTGCCAATTGCTTCTCTGGATGATTCTCATAATACTCCATTAAATTACATATTAACATTATCTAACATTATCTTTCATGTGTCTTCTAGGAAGAAATCCTGCTTGGTCTTGATGTATGATGACCAACAAGACTTTCTTTAAGCATTGCACCAGTATTGAGGCAAAAGTTCTCATAAGCTATGAAGCAGCCACACCTAGGAATGTGATGGGTCCTGCCTAAGCAAGGAAAATGTGCTGACTCTGGTCCTCACCCCATCTTCTTCTGTACCATAATTTCTAATAGCTGTCACATTCCAGGATCTTGGAATTGAAATTTGCCTGGGCAGAATTCCAAAAATGTCACCACCAATGTTCCCTCTAAGCTGCAGAGTCTTGTGAGCAAAAGTTCAACTTTGTAAGCTACTAGCATTAAAATTGTGAGCTACTGTCATTAAAGTTGTGAGCTACTACAAAAATTATTGTGCTCTTGGGTCATCCTTCCTGAGCGAAGACAAAAATGTGTGAGCTAGAGGCTAAAAATCTGTGAGCTAGCTCACGCTAACTAAGCTTAGAGGGAACACTGGTCACCATGCCTGAGCTCTCTTCTCCCACCATTCGTCTGATTCTGCATTGCCTTTTCATATTAGTGTCCACTTAGTCTTGCGCAAGGTAGATTCCAGAAAGGCATTACCACCACATTGATGACGTATATTATATCAGAGAACAAACAAGTGGATCACCCCAAGAGGGTACTGCTGATGTTATTAGGTCCTGCAGTAGCCTTGTCTGAGTATATAAAGTGGGCACCTAGGTTTCTGTTGCAGAGTTCCTGGGGGTTTGGAGTGGGGGTTTTCCATTGCTGTTGAGGAGAAACTGTTTTAGGATGGGAGCTGTCTGTAAGTGAGACCTTCTGTCAGTTTTACCAGGAAATATGTGCTAAATTTATTCTCCCTCTGGTCAGGAAGTTTTCAGACTGTTCTGACTCTGAGCTTTTAAGGAAGCTTCTCATGGGCATTAACGTGCAGACTACAGCTTCTTGCGCAAGGTTTTTTGCTGCTGCCTGTAAAGTTCATAATGTAATATGTAATATACTTCAGTTTCTTAAAATTACTCATCTTACTTGTAACTATCTATTTTAATTTGTTTTATATCCCATTTAACTGATGGACCACTTTTAAAATTCTAAGCAGTGTGTATAATGATCTGTGCTGGTCATAAACCATAAGAAATAAATAGAGTAGAATAAATAGAAATAAAAAATTGCAACAATTAGAATCAAGTCCTTGTGGGCATATAGATCTTAAAGTCACTGTTCTCCTACCAAAACAGACTTCAAAAAGGGGAGAATCCAAGACAAAAGTGCTGAATTAGAACTCATCAAGAGATTAAACATTATCTCTCCCCCTGACTCGAACAGAGGTTTAGGTTTCCTCGCTCACTATAGTTGTTAGTAGGTCAACACACAAGATCTCCTTTTTAGAGATGTTGTGGGTAGGGTTGCCAATTTTCAGTCGGGGGCAGGGGATCCCCTGATTTGGAGGCCCTCCCCCCACTTCAGGATTAGCAAAAAGCAGGAGGGGGGGAAATGTCTGCGGGGCACTTCATTAAACCCTGTGGAGACCAGTTCCCATAGGGTATAATAGAGAATTGATCTGTGGGTATCTGGGGCTCAGAGGTGGGACTGTTTTTTGAGGTAAATGCACCAAATTTTCAGCATAGCATCTGGTGCCTCTCCTCAAAACAACTCCCAAGTTTTAAAAATATTGGACCAGGGGGTCCAATTCTATGAGCCCCCAAAGAAGGTGCCTCTATCCATTATTTCCAAATGGAGGGAAGGCATTTAAAAAGTGTGCAGTCCCTTTAAATATGATGGCTAGAACTGGCTTTGGAGTTCCATCATGCTTATCACAATCTTGTTCCTGCCCCCCGCCCCCCATACTTCTTGAGCTGGACTTGGCAACCCTAGCTTTAGGTCTACTTTTGTTGTATCATACTGTAATCCTTCACAGTTAATTTTCTTATGCTTCCTTTCACACTTTCCCCTGCTACAACCCCTCCTCTTTCTCCCTCTCCATTTTGGTTATAAAAATTCCTCATAAAAAGATTCTCCACACCATACGCATCTGATGAAGTGAGCTCTGAAATCAACTTGCTTCATCTCGAATATGCCCCATGACTGTTGTTTCAGCAAGACCCACTGAAATGCTGCAAAGTGGGGACTGGGCTTTCACACAGTGAACCTGGGTTTGATTATAGGGCTGCTAGAAACCTGGAAGGAACAAATGTCATGTCTGTTTAATAGAGCCATAAAGCTTCGACACTGGCAGCTGAAACTTTTCATGTGTGCACATATGGCCAAGTGAGGCATGTTAGTATGAAAAGGGTGGAGAGGACACATAATGCATGAGATCTCTGTTCAAAGGCAAAGGAAAGGTGGCAACATACCAGGAAGATAAGTCAGTGGAACTTTCTGGAGGGCAAGCAAGAGAACACTTGCGAGAAAGAGGATGCAGTTTCTCCTGGAAACTGAGAAATGCTGAGGTGTGCTGTTTCAGTGTGTCGCAAGATGCTTTTCCTTTGTGTTGCTAGAATGTTTTTCTAACAATAACCCTTCGCCTTTTGGGGCAAAATCTTCACCTGTGCCCTTGATTCCTCCCCCACACTTGATTCCCGTCATCTTACTCCCCCACCATGCATCCAGCAAGGGCAAGGGGGTGGGCAGAATTAGTCGCTCAGATAAAGGCCACTGTAGAACATTAAAAGGACTGATAAATGCACCCACACAACCTGGCACAGGCTTGGCAGTTCCACCCATCTGGTGGCAGGGGATTCCCCAGGGAAATTGTTTCTTTCTTCGCACACCTACAGAGTAAATACTGCATTCCAGATTCCCACAGCTATCTAACACAGTATTAATTTTTTTCCCTAATGGCAAACTAGAATGATGTTTATAATGTATGTTACATGTTAAAAAGTAAATTAGGTGGACGGGAGCACCTCTGAGAAAGACATGTCCTTAACTCAGACTTGCAAGCAATAGAACAATTAACAGACATTTATTGCCTCATCCTCTCATTCTGACATGTTACTGTTTTATTGGTTTCCCACACAAATGCTATCCAGACCAAAAGTGCTTTCAATTTGTTAATTTTGTTTTGCAGTTGGATTCTAAATTTGTACCACTTTGCATTCTTAAACATTGCCCACCAGCTACAGTGAGCAGGTGGGCTTAACCACTGCCCACCTGCTCACTGTTCCCCATTCCATGGTCTGATGAAGTCTGCATGCATATGAAAACTTACATTCTGAATAAGACTTTGTTGGTCTTAAAGGTGCTACTGGACTCCTCCTACTTTGTTCTACTGCTTCAGACCAACATGGCTGCCCACCTGGATCTAACAATCATTCCATCGCTGGCTACTGCCCCCTGCTCTGGCCTGATATTTGAAATTACCCCAGGCCTGATCCTTCACAGCATGGGGCCCCTTTACCTGTCCCAGAGGCACCTCTAAAAAAACTTGCTTTGGGGAGAGCCAGATTTGAGTCCGGTAGCACCTTCAAGACCAACAAGATTTCCAGGGTTGAAGCTTCCAAGAGCCAAGCTCCCTGAATCGTCAGGTATCTGACTCTGTAAAGTCTACACCCAGAATTCTCTAAGGGCTTCTGGATTCAAATTTTGCTGCTTGACCAGAGACCACCATGGCTGCCCATCTGCAACTCGTCTGGGGAGCAAAAGGGCCAGGGTTTCATTCTATTGATACTGGAGGTCAGGAAACATTTATTCTGTACGGTCAGATTTAAATATACCATGACAGAAACCTAGGGAGGGAGCATTGGCCCCTATCCTTTGAAGTCCTTGTGTGTTATATTTTTATCCAGCTGTTCCCTACAAGAAGCTCAAGGTGACTTTGATTATTCTTCTTGTGAGGGATGCCAGACTCCAGGTGGGGCTTGGGGATCCCCAGAATTACACTCATCCCCAGACTACAGAGATCAGTTATCCTGGAGAAAAATGGATGCTTTGGACTCAAAGGCATTGTAGCCCACTGAAGTCCCTGTCCTCCCCAGGCCCCATCCCCAAATCTCCAGGAATTTCCCCACCTGGATCTGGCAGCTACCCCCTCATCCATTGGCAGCCGTCAACTCATGTCTGAGAAAGGAAGCTTAAACCCTGAAACTCTTGTTGGTCTCTAAGGCAGGGATGTCAAGCATGCGGCCTGGGGTCATATCCAGCCCCCACAGGATTCCTATCAATCCCACAAGCAACTGGCTGTCATTTGCTTCCTTCTCTTGCTTCCTTTGCATCTCAGCTTGCTTTGCCAGGCTCTCTCAATCACACAGGAAACACAGAGAAAGACAGCTTGTTTTGCCAGGCTCTCTCAATCACATAGGAAACACAGAGCAAGAAAGTTTGCTTTGCCAGGCTCTCTCACACAGAAAATACAGAGCAAGAAAGCTTGCTTTGCCAGGCTCACTTAGTTACCTCTGTAATCTAAGGTGCTCCTGGATTCAAATAGAATTCTTCTCTCCTCCTGTTCTCACAATAACTCTGCATGTGAGCAGTGCCTGATCAAAAAGCTCAAAAGGTCAAGGTATTTTTGAATATAGAAGCAAGTTGTGGTTTGTTTGGTTTTTTTTTTTAAAGAACATTCTACAGGGCAGACCACAGCAGAAGACAGCTTGTCGAAACACACTCTTTTGTTTTGCTACTGACAGCTACAGTCGCCAACTTGTAAACTGGCTCTCCAGCTGCCCTTCTGTTTTGATTTGCACGCAATTGCCAGGTGATGTCATTTACCTCCTGCCATGAAAAACCTCACCTGCCCATTCCTTTGTAAAAGGGACAGAGCTTCCCCCCCCCCCCGGCCAGCTGGCAGCCCCATGGAGCACAGAGTTATATGATTGTTTTTATGAATACTGTTTCTTTCATCCACCTGGGTCCCAGGCAGGCGAAAGGGGCAGTGCAGTGCCTCTATTTTGCTCCGAAGACCAGTTGCTAACTGGTACTGGTCCATGGCCCAGGGGTTGGGGACCCCTACTCTATGGCATTGTACCCTGCTGAGATCTCTCCCTTCCCCAAACACCAGCCTCCCCAGGCTCCACCCATGGTCGGCCATGCCACTAGGCAAACAAGGTGATTGTCTAGGGTGACAGCCTTCTGGGGGTGCCAGCCTTCTGGGGGTCCCCATGTAAATCAGGGATGTTATCAGTGCAGGAGGGGGGTGTCAGAAGTTAGTCAGATAGTCTGGGGCTGTCCCTGTCTCAACCACCAAATCAGCAAGAATTTTGCAGCCCACAGCTGGCAACTCAGCTGTTCAACGGCACCTGGAAGTTGCTGTTGTTCAGACTGAACAAGAGCCAGCAACTGCAGGCACAGCCCTGAGCAGTGCAGCAGAGGAGCTGTGGGAAGAGAAAGGTAGGATCACAGGGGTGGTGCCACACTAGCTACCATGGAGTAAAGGCCTCCTCTGGTGTAGACTCAGGAGCAGGGCTATTTTTCTGGAAAAACAGGTGCAAGAACTCTCAAGAGGGAAATGAAGGAGAAACAATGTCGCTTTCCACACAAGTTGGCACTTCAGCAATCGTTTGCAAGTGGATTTTCCTGTTTCACACTGAAACATCCAGTTGCAAATTACTGTTAAAGTGAATTGAAAGTGCATTATCCAATGTGCGTGTGGCGGAACCGGCCCGATTCTGCCTTCAGACCCGGTCCCGTCAGCTCCCTATTGAGTCGCCAACTCCTGGAGGGAGCTATTTCTCCTCCTGCCCCTTGGGCTCGCTGCCACCACCTGCTCAGTCCCGGGGTTCAGATTGAGAGGAACAGGACTCCCAATCCCCCTCTCCAGCTGTGAGGCCAGGCCTCAAGGTCCTCTGCCACCCTGTACTTGGGTTTCACAGAGACCTCAGCACTTCTTTGGGGCACCCCTGGAGGATTGGCACCTTATCCAACTGCATGCCTTCCCCCCTTCACCTGGGGCCCCCTTCTTAACACAGCGTGGTCTAAAGCGGTCTGGGGATCTATGTGGTACAGAGATTGACTGCCAGCATTTAAACAGAAAAATATATTTATTTAAAAAGAGAACGAGATAGGAAAAGAAAAACAAAACAAAAACAGTTGCGTTTAAAAAGTTAGCCCAGCACAGCACAAGCACAGCACACAGCCTGACAAACAAAATGTGTTATAAACGCGTCCTGCTGGCCCTGATCTAAACTTGCCCTGTCTTGTGAATTACTTACTTAGTCTGCCTGCCTGGGCCCTCCCAGGCAGGAGCCTCCATTGCTCACCACATGCTCGCTCGAGCCCCAGTTCAAATCTGCCTTCTCTTCCTGCCTAACACATGCAAGGAACAACAGCACTTCCTGCCTCTCTAGGAGATTTTCCCCCTAGCGTTGTTGGTTTGGCTCTGGAAGGGAGGGGGGGAGTGAGAGGAAGGCTACAAAGCCTGCTGAGGGATTTACTGATCCCTGCCAATGAAGCACCAACACTCTAAGATGGTGTTTCTCCACACGTCCCCCTCCTTAAATTCTGAACCGGAGGGGTTGCCTCCTACAGAGGTGACCCCGTAGCAGAATCCAATCAAACAAGGAGAAACCCATTAACCAAAATATTATACAAACATTCAGGTATTTCTCCAATAATACACAAAGTCCAGCACCCTAGGTGCCCATGTCCCTTCTGGACAACAAGTCGCATTGCTGCATTCAGAAGGAATGTCCAGTCTAAGATGTACTCCTCCATCTCCCAGGACCACCTCTGGAGTTTGGTGCTCTCCCTTCGTTGCTGCTGTTGCTGGGGTGAGTGGTCCATCAACGGAGGAAATTCCTGGCCCCACATATGAGGTTGGAAACTGCCCAGTTCCCACACAGTTGCCTCTTCTTTATCCCTCATTGGTGGAATGTTCCCTCTGTCCACTCTGTCCTCCCAGAAAACCACCTCTGGGGCTCCAAACAATTGCTGTCCCAGCTTCTTTTTGTCTCCTTCCTTCCTACCTCTATGCAACACCATGGACCTCGCAGAGACTGGCTGTGGTACATTCACCTGCACCACTTTAACTGCCTTTCCCATTTTCTCCATAGCCCCCACACAGGTAGCATCGTCTAGATCATCCACAATCATATGGGGTCCCTCCCATTCCACTTTCCGTTCACCAGAATGAAGGGGCAGGAAATCCATCACCCTATCCCCTGTCTCAGCTTCTGAGAACTCCACTTTCTGGTCCCTTGCCACCTCACACAGTGTTTCCAGCCTAGGGTCACTTTGAACCTCAGACAGGAACATTTCTGGCTCCCCCAGACTTCCTATCATCTGTTCCTTCAAGCCACCCCTAGTCCCACTGTTTCCAGAACACCCAGCCAACGTTTGATCTGGGTTCTCCGCCCCCTCAGTTGGTTTTTCAGTGTCAGCCAACTGAGCTCCTTCCTGCCTGGAAGACTCCACAGCATCCTGCTGCCCTTGCGGAAATTGGCACCCCTCTTCCCATTGGGCACACCCTCCTGCAGGGCTTGAGACAGGCTGGTCCTCCCCCTCCCTGGTTGGTGGTGAGGTGGCTTCCCTAAAGTTGCCTTCCTCCCCCCACCTTCCCCTGAGGGTTTGGCTTGGGTTCTCAGTCCCCTCGGTTGGTTTTTCAGCACTACCAAACTGACCCCCTTCTTGCCTGGAAGGTCCCACAGCTTCCCAGGACTCCTGTCTGCCCTGCTTCAAGACGACCTGTTTTGAGAGCGTCTCGGACGATCCCACTTCCTGATCCACAGCTACTTGGTGAACCGGTTCCAACCTAAGGCCGCTCCGGACCCCCTTCTGGAACCGCTCCCGTCCCCCCAAGCCTTCTGAAACCAGAACCACACTGTGATTTAGGAGGCAGCCTTTTTCTCCAGCAATAGTACTGGCAGTGTCTTCTGGGTCATTGGTACTCTAGGAGCCTCAAGACTTAACCCTGTAGGAGGGGTGCAGCATAAGGTTGCTGACCTTCAGGTGGGGCTTAAAAGATCACCCAGAATTTCAGCTGATCTCCAGTTAAGATTAGTTCCTCTGAAGAAAATGGCTGCTTGGGACAGTGGGCATTATGGTATTCTACCCCACTGAGTTTCCTTCACTGACCAAACCCTGCCCTCCCCAAATCTTCAGGAATTTCCCAACCTGAAGTTGGCAACTGTATGGCCTGAGGCAGCAGCTGAATGTCCCAAAGCAAGCCCCATACTAGGAGGAGGAGAAGAAGAAGAAATTGGATTTATACCCTGCCCTTCACTCTGGATCTCAGAGTCTCAGAGCAGCTTATCATCTCCTTTATCTTCCTCCCCCACAACAGACAGTGGGTGGAACTGTGAGAACTCTTCCGGAAGCTGTCCTTTCAAGAACAGCTCTGCAAGAGCTATGGCTAACCCAAGGCCATTCCAGCAGCTGCAAGTGGAAGAGTGGAGAATCAGACCCAATTAAGAACATAAGAGAAGCCATGTTGGATCAGGCCAATGGCCCATCCAGTCCAACACTCTGTGTCACACAGTGGCCAAAAAAACCCAGGTGCCATCAGGAGGTCCATCAGTGGGGCCAGGACACTAGAAGCCCTCACACTGTTGCCCCTCCCAAGCACCAAGAATACAGAGCATCACTTGCCCTAGACAGAGAGTTCCAAGAATACGCTGTGGCTAATAGCCACTGATGGACCTCTGCTTCATATGTTTATCCAGTCCCCTCTTGAAGCTATCTATACTTGTAGCTGCCACCACCTCCTGCAGCAGTGAATTCCGTGCTTGTAGCTGCCACCACCTCCTGTGGCAGTGAATTCTGTGCTTGTAGCTGCCACAACCTCCTGTGGCATTGAATTCCATGCTTGTAGCCACCACCACCTCCTGTAGCAGTGAATTCCATGTGTTAACCACCCTTTGGGTGAAGAAGTACGGTACTTCCTTTTATCTGTTCTAACCAAACTGCTCAGCAATTTCATTGAGTGCCCACAAGTTCTCATATTGTGAGAAAGGGAGAAAAGTACTTCTTTCTCTACCTTCTTCCAGATAAGAGTCTGTGCACCTAACCACTGCACAAGACTCTCTCTCTCTCTCTTGAAGCGGGCCTGGAATCTGTGTGGAGGTGATGATTAGGCTTACCAGTAAGCCTTCACTGCGCCTGCTGGCACCTCAAATGCCAACAGGAAACAGGGGAGAGAAATTGGGAAGTGGGCTGACATTCTGAAGTGACTTCTGGTAAAACCAGTAAGTGATGTCACAGACACTTTTTAAAAATCCTAGAGCATCCAGCAATGTCAGGATGCTGGTGTGCCAGGCCCCGCCCCCTTATTGCTCATCCTGGTGATGATTGGAGTCTTGGCCTCCTAGCTGAAATGGGATTAGGCTTTCTGGTGGGAGACTTACTATGGGATGAGGGTACTTCCGGTATGGCCAGATGTGATGACATTGCATCAGCACAGCTCCAATCACCCCCTTTCCTGCCCTGCATTATTCCCATGCCCTCCAGCTGTTCATCTTACAAGTTGCAAGTTGCCTGTTGTATGTACCTGAAGCAATTAAATTAGCTCTGAAATTCCTGTTGTTTGTTCATCTGTGGCAAAGCGGCAGGAAGATGGATGGCCCAGTGGTGCAGTGGCCCTTGGCTCTGGGGGAATTTCCATTGTTCAGAGAGGTACTAACCCAAGAGCACCTTGTGAACTGAACAGGGACTGCAACCAGGACTTCCCCCCAATCTAACATTTTAACCACTGCACCACACTGAGAGTTGTCGCTTTCTGAGTCATCCCTGGCCTATTACTCTGCGCTGCCCTTCTGAAACTTTGCTTGCTCTTTTCCCCCTTACAAATTCCATTCTCTTCGCTCTCTGTGGTTGCTATTCTCTATGTTTATCTCTATGATGCAGAGAGTGGGCCGATAGAGGGTCCTCTGCAGTGAGATTCCTGTGGCCATCTTGTGCAGTGTCCAAATAAGCGGATGCAGGACTGGAGCCTGTGTGATGTGATCTCTTCCCAAGAGGTTCAGTGTGCTGATGATCAGCACAAAGTCAATCAATCAATCAATCAATCAACCTTTAATGGCATGTAAAAACAGGTTAAAAGAACAATGGGTTGAAAAACAGAAAATAGGTTAAAATACTGGACATCAGGATTAAAGTACATTTACATAAGATCACAGTTAAATGGGACAACAAAACTGTTCCTTGTCTTGATGAATCATTTTGGCCCAGTACAGAAATAAGGCAGTGTTTACAGTTATGTCAGGAGTAACATCCTTCAAAAGAAACTGGACCTTATCTGGATCAGCCAGACCCATCTTATTTAAAAGAATAGGATCCAAAAATCGACCACGAATACTTAGATAAAAAGGACAATACAGGAGAATATGTGAAATGGTTTCAATAGATCCAGACTTACATGGACATAGTCTGGCCGGGTAGGGTATGTTGTGATATTTACCATATAGAACTGCTGATGGCATAACATCAAATCTTGCCAATGAAAAGGCCCTACGCTGTTGAGGACTTTGCAAAGAATAGAGATAGGAAGCCATTTGGCCAACATCAAACGAAAACCCTAGACTCACGGGAGAACAAGTTTTATTAGCGGCGCTGTGGAGATTTTGTAATTCAATATCCAGAATTCTGACTTTAATCATACGAAATGCCTCTGTTTGTGAGAGCATGGATAATGACTCTAAAGATAAACCAACAGTGCTAATCTTTTTCTCGATGGAGTCTAGCCAAATAGAGTAACTAGATTCTGAGAGCATTTGAAAGATAAGACTGGAAGGATCGAAGTTATAGTGTATTCGCAACCAATATTTAACAGTTAAGAGCCATGCCCGGGGGCAGAGGGCGACACGGAAGATGGTGGACGCTTGAAGAGGCAGCTCCCGGCTCACAGTCCCTTCTCGCTCCTCCTGCTCCCATTCCCAACTATTTCTTTCACCTGGCATGGGCAAACGAACTGCAAGGAACACCAAGGCAGCCAAGAAAACTCCTGCGAAAGCCACACCGAAGCAGCAGGTACTAAACTTTCTTCCAACGAGCCCCGGGCCCTTACCTCACTCTGAAATGGCTTCCAGCTCTTCCCCAGGCCCTGCTCAGGAAGAGGGCTCTTTATTAACAACCCAGACATTTCAAGCGGCGATTTCACGCTTGGAGGACTCAATAGGGGCCACAATGGGGGAGAAGATCAGCAAAGCTATTACCCCTTTACAATTAGAACTAAAAAAAATTAATGAAACGCTTTCAGCAGTCACTCAAACTGCAGACTCAGCGCTGGAAATGGCTACGGTGGCCCATGAGGCTGTACAAGCCCTGCAAAGCTCAGACCTATGGCTCCATGAGAAGGTGCTTTACCTGGATAACAGATTAAGGGCTGCTAACCTGAAATTTAGAGGCCTGCCAGAACAGGTGGAAGAGAACCAGGAGGTAAAAACCTTCATTGCCTCATGGCTTGCTTCAGCCCTCCACCTCCAAGATGGAGTCGCCCCTCTTATTGATTCTGCCTACCGTCTGGGGGCATTACAGCCCAAGTCAAAAGACTTTTCAAGAGACATACTTGCCACGGTTCCAGACTCCAGGACCAGAACCCTGATTTTACAGAGAGCCCGATCTGAAGAGGGTCTACTCTACAAGGGCAAAAAGATCCTGGTTCTAGCTGACCTTTCACCGGAAACCTTGCAGCATAGGAAAGAAATGAAGCCGATTCTAAACTCACTATTTGAACACAAAATACGCTTCCGCTGGGCTTCTCCTATCCAGATACTGGTTGTTCATCAGGGCCTTCGGCTAACAGCTTCTGATTTCACCTCCGGCTGTGATCTTCTTAAACAACTAAACATTGACTCTCCTTCATCTCCTGACTCAAGTGGGGCTACCTCATCTCGTTCAACCAACCCACCGTTTTCTTCCAAGCCAAGAAGACGACGCTGACTTCTCCATGGACGTTCAGTTCACCTCCTGCTACTTCCATCTCCTGCTACTGATCAGTTGTATTTGCACTACCCACGCCATCTTGTTCTGGTTCAAGGGAGCGGGGTTTTTTTTTCTTTCCTCCTATTATGTCACATTGTTAAGGGAACAGCCGGGATGTTCCTCCTTTTTGCTCCCTCCATATTAGATTGTATATTTCTTATATACTGAGTAAAGTTGCATTGTTTCCTGGTTGGAAACAATGAACAGTTTAGTAAGATTTATGTTGTTAATATTGTTGATTTGTTTTTTCAAGGGGAAAAGGTACCTTTTACTGGTGTTTATCTATGGCCTTTTTCAGACGGTGCTTTTTGACCAGCACTGGTATGTTTTGGTATACTCTGGCCATGGACCTCGAACTCAGTGGATTCCTTTAGCGGTGTTTGGGTTTTCGGAAATTTTTACATTTATATTGAAATGTGGTTTGTGTTTGTTCAATTTGGTTCAGACAAATATGGTTGCTGTTGTGAACCTAGATTTTGGCAGTCAGGTCACTAATCCTGGTACTTCCACCCCAATGTTCTCTCTTTGTTTATTCTGTGTTGTGAGAACAAGGGAAACCTGGCCATTGTTACCTGTTTCTTCTACTTTTTCCCATCATTGTTATACAGAGCCCCAGTCCGGGTTTTACAGGCGTTATATGGATCTTAACAATGTTTTTTTTTACTTTAATGTATCTAAATTATGTCTGACTTAAAGTTAATTTCTCTCAACTGCAGAGGCCTTAACAACATTATTAAAGCCAAGCGGCTTTCTTCTGCCTTGACCAAACTACAACCTGATCTTCTTTTCCTACAAGAAACCCATATTAAGTCGGCAAGCTCCACCATACTTCGATCTAAGTGGTTCCATACACAGTATGTAGCTCCTGGTTCTTCTAAATCACGTGGAGTCGCCATCCTACTTTCAAAAAATACCCGGTTTGTTTTGTCGGCTCAAGAAGTCGATCCCCAAGGACGCTATATCTTCATAAAAGGTACACTCAATGACTCTCCTTTCACTCTGGTTTCTCTATATGCTCCTAATTCCTCACAAATTACCTTTATAAAAGACACGCTCTCTAAACTTGCCCTTTTTCAAGAAGGGGCAGTCATTATAGGGGGGGACTTCAACCAAATCATAGACCCCAAGTGGGACAGATCATTTAAGCCATACTCTCCCCCGACTTCTTTCCCAGCACCTATGCAATCTGTCCTTCATAATTTTAACCTATGTGATGTTTGGAGACTGCATAACCCGGGGGTTAAGGACTACACCTACTTTTCGGCATTACACAATACCTTTACAAGGATTGATTATTTTCTTATTTCCCCCTCCTTATTGAACCAAGTTTCTCACACCGACATTGGCCTCAGGACACTTTCCGACCACGCTTGGTTGGAGTGCACACTGCATATTGGTTCTCAGGACAGGCCTTCATTCAATTGGACATTAAATAAATCACTCCTTCTGAACCAAGAATTTTGTACACAATTAGAGCAAGAGATCAATCTTTATTTCAAAAACAATTTGGATTGTGGGGTTTCCAAAGAAATTGTGTGGGATGCAATGAAAGCAGTTCTGCGAGGCAAGGGTATCTCCCTGCATTCGGCCTACAAAAAAAGAAAATTAGAACTGAAACAACTTATTTTAGACAATATTAAACACTTGGAACAAAAACACAAGCAAACTTGCTCTAATAAAGTTTACCAAAAACTTGTTCTCGAAAGACAGAAACTAGACTTATTGGAAACATCCAATATTCGAAAAAATCTACTATTCATGAAACAAAAATACTGGTATAACCATCCCCGTTCGTTGAAGCTACTTTCATGGAAACTCAGGAAAGAGCTGGGTGAGAGACAGATTAAATGTCTTAGAGACAACTCTGGCAAATTACACTCATCAAATAAAAAAATCTTGGACATCTTCCATCAGTTTTTCCAACAGCTATATACCTCGTCCAACCCTCCTTCCCACCTAATAGACCACTTTTTTCAAAACCAGAAGATCCTTACCCAACTCTCCCACGAACACCAAGCCTTTTTAGATTCTCCGATTTCTTCTCTTGAAGTCGCTGACGCCATTAAGGCCTCCAAAATCAATAAAACCCCAGGTAGAGATGGGCTACCTTCAGAATTTTATAAAAAATTCAATCTTTCCC
Organism: Heteronotia binoei; assembly: GCF_032191835.1. Lineage (NCBI taxonomy): Eukaryota > Metazoa > Chordata > Lepidosauria > Squamata > Gekkonidae > Heteronotia > Heteronotia binoei. Next base: position 28,760,051 of record NC_083237.1, read on the forward strand.
TGGTACCTCACCTTACCACTGTTTGCAATCTTGTTCTGGACTCCGGCTGTATGCCTCCCTCCTGGTCCCAGGCGAAAATAGTTATGATTCCCAAAAAAGACAAAGACCCATTAAATGTTAAATCTTACCGCCCCATTTCTTTATTAAATAATGATTATAAAATATTTACTTCCATTTTGACTGCTAGATTGAACACAATCATAGGGCTCTATATTCACACCAATCAATCAGGTTTTATTCCAAATCGCGATATCACGGACAATACTAGACAAACAATTAACTTAATTCAATATTGCACTTTTCAGCCTTACGACTCCTGCATTCTTGCCTTAGATATAGAGAAGGCCTTCGATAGTGTAGAACCTCTCTTCCTTAAAAAAGTCTTACATCACATGGGTTTCGGACCTAGGTTCAGAACGGTTATAGATTCTTTGTATTCCTGTCCATCCGCGTTTATACAAATCAATGGTCAACAGTCCCCTTCACTTGTCCTGGAAAGAGGGACTCGTCAAGGGTGCCCCCTATCACCACTGCTATTCACCATTGTCATAGAGCCCTTTGCAAATTTGATACGGCTTTCTTCAGAGATTTCTGGCATCTCTGTCCAAAATTCTACTTTTAAAATAAGTTTATTTGCCGACGATATAGTCTTATATATTACAAATCCACTACAGTCTATTAAAGCCATCTCCTCTCTCCTGTCTGATTATAGCAAACTTTCAGGCCTTACAGTTAACCACTCGAAATCAATTCTCTACCCGATTAAAATTTCCGATACTTCTAAAAAAGACATAGTTGCAAACTACCCCTTTCATTGGGTCTCTGTTTCCTGGTCCTATTTGGGGCTGAAAATCCCCTTAAATATAGCTGGCCTATTAAAAACTAACTACACGGCCACGGCTTCTGAGATTACTAACACGCTAAAGCAATGGGATAAGTTGCAACTATCCTGGATGGAAAGAATCCATGTAATTAAATCCTTTATTTTTCCCAAGTTTTTATATCTTTTTCGGGCTCTTCCTATTGAGATCTCTCAGCCTGTCTTAAAATCCTGGCAACAAATACTGACCTCCTTTATCTGGAAATATAAAAAGCCTAGAATCAAAGTTTCAACTTTATGTCGATCAAGGCAAAAAGGTGGCCTAGCAGTTCCTGACATTGCAAAGTACTACAAAGCTACTATTTTATCCCAGATGACCAAAATATTGTACCAACATCCCCCGCCGCCATGGACGCCCATAGAGGAAGCTCACTTTACCCCACTGAAATACTACGAACTACTATGGCTCAAGAAAAATGAACGCCCACCGTGGCAATTCATAAACCCATTCCTCAGGGCGCTCTTGTCAGTATGGGATTCGGAGCATCATTTTCTGGCTCCAGGACTCTCTACTATCTCATCTTTTATAGGACAAAAACATTTCCTCCCCGCCCAATTACCCTTTTCTTTCAAGGTCTGGAGAGACTCCTCAAAAGTTTTTTTCTTTAATCTTCTTTCATCCTCTAAACAACTTCTACCCAAAAATGACCTAGACCAAATTTTGACTAAGCCAGCACCTTGGTTTGAATACTTTCAAATCAGGCACTTTCTTCAGGACCCTAAAGTGATCTCTTCATTTTCTCGCCCTTCATCTGACTACGAACATCTGGTTCTCCATTTTCACGAAGAAAGAACACCTAAAAGTCTCATTTCACGGCTGTATCGAATCCTATTGTCTAAACTCGAAGCAACCTTACCCTCTTACACTACTCAATGGCATAAAGACTGTGGCATCATCCTTTCTCCCGACCAATGGGACTCTATATGGGCTAGTGATGCCCTACAATCTACTATTATAAATATATCTCAACAAAACTTTAAATTGATAGCACGTTGGTACCTCACTCCTAACCAGTTCTCCCATATGACCCAGTTAGGTTCTTCAGACTGCTGGAGAAACTGTGGGCTCAAAGCCTCTTACTTTCACTGCTGGTGGGACTGCCCCAAAATCAGACCATTCTGGACCTCAATTTGTGCCCATCTCTCCTCCCTAACTGGGGTCTTGATCCCAGATGACCCAACAAGGATACTTCTCAATCATTGGTCTGATACCCGTCTTTCATCTTCTAAAAAATCCTTGATAGTTAAACTCCTGACAGCTGCTAAAACCACGATTGCGCTGTCCTGGAAAAACTCATTGAATTTGACACTTGACAACTGGCTACTTAAAGTCTGGGAACACATTGTAATGGATAAAATTCAGGCAGCCATAGACCACAAAGACCCATACCAAGCCTACGCTAAATATCTGGCAACTTGGCTTCCCATTCTAGAAAAGCTCGACACCGACCCATTTTATGCTAACTCTTATTCTAAAAACAAAATGTATAAGGATTTCCTTTTGCTATAAAATTCTTTTAACAAGTTAATTTCAAGTTATTTAAAGTGTATTATATCCCCCCTTTTCCTTTCCCTGTTTTTATTTTATTTTTAAATACTGTATTATAATAATTATAATTACTAGTACTTTCAGTTTGTATTTTGTTTTTAATGTTGTTCTTGTTCTGTATTTTGTCTATTAAGCTTACGAGGTTATTTCTGTTAATCTTGACGGTAAACTCCTTGCGTTATGGATTGTAAGCTACTTTTATGCTTCAATAAAATGTTTAAATGGAAAAAAAAAAGAGCCATGCCCTAGTTTCAAGTGGGACCTGCCCCGATTCTAGGCATAGGGCTGCATAAGGCACACAACATGGCATTCCCAAAATTCCCATAAATGTGCCAGAGGCCATTGGTAGGTCCAAAGACAGAGATTCCCTCAAGCAAAAAGCTGCTCAGTGTTTCCAAAGGTACAGATGTCAGATGACCCATGCCAGTGTAAACAAGTAATCAGCTACCCTTACAGTCCTCCATGAATTAGATCAATCATAAATCCTGTTTTCCCCCTTGGGCTCCAACTGGGAATGCCTTCAGCCCTTAACACACTTATTTGAAACTCATCCTTTTGCTAAGGTTGCCAACCTCCAGGTTGGACCTGGAGATCTCCCAGAATTACAACCTATCTCTCAGTCTGGACTAAAGATATCAGTTCCCCCAGAGGGAATGGCTGCTTTGAATTCTATGGCATCGTACCCTGAAGTCCATCCTCAAAACCCATCCTCCCCAGCTCCACCCCAAATCTCCAGGAATTTTTCAACCTGGAGTTGGCAACCCTGCTGTGCTAGTGCTCCATGCCTGTGCATTATTTATATTGCCCCCTAAGAATTAAAGGTAGGCTTCATCTTACCCACTCGCGTAGTGCCAACCGTGGCAGAAAGCCACCTGGAAATTCACACACACTCCATCCTTCAATGTACAAATTCAAACAGGAAAAAGAAAGGGGTTTAAATATGAAGGGGGATCAACAGTGTCTGCAAGACACAACCAAAAGACTTGATGAACCCGGATAGCAAAGATACCAATGCAAATGGCTGTTTGATCAAGTGGCTGCTCAACTAAGATGCCTATGCCAGCCCTGAAGAAATTGATGACTCCCTGGTGGCTGGAATCTGTGTTGTTTCAGCTGATGCAAGTTGAGCTGAAAAGAAGGAGTTAACACTCAAGAACAGGGAGTCACCAGCTTTGGGCACCTGATCTGCTGGCAACATGGGGAGGCTGAGATGAACTCCTGAGGGGAGGTTATGCTTGATTTTTTAACACAGCTGACTAGTACAAGTCAGACAAATGCAGAGACCTGAACCAGTTCATTAGGAAACTCTGATGGGGAAGTACCATGGAGAGACACCAGCATACCTTGGGGTGAGGCTGTTGCTAGGTTTCAGGGATTCCAATGGGGCTACGGTTGCCAACCTCAAGGTGAGGCCTGGAGTTCTCCTGGAATTACAAATGTTTTTCAGAAGACAGAGATCAGTTCCCCAAGAGAAAATGACAGCTTTGGAGGGCAAACTCAATGTACTGTAGATTTTGGGTGCTATCCCTCTCCAGATTCCCCATGGGAGAAGCGCCAGCTCCAAATCTTCAGGAATTTCCCAGGCTGTAGTAGGCAACCATAGGTGAAGCCCACAGCCAGTCCTCTCCTATCAGCATCCCCTGCCCCCACCCCCTTGCTTGTGAGACTTCTTGCCACTTGCTAGGGCTGCCAACCTCCAGGTGGTAGTCCTGGAGAGAACCATGTAACAAAGGCTACACTAATACACAATTGCAATGTTTTCCAAATTGCTGATTATTTCTGATTATAACAACAGTGCTAAAAGCACACAAAATACACACTAATAATCAGTACACATAAATATTACCACACATTACAATACCACAATAACCAATTCCAATAATGTGCTGGGATTCCAACCATGAAACGCAAATACAAATTCCGTCAGAGTAATTAAATAGTCCACAATCACTATTACTGTTAATAGGTACTCCAAGTTATTAAATTATGAAGGACTGAAGGATGACACGCTTCCTAGGTAACTTACGCATGTTTTGGTGACGTCCTTCATCTGATCACAATCACTCATGAATCTGGAACCAGTGCTCAAATAATTAACAAATGCAACTAGTCCGCCTGTTACTTCAATGGCATACAGGTTCTCCTGCGTAGGTTACCTTGGAGGCGTGTCATCCTTCAGTCCTTCATAATTTCATACATGAACAGGATTTACAGCACCGTGGGAGTAACTTGGAGTACCCATTAACCGTAATAGTGACTGTGGACTCTTTAATTACTTGGATGGAGTTTGCATTTGCATTTCATGATTGAAATCCCAGCATGTTATTGGAATTGGTTGATGTGCTATCTCAGGATTCCACCATCTTCTTCTCCTAGGGGGAAGCCAGCCTCCAGGTGGGACCTGGGAATCAGCTAGAGTACAGCTCATTTCCAGACTACAAAAATCAGTCATCCTGGAGAAAATGAATGCTTTAGAGCAGGGGTCCTCAAACTACGGCCCGCGGGCCAGATGTGGCCCACTGAGGACGTTTATGCGGCCCGCCGGGTTATGGCAAAATCAGACCGGAAGTGACGTTCGACCTAAACTCGTGTTAGCAACGCACACTTCCGGCACTGGGCTGAGGCGGCGGAGACAGAGTGTGAGGTGATACCGAGGTGAGGTGAGTTCCCAGGCCGGGGTGTGTGGTGTGGGGAAGGGAGAGAGATGCAGAAGACGGAGAACTGACGGCCCGCGGCCTTGTACAGTAACGGCAGTCCGGCCCTCCAACAGTCTGAGGGACAGTGAACTGGCCCCCTATTTAAAAAGTTTGAGGACCCCTGCTTTAGAGGGTGGATTCTATGGCATTGCACCCCACTGATGTCCCTGCCCTCCCAGGCTCCATCCCCAAATCTCCAGAAGTTTCCCAACCTGGATCTGACAACTCTAACCCCCATCCCCTGCTGGTGGCCGGGGGTGGGGGGACCTTGCAACCTATTCTCCTACAAGTGTGGATCAGGCCTGAAAGATGATTACACTTGCAAGAACAATCACTTGGCAGGCAATCACTTTTAACAGTTTCATTTGGGGAAGCACCATTGCTCAGTGGTAAAGCTTCTGCTTTGCATTCAGAAGGTCCCAGGTTCAATCCTCAACATCTCCAGTTTAAAAGGACTAGGAAGTAGGTAATGTGAAAGACCTCAGCCTGAGAACAGCTGCCAGTAAGAGTAGACAATACTGAACTTCATGGACTGATGGTCTGATTCCATAGAAGGCAGCTCCATGTATTCAATGCTGGGTAGGAGTCTAAGCCTTTGAACTAGGTCAGAACTTCTCTCTTGGTCCAGTACAAGTTGTACTGTACAACACACTCACCTATCAGCTAAAGCTTTAATCACAGATTAAAATTGTGCCTGAGATTATTTACAGAGATCAGGTAAACCCACAGAGTTCTGTCATCTATTTCCTCTCTGTACCAGGTTTGCTGAAAAAGGAACTTAAAAGGGAAAAAAAGAACTTCTTCTGTAGCCAGACCTATTTTGGAGCTCAAGGTAAAACTTCTAGCAACAAGAGCCACAGGCAAAGGAAGCAGACAGTGTTCTGCTAAAAACTGATGTAAGTACATCTCTTAAATCTGGCTCTTTGGCTGCACTGTGATGGGTTTTGAACTTGTTTATTTACATCTAGGCCTTTTTGGCTCTGACATGTTAGCAATGATAGAGAAATGTCTGTGTTCCAGATGGCCACATTGATGGAAAAAATAATATATCAAAGTTGGCCTTCTTTTCTAATGATGGTAGTGATGGAAGGTAAATAGATGGGGAATAGGCATAGGGAATAGGAAGGAAAATAGATGGGAGGGAGGTAGAAAGAAAGAAAGCAACTTTAACATCGAATGCATTGTCCAAACTGCTGGCTGGCTTGGCTTGGTGAAGTGATTTAAAGAGACAAATGCCTTCTCCAAGCTGGCCAACAGGGCAGTGGGAGCTTCAAGAGTCACACAATATGTGTGAAAAAGCCACATGTGGCTCCTGAGCCACTGTTTGGCCACCCGTTATATATTAACCTTATCAATTATAATCCTTCATAAAAGACCTCAGTTTTGAGCATTTGGTGTTATGCATATGTATCTAAATATAAGCAGATTGCTTAATCAAGTAAAAGCTCCCCTAAAAATTATGAATCAGTTGGTTAGTGCTGGGATGGGAGACCTTCAGCAAGTCCAGGGTCAAGACAGGCAATGGCAGTCAAAACCCTGAAGTGTTGCTGTAAGTTGCCTGCGACTCAACAGCATTTTCACCACCCTATATTTGAACCTGGGCTTGGCTCCTGACTGTGGGTCAGTAATCAGAGGATAGCAGAATCCTGTGATTTACTTGCATGGTATTTGCAGAAATAATGGGGGATAGGATAGATATAATATTTCAGCATCCTCAATAGCCCAGAGTAGCTGGTACACAGCAGGCTGGAGCTTGTTGGAGCTTGGAAACTAAGCTAAGTAGGATCTGCCTCTGGGAGACCACCAAGGAAGTTCAGGGTTGCTACACAGAGGCAGGCAATGGCAAACCTCCTCTGTTCATCTCCTGCCTTGAAACCCCATGAAGGGTTGCCATAGGGGAGGGACGGTGGCTCAGTGGTAGAGCATCTGCTTGGTAAGCAGAAGGCCACAGGTTCAATCCCTGGTATCTCCAACTAAAAAGGGTTCAGGCAAATAGGCATGAAAAACCTCAGCTTGAGACTCTGGAGACCAATGCCAGTCTGAGTAGACAATACTGACTTTGATGGACTGAGGGTCTGATTCAGTATAAGGCAGCTTCATAAGTTGGTTTCAAATTTTTGGTCTACCTCCTTTCATCTCTCACAGTGTTCTTTCCAATGGATTAAATCACCCATTCAAGTTTGATGTGTACACACAGCCAAAATAGACCATATGGCCCAGAGGTGATCATAAGCCCTACATCTTCCACCTCATTTAAACAACAACAAAAACACCACCAGCAAGTAAAAATCTAGCATTCCCAGCTAGGTTCCAGCTCAATGAACTCTTTACCATGTTTATTTTCATGGTGCTTTTTATGCAAGGATACCAAGTTACAACAATTCTATACTTTAGTAATTCTCAGTTAATGGAAAGCTATAACGGCATGTGATAGGATGTGCCAGAACTGCTGTGTACTAATTTTTTATTTGCTGGGAGTTTTAACATGGGGAACATTAAAAATGTGACTGCCCTCTCCTGCAGTCTGAAGTAGTGCTGTCCATTCCCTCTCCTCATTCTGCAGCCTCAGGCAGGCAGGAAAATGAGGTGGTAGAATGGCAGCTGATACCACTTCCAAATGCAAGTGGAGGATCTTGGTAAATCACATTTCAGAACATGCTCCCTGCCAACAGAAAGCCAGTGCAGCAAATTTACCCCTTGTTTTATTTCTTTTTTTATTTTATTCAGCTTATATCCCACCCTCCCCAAAAAGCAGGTTCAGGGCAGGTTACATCAGAAGCCAAACAGTTAAAAGCAAATTACAATTTCACTATGGAACAACAAAAAATACAGACAAAACTTAAAACCAGATTTAAAACTAGGCTTAAGAAACTCTGCCTCAACGGTGATAATGACTGATCAGTTCAAAAGTCCATTCAGATCCTAGTAGCTGGAATGAAGGGGGAGAGGCCTAACAGCAGGTGCCGTCCAGTGATGTGCTGGTTTTCCATTCACATGGCCACTATGTACACAAAGGAGTGTTCAGAGCCAGAATCCTCTGCTTATAGCCAAAATAACCCAATCTGTTCTGCCTCAGCATTCTCCCACCAGTCTGCTGATGAGAACTGGTGACTGAAGGACTGGTTTAAGAAGGGAGGGGGGTCAAGAAAGCATAGAAGTTCCAACCTCCAAGTGGTGACTGGAGGACTCCCAGAGTTACAACTGGTCTCCAGATGGCAGTTCCTCGGGAGAAAATGGCGGCTTTGAAGGGTGGACTCTGTGGTGTTATACCCCACTAAAGTCCTTCTCCTTCCCAAGCCCCAATGTCCCCAGACTCTGTTAGAAGTGAAGGACTGGTCACTGTCCTGTCTCAGCCTCCAGATTACATAGCAAGAGAGTCAGATAGCTAGTCAGTCAGACCTTGCTTCTTTTTTGTATTTACTGTTCTGCCACTGTCCCTTTGAAGCAGATGTGGTAGAACTATAGGCAAGACCGGGGCAGTTCTGTTCAGTGGCCTGAATTTGTTTGGGTTTTTTCCCATAAGACATTGCAGGAGGCTTCTTCAAGCCTGAGAACACACCCTGCACCCTGCTCGAAAAAGATTTGTTTACATTTATGAGTTCCAGTCTCAAAGTCAAAGCATCTAGATATGAAGACCTGAGACTCCAAGCTCTTGAGAGGGAGGGTATTTTAACCGAGAGATGCGATGACTCTGGTCAGAGTCTTCTGGTCAGAAAAGGGAAGGGTCTGGGTGTCGTCGGGACCATCTGATTTCTTGATTGACAGTAAGTGCTTTTTTGTAGAAAAAGCCCAGCAGGTACTCATTGGCATATGACAGCATGTTTGTTTCACACAGGGCTTTTTTGGTAGAAAAACCTCAGCAGGAACTCATTTATAGATTGGCTACACCCCCTGATGTCAAGCCAGCCAGAACTGCATTCCTGTGCGTTCCTGCTAAAAAAAAAACACCATTGAGTTAATCTGGATTTTAAAGGCATTTAACACCAGTGTTTGAGATGCTTGCTAAGGGCCTTCTTCCAACACTGTGGTTAGGTTTTGACAGAGCACTAGAATGCATTCCTAAATAGATAAGTGCTCTATTTGTCTTTTCCCTTCTTTAAGATAAATACTGAAAGTGTTTCCTCCTTGAAAATTTGTCCAGTCTGGTTTTCTTTCAATAAATCATTAAACCACAATTTAAGAAAGATATAGACAAGTTGGAACATGTCCAGAGGAGGGCAACGAAGATGGTGAGGGGTCTGGAGACCAGGTCCTACGAGGAAAAGTTGAAGGAGCTGGGCATGTTTAGCCTGGAGAGGAGATGACTGAGAGGTGAGATGATCACCATTTTCAAGTACTTGAAGGGCTATCATATGGTGCAGAGTTGTTTTCTGTTGACCAGAATAAATGGGCTGAAATTAAATTAAAAGGGTTTTTGGCTAAATATTAGGAAGAACTTCCCAACAGTGGAACAGGCTTCCTCAGGAGGTGGTGGGCTCTCCTTCCTTGGAGGTTTTTAAACAGTGGCTAGATGGGTCATCTGACAGCAATGCTGATCTTGTGAATTAGGCAGATCATGAGGAGGACAAGAAAGGTTGTATCAGTGCTTAGTTCTCATGGCCCCTTCTTACATGCTCACTGTTCACCAGTTTAGGATCAGGCAGCAATTTTTCTCCAAACCGGTTTTGCCAGGGATCCTAGAGAGTTTTTTTTTTCTTTTGCCATCTTCTGCGCTTGGACCAGGGGTCATTGGAGGGGTGTATAGAGGGGAAGTATTTTTGAATTTCCTGCATTGTGCAGGGAATTGGACTAGATGACCTTGGAGATCCCTTCCAACACTATGATTCTATTATATAGCTTTAATGCACTTGGCTAAACTAATTCTGGGAGCTGGACTAACTGGGAGCTGGACAAAAATTCCCAAGATGATTTACCGCTAGGAATGCCCCTGCCCAGAGCAGTAACCCTAACCAAGCATCTGCTCTGGATTCTGGGTGCCTCATTTTCCATATGGCCATACAAGTCCTGCCTACCTTCCAGGGCCATGAAAATTGCTGCAGATATGCAGGGCTTTTTTTTTTAGCAGAAACGCACAGGAACGCAGTTCCAGTTGGCTTGGTGTCAGGGTATGTGGCCTAATATGCAAATGAATTCTTGCTGGGCCTTTTCTATACAACAAGCCCTATGCAAAACAATGGTGATATCAGGGGGTGTGGCCTAATATACAAATGAGTTCCTGCTGGGCTTTTTCTACAAAAAATGCTCTGCAGATATGAAAGGCTGTGGTATTTTGAAACAGTTCTATAAATGTTAAGTGTTCTTATTATCCGCCTGCATAGACCAGCCCTCCTCCAGCTGTTCTTATTATACAGCTGTTGTCTAGTGGGATGTGCTGGCCTGCAACTTACCATACTCTCCTCCTTCACCCCGGCCACAATGTCCTCGACCCCTTGACCTTCCAGATGCCTTACCCTAACCCAGATTCCTCCGCAGAGACCCTGCGGTCAGACCAGGAAAAGCAGCCGGGCTTTGCAACACTGGCTAGTGAAGCCTTGGGGCTTCAACTGTTGTTGGGGTTGGCAGTTCTTCTCCCTCCCTGTTGGGGAAGGCGTGGCGCCTGTCCAGGACTGGAGGTCTGGGGACGGGGGTGGGGATCTGGGTTCCAGTTGTCTGCTGCGGAAGAGCGCCCACATTCTGAGGCCTGCTTGTGTGTCTCGAGTGGAGTCACATGAGGCCATCGTTAGGCATGCGAGGGGGGGGGGGCAATCCAGAGAGAGAGAGGGTTGGTGGGACTCTTGGGCTTCTCTGTGGCCTGAATGGGGAAAGCAAAATAAACCAGAAGAAAAGTCGGTGGCACCTTCGTGAAATTTCCGGAGGCCAAGGCTGGCGGGGGAAAGGAGGGGAAAGTTATTGGCTGGGTTAGAGCGGCCAAGACGCCTCCCGAGTCCCTTGACCAGAAGCCTTGGGTCGTTTGGGTCTGGAATGGGACCGAAGCCGATTTCCGGAGCCGTTCTGTACCATGAAGTCGGTTGCAATCATTTGGGGTAAAGGGCGAGGGAGGCCAAGAAGGTTGTTGGCGACCCTCCTGGCACTCGGCGGGAGAGGGGCTTGGGGTCAGAAGGGGAGCCGGTTGACCGCAGGAAAAAAGTGTGGGGAAAGTGCCTGGTTTTCTGGATAATCACAGCAGGTTCTTCTGCTGGATGCTACCCCAAAAGTATATACTAGAAGACTGCGGGGAGGAGGGGGAGAGAGAGGAGGAGGAAATCACTGTGCACGTACTCAGACACACCTTGGCCTTTACTAAACCCTGGCCAGTTGCGGCAGGTGCCCGGACTAAATTGTGTTAACTCTTAGCACAACAACAAAACCCCCCAAACTGTGGAGGGCTTCTGCGGCGGACGAGACGCCCACCACCCCGGGGTCCTTTCCCTCCCTTGGCGCTGCCCTCTCGCTGGAGGCTGGGGAGCCTGGGCTGCGCGCGCGCGTGCGTCAGGGATGGCCGGGCGGCCTGTCTGGGGGCCCGGAGCGGCCCGCTCCCAGGGGCTCAACCCCCGCTGGGCGATCCCGTGGCCCCTCCTCCACTCGCCGCAGCGCTTTCGATTTCGCAGCTCCACGCGGTTAAAACCGGGGCTGGAAGAGGGAGTTTGTGCCACACACCGCCTGCCCGCAACAGCATCGAGGCAGGCAGAAGTTGCCCTCCTGGCCTCCTTAAAAGGGGGGGAACAGAGACCCCGCCCCCAGCCCATGAAGGGGTCAGGATGACGGTCAGCCGGCCCCGATCCCAGTTGATTTGGCTGAGGTGAGTGAGTGGCGCCGGAGAGGGAGGCGCGGCTGACTTTGGTTGGGGAGGAAAGGCGCGGGGGGAGGGAGGAATGTCATATCCGAGGGTTGCCTTCCCGGACTATTTATTCCGGATTAGTTACGCCTGGATGGATCCCCGTTTGACTTTTCGAGGTCTGGCCACTGGAATGTCCCATCAGCATGACCGGTGAGGCACGCGTGTTACAGTGACCTCGTGCACTTTCTGGCATGTCTGTTTACTTGCGCAATCCCAGAGAGAGTTACACCTTTCTAGATCCATTGCAGTCAAATGGATTTTCCAAGGCTGTTGTGTTCAGAATTGCCTGTTTGGGTAAGGTGTGTGTGTCAGTATGGCTTCTCCGTCTCCGGAGTTCTCGGTGCCTTTTGAAACCTGCTTTGCACAACCTCAAACGAGGTTTTGCCTGCACCACATCCTGTGTGCCATCTGAAGACTCTACCAAGAAGATGCGTCCAGAGACAACTTTTCCTCCCCACCACTATCCTTTTTGTAGCCAACATCCAACTGGGTGAGAACTTCTTGGGGGACTTGGAAAGGGGATGTAAGATCCTTCGGCTCATGGCTGGGCTGGAGAAAAAAGGGGGCTGCTCCATGTGTGCTGCTGCTTGTGATTTTTCTGTGGACCAACCTGACTACCTACATTCAGCACCAGAGGTGGAAGAGATGCCAAGTTGGCCTGGTACCAAGGGAGACTGTTGGTTTAGCCACCCAGCCAAGCTGTCTGGTGCCTTCTTGAGCACAGAAGTGCTGAAACCACTGCATGTTCACCGCAGTGATTAGCTCTTGTGGTTCCCTCTTACATGCCCAGGGAAATCCAGGCTGTTTGCCACTTTGGGGTCAGGTAGCATTTTTTCTCCAGGCCAGTTTGGCCAGGGACCCTGGAGAGGTGATTTTTTTTTTTTACATCTTCTGGGCATGGAGCAGGGGTCGCCAGAGGGCGTGAGGGGAGGTGCTTGTGAATTTCCTGCATTATACAGGGGGTTGGACAAGATGACCATGGAGGTCCTGTTCCAAATCTATGATTCTGTGTGGCATTACTAAACAAGCTTCAGGATGCCCTAAGTCAAGGATAGCCAAACTGCGTCTTGGGAGCTACATGTGACTCTTTCACACATATTGTGTGGCTCTTGAAGGCCTCACTACCTGGTTGGCCGGCTTGGAGAAGGCATTCCTCTCTTTAAATCACTTCTCCAAGCCAAGTCAGCCAGCAGTTTGGAGAATGCATTTAAAGTGCTTTCTTTCCACCTCTCCTTCCCCCTCCCCTCCCCTCCCCTCCCCTCCCCTCCCCTCCTTCCTTCCTTCCTTCCTTCCTTCCTTCCTTCCTTCCTTCCTTCCTTCCTTCCTTCCTTCCTTCCTTCCTTCCTTCCTTCCTTCCTTCTCTCAGATATCTGACATTCATATGCCTTTCAGCTCTCAAACATCTGACACTTATTCAATATGGCTTTTATGTTAAGCAAATTTGGCCACCCCTGAAGTCCTGCCCTGGACCCTGGGAGATTGTCCCCTCCAGCATGCCAGCTGCTAGCCTGGTTCTAGCACAGAGCTCCGATGAGCAGTAGTTCTCCAGAAATCTCCAGTGGACCTTCCCAGCTCTGACAACAGTCCTTGTCACTAGAAAGGTCTGCTGGTAGAACGAGGGCCTCAGCCCTCAGGCACTTCAAAAGCTGCTCTGTGGAAACTCCCTGATTTGGGTGGAAAAGTGGCCTAGAAATGTCCTGAATTAAATAAATAAATTCTGAGCTCCATCTTCTCTGCTCTCGCTGCAACCGTGTCCGCAAACAGCGTTACTTTTCTATACAAGGAAACAGGCCTCGGATTCAGCAGGAGCTCACGGGAGCACAGCTCTTGGACCTTTCTGAGGGTTTCCCCTCCTTCTCCCCACCTTGTCCATTGAATAGTAGGCGCAGCTGCATAACAATCCCTGGATGAGCTTCACCACCTATTTTTCTACAAAGTGACCCCTGCAAGAAATATAATGCGATGGAACAGGATAGACAACATAAATATTTCAGGAAGGCATACATACTGTATGGGCAGACTTCTGTTATGTGTGGTTACTCAGATGTAGCACCTGCTGAGTTCAGTGGCACTCTCTCCCATGAAAGTGTTCCTAACAGGACTTTTTAAAAGCAGGAATGCACAAGAACACAGTTCTGGCTGGGTTGGTGTCAGGGGTGTGTGGCCTAATACGTAAATGAGTCCTGCTGGGCTTTTTCTATTAAAAAAAAAAAAAGCATCCTGTTGCCTGTGATAGCAGCCTTACAGAGTATGATGAGAGATATTGGTAAGTTCTGGATTCTTCCAGAGTTTAACTTACTGCTCCACTTGAATTAAAAGTATTATTATTTAGCACCATGATGCTTAACCAAGGCCTCTGCCCCAAGGTGTTTAAGGAACCAGTGTGGTATAACTGTAGACAACAGAAGATATCTCAGTTCAAATCCCTACTCTGTCATGAAATTTGGGTGTACTTGGGACCAGTCGTGTGTTGGTTCTCTCTCTCTCTCTCTCTCTCTCTCTCTCTCTCTCTCTCTCTCTGATTTCCTCCTCCTCCCTCACAGAAGAGATGAGAGACAGGGAGGTGCAGGGAGAAGTTCCAACCATTCCACCTTAAGGTCCTTTTAAAACAGGTGGAATAGGTTTTTTTCTGTTTTGGTTGAGAATTTGCAAACAGTTTCCAAGTCCCAATAACTTGTGACTTTTGTGTGCTTCAATGTTGGTGATTCTATCTTCATCTATTAATTTTTTTCTAAGAAATGCTCAGATATAACCCAAGATGAAGGATCAGCATTCAGCTGTGTCTCAAATTCTGGATATATATTTTAGCATCCATTTATGTTTTTTTTAAGAAGTTCATAAATATACCAGACAGTACTATTCTTTGCGCTAACCCAGCTCTACGCATGCTACAGTTCGGCTGTAAAATAACTTTAGGTTTCAGTAGAAAGTAAGACAGTAGCAACCACATGCATATTTACATGGGATTAAGCTATGCTGAATAAAGTAGGATTTCTCTTACATCAGGAGGGTTGCATGTATTTCCCTTTCCCACAACACTGAAGAGGCAAGTTCCTGGGGATAAAAATACCAAGGTAGGGGGGCAGGCCCATAGCTACAGGGGGGCCCAGGGGGACAAGCCTCTCCATTTGCATGGCCCCTCCATTGAAGGGCCTACAAGCAGCTCCCACCAAGCTCCGTGCTGTCCTCTGTCCAAGAGAAGCCATGCCAGTCTCCAAACTCTCTGTCTCCAAGCCATCCCTGTCTCCAAACCAGCATGCAGACAGGGCAGAAGGCAACTCTTAGAGATTGCAAGAATCCTATGGTAACCAATGACATGTGCTTCTTAAAAGTTTGTGATGTCATTTTGTGCCCCATGGCTCCCCCACCTAAAATTTTATCATCTCCCCCCCCCCCATCTAAAATTTTCCGGCTATGGGTCTGGAGAGGGGGGAATGATTTCAGCATTTTGAGTGATTTGAGCATTTTATCATGTAGCGAGTGCGTCTCTTAGGTTGATTTCAGACATGACCCTTGACGCCCATCTCCCATTCTTGATGTGTGCATGTTAAGAACCAATTGGCAATCAAAATGTGTTTGTATGAGGTTTCTGGATCATCCAGTGGCCATGCAGATGTCAGCTTTTCCCCCCTGTGTAAAAATAAAGCAGCTTTTGGCCTTTCATCCGCAAGATATTTCTGTCAGTTCTCTTGACTGAGTGCACTTTTGAAAATGTTGGCCTTGTTGATCCTGGGTCATAAATTTTAATGACTGGTGTTTGGAGAGCCACAGATATCTTCCAGTTCTGTTTCTATGCTCGGGAAAGGAAATTGGTCTTTCACTGTTCCTGACACAGTATTAATAATTTCATAGGTCCTTGTTTTGCTCACTGTAGTTTCTAAAGTAAAAGAGCTCAGATCTCTTCGGCAGGAAATATGCTTTTCCATCTATCATACATAGTTTTTCAGATGAGGTGCCTGGAAGTGTGGACAACATTCTCAAGGGGGCTGTCCAAAAGATTTATACAATTCTGCTATTATTCTTGTTCTGTTCTTTTAATTCCTTGCTCTCATTTAGACACTGCCTTTCTTCCTACGAATTTGGGACAGAGATCCCATTTTCTTCCTCACGACTACCCTGAGAGAGAGGCTAGGCAAAGATAGAACAGTCAGCCCAAAGTCACCCCATTGTCACCTGAACAGGGAATTGAACCCAGGTCTACTACAGGCGAACTTGAGCAATCTAACCACCACACAAATTGTCCCTCGGACTCTTAATTCCAGAGGGGCATAGTTTAGGGTTGATAACCTTCAGGTGAGCCCTAGAGTTTTCTTGGAATTATTAGACTACACAGATTGGTTCCCAAAGATCAACCACAGAGGCTAGCATTAATGAAAATCTTAGAGTTGCTACAGAGTTTGGATGCATGCAGCAGGAGGAGGAGATTGGATTTATACCCTGCCCTTCACTGGGAGTCTCACAGCAGCTTACAATCTCCTTCCCTTCCTCTCCCCACAACAGACACCTGTGAGGTAGAGCTCTGACAGAGAACAGCTCTGACAGACTTATGACTGACCCAAGGTCACTCCAGCAGCTGCATGTGAAGGAGTGGGGAATCACTACACCAAACTTAGAACTTCCTTTTCTTCTGCGGTATACCACAGAGATGAGGTGAAACTCATTGACAGTTATCTGTAAAGGCAATGAAAGTTACTGCCAACTGGGGACTGATAGGAGGATGAGACTGCTGTTAGCCAGCATCCTGTTATGGGTGTTCCAGTTTCTCCTCAGCACTAGGGTTGCCAGGTTCAATTCAAGAAATATCTGGAGACTTTGGAGGTGGAGCCAGGAGACTTTGAGGGTGGATACAGGAGCAAGATTGTGACAAGCATAACTGAACTCCAAAGGGAGTTCTGGCCATCACATTTAAAGGGACTGCACACCTTTTAAATGCCTCCCCCCATTGGAAATAATGAAAGATAGGGGCACCTTCTTTTGGGGCTCATAGAATTGGACCCCCTGGTCCAATTGTTTTGAAACTTGGAAGGTGTTTTAAGGAGAGGCACTGGATGCCACATTGCAAATTTGGTGCCTACCTCAAAAAAACAGCCCCCCAGATACCCTCAGATCAGTTCTCCATTATACCCTATGTCAGTTCTCCTTAGGGAATAATAGAGTCCCAGCAAATATCCCCCCTCCCACTTTCTGATTACCCTGAAGTGGAGGGAGGGCCTTCAAACTGGGGGAGCCCACCTGGGGATTGGCAACCCTACTCAGCACTGAGAAAAACCTGAACTATTTTGAAAGAGATTTTAAGTTGAGTGATACAAGACTGTAAATTTAAATTTAAAATTTGTATTTTGGTGGAAGTGGCCTCCCAGGAAGGAGCAGAGTTGACCCTTGACCTGGACATGAGAAACACCCTTCCGTTCCCAAACTCCATCCTCCAAGAATTTCCAAAGTCAAAGTTGGCAACCCTAGGGTAGCAGTCTGTGGCAACAAAATTGAACCAGGCTAGTGCTGTTTTAAAGACTTTATTCCAGTGCAAACATCCATAGACTACTAGAGGTATCTTTGTCATGTTTATGATGATCTGCTTTCAATCTTATGAATTGAAATGTATTGGTTTTAATGTTTAAATGTCAAGTATTTAATTGTTTTATACTTAAATTGTTAAATTGTTAATTGTTGGAAGCCGCCCTGAGCCACTTGTGGGAAGGGCGGGATACAAATCCCGAATAAATAAATAAAAAATAAATAAATCCCTTTCCTAATCCTAGTTTACCATGATTTTGCCTTTCCTCCCTTATCATAGCACAGAATTGTCTGTGGCTTCCAGATCTCTTTCCTGAGCTGTCTGAGCTGACTTAGGCCCCATCAACATCCATGTGAACTTTGGGCCTCTCATTCAAGGGGTCTGCGTTAGGGATGGCCACAAACTGGGAAAATGAGATTAGGATTATGGTTTGTTGTGTGTCCCATTCGCAAACTACAGACTGTCTCGAATTTTTAGCTGCCTCATGAACTGATTCAGTTCATGAGGTTCGTGACTGGGTGGAAGACATCACGCCACTGTGCTAGAGATACCAAACTCACAGGGGATCTCTGGCTCACTCTCCTCTACCTGCTTTCAGAGTTTGGTGAGGATTGTATTTATGGGGTCTGAGTTACAGTCCCCCAAAGAAGGTGACACCAGGAAAGTGCTTTCTGTCAGTGCCTGTAAAACAGAGGCTAGATGGCCATCTGACAGCAATGCAGATTCTGTGAATTTAGGCTGATCTTGAGAAGGAGAGCAGGAAGAGTTGCATCAGTGCTTAGTTCTCATAGTCCTTTCTTACTCACTTAGGGAAATGCTGATCACCACTTTGGGGTCAGAAAGTAATTTTCTCCAGGCAATTTTGACCAGGGATCCTAGAGGGGTTTTTTTTTTCATCTTCTGGGCATGGAGCAGGTGCCACTGGGGGTGCGTGGGGGAGATATTTGTGAGTTTCCAGCACTGTGCAGGGGGTTGGACTAGATGATCTTGGAGGTCACTTCCAACTCTGCTTCTGTTCCCCAGGAAGCACTTCTTTGGGGGGCTGTAACGTGGACCCCATATATCCAATCCTCATCAAAAATGGAGGACAGGTAGAAAAGAGCCAGAGTTTCCCTGTGAGTTTAGTGTCTCTAACTTGCCCAGGATCCTTCTATACACTCCTGAACCCGCACCTGTCAAAATGACAACTGACATGCAGTCATTTTGACAGATCCAGGTGGGCAGCCATGTTGATCTGAAGCAATAGAACAAAGTTGGAGTCCAGTAGCACCATTAAGACCAACAATGTGAATAAAACTTTGTTGGTCTTAAACGTGCTACTGGACTCCAACTCCATTTTGACAGACGCAGATTCAGGAGGTTCAGAATCCATTCTATATGCAGGACCCATTCTATACACTCCTGAACCTGCACCTGTCAAAATGACTGGGGTTCAGGAGAGTATAGAATGGATTCTGTGCAAGGCAGCAAAACCAAACATGGAGAGCATATAGAGGAACATCTGGGGCAAGGGTGCTGTGAGTTTAGTTTCTCTATTTGCATAGGATCCATTCTATACACTCCTGAACCTGCTTCTGTCAAAATTACCATGTTCAGGAGGGTATTATTCAAGGGATCCTGTGCAATCTAGAGACATCAAAGTCACAGGGGACCTCTCCTGGATGCTCCTCTGCATGCACTCCAGTTTGTTGATTTGACTTTCTGTAAACGTTCTAATTGAACAGAGACAGTCTGCCGGGGAATGTCTCCACTCACAAACTGGCATGAACTTCCACGAACAACTTGGAAGTTTGTGGAAAGTTCATGCCAGATGACCTGCCACAAACTTGACTTGATGAAGTACAGACCACCCAAAATTCATCATGAACTCTAGTTTGTGAGCCAGTTCATTCTCATCTCTAGCCTGCATTGGCTAACAATAACTTTCACGAGCCGTTCTGTTGCCCAGCTGGCTCAGTGATTTCAGGCCCACCCGAAATCTTAAACTAAATATGTTCTGAGAACTGTTGTAAACCCTTAATTGCTTTTCCCCTCACCTCTGAATCTGCTCCACCTTGCAGATATCAATGAATATTAATGCTCCTTTTTTAAAACAAGAAAGAAAAAAAGCAAAGACTTAAGGTTCACATGCTACACAGTTTAGTAATATTGCATGGCCATCAAATGCAGCTTCAAAGATAAAAAGGTGTAATCATTCCAGTAATGAGTGAGGCCTTTGACTCAATAGCAACCACAGCCAGTGCAAATGGCTTGATAAGATGTGTACAAATGGACAAATTCCATTATCTGGATCGAAAAACAAGTCACTAAGCAGATTATGGTATTGTTTGACAATCTGACAGCCAGGTTTCAACCCCCAGGTTTTCATTTGTGTCTTATATCATTATGAACCTGGTTCAGTTGTACATATGTTATCTGCATTACCAGATTCAAGTACAAATATTGAACATAAAGCTGATTGGTTACAAGGATTGTGTGTCGGTGGCAGAACACACAAAAGGCATCTGTTCTGGTCACCTCCAGTTAAAAGGCTCTTGAGTAATGGGCAGTGGGAGAGACCTTTCTCTGTAGGAGGTTGCAGCCCCCAAGTGAACAACTTTATGACAGAGACCCAAACTTTTTTGAGACTGTGGACATGTTTGGAATTCTGACACAATGTGGTGGGCACAATTGCAAAATGGCTGCCACAGGAGGTCCTGACACAATGTCAGGAAGTAGGTTGCCAGCTCCCCTCTCTGGCCACCAGCAGGGGATGGGGAGGTTAGGGTTGCCATGTCCAGGATGGGAAACTCCTGGAGATTTGGGGATGTAGCCTGGGGAGGACAGGAACCTTGGTGGGGTACTCTGCCACAGAGTCCACCCTCCAAGGCATCCATTTTCTCCAAGGGAACTGATCTCTGTAGTCTCAAGATCAGCTGTAATTCTGGGGGATCCCCGGGTCCCACCTGGAGGCTGGCATCTCAATCAGGAAGTGAGGTTATGATTAACTGTAAGAGTCACTCTTCTACATCTCATGCAGAAGCTCCACTTCATAAGATAACTTTTTAAACAAACATATTGTTTGCAAGTACTTTCATGCATACGCACAGCCAACTTTCTAGCACACCGTGAGGATCCTTGTGCTGTGGTGACAGCTACTTCCAAAGTGGTTTTTATTATTAAAAAAAAAATCTGAACAGCAAATCTTCATCGGCCACCAGAAGCCCTGTTGGGAAAAGGGCCCAACTAGCCGCACCTACTTTCTAAAATGCCACACATGGTCTATTTTACACTGCAAATTCCCTTGGGAATGGGAACTTGCCTAATTTCCTGATATAATTCTGATACAAGGCTCTTAATTAAGTAGTAATTCTTAGCAATGATTATAAAGATTTCATGTTTGTGTAGTACTTTTAGCATTTGAAGGGCTTTCCATGCTTTTTCTTGTCAAAATTCGTATGATAGCCCAGTTACAACAACAACAACAACCTTTATTGGCATAACAGCATAGATGTGCACAATCAGCAAGGGAGAAAACATATATTACCCCAACATTTGAAACATTCCTCTCCTCTTAAAAGCACAGCACAGATATTTATCCACAGTCTCAATAATCTCAGGGTTATGAGAGGACAATAGGAAGAGAGTCTTACCACCATCAGATTGTCCCTCATAATTTCGAAGAAGAGGATCTAAGTACATGGCACGAATATCACAGTAAAATGTGCAATGCACATGTTCAGTACTTTCCACAACCACAATGAACATGTTCAGTACTTTCCACAACCACAAAACCTGTTGGAATATGGAAATTTCTTAAACCTCCCATACAGCACAGCAGAAGGAAGGACATTAAAGCGGGCTAACATGAAGGCTTTACGAAGGTTGGGGGAAGTCAAGCAAGAAAGATATGTTGCCAAGGTTCTACTGGAGGAGATCCCCCACCTCAAAGTGGAACATCTGCCAGAGGAAAGGCCTCTGAGTTCTTGCATTTCAATATCTACGAGCCATTTAATAAGAGCAAATGCAGTCCTCTCAGGGAGGGAGACATAAATCATCAAACTGAACCCAGTTATGGAGATTTTTTTTTTTCTATATTGAGTAACCATGCAGATAATTGGGGTTCAGATAGCATGCATGCAATGAGACTATTGGGGCTACTCCTAAAATGTAAACATAACCAGAATTTAAATGTACTTAATTATAATCCAGGCTTTTGTCTCTAGAGTCTTATAAGCATTACTCATCTAACTTGAATAAGGGGGTGGATCTTGTGGAAAAAAGAGGGTTCAATCTCTGAGTAGTAAAAATGTTTAAATGAATAGTTTTACCTGATGTCATGTCTAAAAAATTATATTTTAGGTTATTTGGTAATTATCCCACTAAGGAATAACATCCCTAAAGTGACCATGCAGGCCAAAAAACTCCCCACACAATACAGAATGCGACTAAGAAAACTGGGGAACTAGAAATCAACAATAAATAATAAATGTATTACTCCTCAAAATATTTATATAAAGAAGTACACAGTGGTTTTCTGTGTTAATGAAGGAAACCAGAGCATATTGGTGCCAGCTTTTGAGTGAAGGTTTTGGCAAAGTCCATAAGTGATAAGAAATTCATTGTTGTTTTAAAATCTTTTGAGGGATTTGCCATTCATTTACGATGAGATTTTTGTCCATTGTTAAAAGTCCCACATTTTGAGGTTTTTTAAATAAATCCTTTGAATGGAAGGGACTTCTACAAAAATCCATAACTATATTAATTAGGATTTTGCAGTGGCTAATAGAAGGGCAATTGGCTCTCCTCTGAACTGACCTGAGAAACTTTGTTAGTGTCCAAGTAAAACAGTCTGGGTGCAGAGAAATAAGACTATTCTTTTATTTCCTTGAAGTGGACCAGAAACCATCTCAAGTGTTTGTGGATTTTCAAGTGGAGGTTAGCCAAATACCCATCTCAACAAAGAAACATAATACTAGATGTGGAGGAGAAGGAAGATGAGAAAGAAGAAAAGGATGAGGCATTTTTCAGCTACCTCTCTGAGTATCCTCCATGCTCCCAGTAGGGGTCAGTCACCAGAGGTTGCTATGACTTCCAGGTAGAATACACACATACATGCACATTAAAAATACCAAAAAATAAGAGTCTGGTTTATACCATGCCCTTCACTCAGTGTGGCTTATAGTCTCCTTCCCTTCCTCTCTCCACAACAAACAGCCTGTCAGGTAGGTGGGGATGAGAGAGCTCTGAGAGAACTGTGACCAGCCCAAGGTCACCCAGCTGGCTGCATTTGGAGGAGCGGAGGAATCAAACCTGGTTCTCCGGATTAGAGTCCCCCCACTCTTAACCACTACACCAAACTGAAGAAATTGATGACTTGGTAAACTCCCTGGGTGACTTGGGACCAGTCACTCTCAGCCTAACCAACAAATCTATTGTCCATGAATCCCCCCTTCCCATATTTGGGAGAATAAAGTCATCCTGAATATTACTGCATTCTTTGAAGTCTATGCAGTTCCCCCCAGTTTTGTTTCATCCACAAACTCTAGTCAACTGATACCCTTTTGATCTAGTCACTTGTCTAAAAGAAGATTGGACTCCCCTGCTTGACTTTAACCTCTCAACATGTATGTGGTTTTGCAGCCAGTTGTGTGTCCACTTCAGGGCTTTTTTGTAGCAGGAACTCCTTTGCATATTAGGCCATATACCCCTGATGCAGCCAATCCTCCAAGAGCTTACCGTAGACCCTGTACTAAGAGCCCTGTAAGCTCTTGGAGGATTGGCTACATTGGGGAGGGGGGGTGGCCTAATACGCAAAGGAGTTCCTGCTACAAAAAAAGCCCTGGTCCCCTTAAAGGTTGCACCTCTTATTCCAGGTGGCTTCTAAAGCTGTGAGGCATTAGAAAAATCTTGCCAAAATCAAGCTGTGTTGCATACACTGTGTTATCGTTAGCTACCATGTGGAAGAAGGATATCAAGTTGATCGGAGCAGGAAATGGTTGGGAGTCAGGACTCCCAAGGTGAAATTTTGTCATTTGCAATGAGTGGGAGTGTAATGTACTGGGAGACGAGACGTGGTGAAGGCATAGGTCTTTATTGGCTGGTACATCACAAGAAGAACGAGGAACACGCGGCCGGGTCCGCTAATATATACATGCATCCCGGAACATCCCCTTCGCTGGCCAGCCCAATCCTGGCCAGTTAAACTTCCCGCCCTTGGTCAGGATTGGCGGTGGCTTTTCCCGCGCTGCGCACGGCGACCCGAGGGTGGCTCGGGTCGCGCGGCGCTTGCGCTGAGTCCGATACACTACACTCCTCCCCTCCTAGTTTAAACTACATAGTCCTGTAGGTACGCTGGCGTCCTGCGTTCCCGTGTTGATCTCCTCGGGGTTGCCGTTGGTGTGGGGCCCGATCCCAACGTGGGTGGCGCCGTTTCTGGCTGTTGCCGGCCCGGGTCGGGAGCTGGCTCCGGTTCTGGTCCCGCGGCTGCGGGGGCCTCGTACGGGGGTAGCTCCTGTATTGGCGGGGCCCCTTCTGGCGGTTCCGTTGCTGGCGGTTCCCTACTCTCTGCCTCTTCTGCCTCCTCGGGTAGGGTGCGGCGGCGCAGCTGGTCGATGTGCCGTCTCAGCACCTGGCCTCCGGCGGTGGTTACCTCGTATGACCGGGAGCCTGTCACCCTCAGAACCCTTCCCGCCAACCACTCGGGGCCGCTTGCGAAGTTTTTCGCATACACTGGGTCGCCCGGAAAGAATCCTCTAACTGCTTCCCGGACCTCGGGGGACCCGCGGACATCCGGCGCCCGGTCCGGGTGTAGCCTATCTAGACGAGTGGTCAGTTTCCTCCCCATGAGCAGTTCTGCGGGGCTGAAACCGGTTACAGGGTTTGGGGTGATCCTGTTGTGGAACAGGAATGCTGAGAGGCGGTGGTCCCAATCCCCCTGTACTATACGGCCAAGGGCCTCTTTGGTGGTCCGCACCATGCGCTCCGCCTGGCCGTTGGTGGCTGGATGGAATGGGGCGGACCTTATGTGCCTTATGAGGTACCGGTCGGTGAACTCCCGGAATTCCCGGGAGGTGAATGCCGTGCCGTTGTCCGTCACCAGGGTGTCAGGGATCCCGTGTGTGCAGAGGACCCTCCTGAGCGCCCTGACTGCTGCTGCGGTGGAGGTCGAGGCCACCGGGATTACCTCTAGCCATTTTGTATATGCGTCCACAAGTATAAAGAAGATCTGGCCCTGATACGGCCCCGCGAAATCCACATGGAGGCGGGACCACGGCCGCCCGTTCGACTCCCACCTGTGGACCGGGGCGGACGGCGGATTGGGTCTGGACTCCTGGCATGGTTGGCACCTTCTTACCCACCCCTCTATTTCCTCATCCATGCCCGGCCACCACACGTAGCTCCGGGCCAGGGCTTTCATTCTCACGATGCCCGGGTGGGTCTCGTGGAGATCCTCTAATACCTGTCTGCGCAGGGGGGGGGCACCACCACCCGGCTCCCCCAGAGTATGCACCCCTTGTGTGTCGATAGCTCGTCCTTCCTGGACGCGAACGGCCGGAATGCTTCTTCCACCTTGCCCGAGGGCCACCCCCTTCCCACCCAGTCCCTGACTCGTGCGAGGATGCGGTCTCTCCCAGTCGCCCGAGCCACCTCGTCCGCGTGCAGTGGGCGCTCGGGGAGCGACTCAATGAGCATCACCCCGTGTGCCGGGGCGGGATCTGGGTCCGTTGTGGGTAGCGGCAGGCGGCTGAGGGCATCTGCGTGACCCATTGCTTTACCGGGGCGGTGTATCAGTGCGTAAGTGTATGAATTCAGGAACTGGTTCCACCTTAAAACCCTCTGAGACAGAATCTGGGGGGTCTGACGATCGGGGGCTAGGAGGCCGAGGAGCGGCTTGTGGTCAGTGGCGATGGTGAAACGCCTACCGTAGAGGTAGTCGTTGAACTTATGCACCCCCGCCACGATCGCCAGGGCCTCCTTATCGATCTGGGCGTAGTTCCGCTCGGCAGGGGACAGAGTCCGGGAGTAGTAAGCGATCGGCGCCTCTCTCCCGTCCGGGAGTTGGTGCCCTAAGACCGCTCCTACTCCGTAGGGGGAGGCGTCGCAAGCCAGGATCAGGGGTAGGTTTTCATCGTAGTGATGAAGTACCGCGTTAGAGACCAAGAGGTCTTTCACTGCCTGGAACGCCGCGGCTTGGCGTTTGCCCCAGACCCACGGGGCCTGTTTATCTAACAAGCGGTGCAACGGTTCCGCCACGGCGGCTTTGTGTGGCAGGAATGCATGATAAAAGTTCAATAATCCTAAAAAACTCTGTAGTTCTGCCTTGCATTTGGGGGCAGGGGCCTGGACTATGGCCCTGGTCTTGTCCGCCGTCGGATGAATTCCAGCCGCGTCCACGGCGAACCCCAGGAACTCCACTCGCGGAACACCCAACAAACATTTCTCCTTTTTGACTCTCAGCCCCGCCGCTTGGAACCGTCTGAGGACCTCTCGCAGGCGGCAGCTGAACTCTTCTTCGGTGGGGGCGGCGATTAAAACGTCGTCAAAGAAGGGTTGAACTCCGGGGATCCCTTTCAAGAGAGAGTCCATTATGCTCTGGAATATCCCCGGAGCTACACTGACCCCGAACTGCAGCCGTTTAACCCTGAACGCGCCCCTGTGGGTCACGATCGTCTGCGCCTCCGCTGTCTTAGCGTCGACCGGCAGTTGCTGGTATGCTTGTGCTAAGTCCAGCTTTCCAAAAACCCTCGCCCCGGCTAGTGCTGCTAGGACGTGGCTAACCACCGGTACTGGGTAGGGGTTGTCTTGCAGCGCCTTATTGATCGTGCACTTGTAGTCAGCGCAGATCCTAACCTCCCCGTTGGGTTTGACTGGCGTTACTATGGGGGTCTCCCATTCCGCATACGTTACAGGTTCTAGGACGCCCTGGGCTGTTAGGCGGTCCAGTTCTGCCTCTATTTTAGGCTTAAGGGCGAACGGGACGCGCCTCGCTTTAAGCCTTATGGGCCTGACCATTGGGTCTATCGGTAAGGTGATGGGCGGACCCTTGTAGCTCCCCAAGGACCCGTCGAAGACCTCGGGGAACTCCCGGCAGACCCCGTCGAAATTGCTGGCCTGCACGTGGTCCACCCCCACCAGCTGGATCCCCAGTGGATTGAACCACGCCAACCCGAGGAGTGTGGTCAGTTGGCGCTTGACCACTAGGATGTCTAGGGGCCCCCTAAAACCCCCTCTTTCTACATGCACCCGGGCCCACCCCACGATGTGTACTGGGTTCTTCTGAAAGTCCCTCAGTACGAAGTCCGCTGGCCGCGTTTGGATGCGGCGGCGGGGACATAGTTTCTTGAGGGTTTCCTCCGAAATGATAGAGATGGAGGAACCCGAGTCCACTTCCATGATGCAGGGGGCGCCCTCGATTAGGACCGACATTTTGACCTTGTCTGGGGCCGAGAGGGGCAAGTTCAATACCTGCAGACTGGTGGATGCCGTCGTGTGTGTGTCCAGGGAGTCGTGATGCGCTGACGGTTGGCGGCGGCTGTTCTTGGCCCGGCAAGCCCGGGCGATGTGGCCGGTCTTTCCGCAGCTGCGGCAGTCCAGGTTGCGGTACGGGCAGTCCCGTCGCTCGTGGGGGTCGCCGCAGCTGGCGCACCTGGAACCGGTGGTGGCGGTGGCCCTCTCCGTCGCTCGTTGTCTCGCTGGGGCCCGTGTGTCCGTTCTCTGAGGCCGCCGGAGCTGAAACGCTTCTTCCTCTGCTCGGTCTTCCAGCTCCGTTTCTCCTTGGTGGACTGCTTCGCCGCGTGGCTGGCCGAACGCCTTGGTGGCCCTCTCGAACGCCGTCGCCTCGTTGAAGGCTTGTTGTAGCGTGAGCTCCTCCTTAGTGAAGAGCTTCTGCTGCAGTCGTTCGTCTCGGAGGCCCCAGACGAAACGGTCCCTCAGGGCTTCGTCCCTTTTGTCAAAATTGCAGTTCCCGGCGATCTGCCGAAGGGCCGCCAGGTAGACTGCCGCTGTCTCCCCCGACTTTTGGTCCCTCTTGTGGAAGAGGAATCGGCGGGCGACGATGGACGGTTGGGGCGAAAAGTGGCCCGTGAGGAGTCTCACGACTTCCCGGTAGGTCCTCTCGGTCAGCTTAGCTGGAGCGGAGAGGCCTCGGGCGATCTCGAAAGTTTCTTCTCCACAGACGCTCAGCAGGACGTCTCTCTTCCTGTCGTCATCTTCGATCAGGTTCGCCCGCAGGTAGCACTCGACCCTTTCTGTGTAGGTCTCCCATCTCTCGGGGTGCTCCGGGTTGAATTCCGCAAGATGGCCCGTCGTTACCGTAGAGTTCGCCATGGTGGCGGCGGGCTGTGCGATCCTGCGGTCTCACGCCTTCCTCGTCTCCGGCCCGGTCAGGTTCCCCTCGGGGCGGCCGGACCTATCTCGATCCCATCCTCGTCGCCAGTGTAATGTACTGGGAGACGAGACGTGGTGAAGGCATAGGTCTTTATTGGCTGGTACATCACAAGAAGAACGAGGAACACGCGGCCGGGTCCGCTAATATATACATGCATCCCGGAACATCCCCTTCGCTGGCCAGCCCAATCCTGGCCAGTTAAACTTCCCGCCCTTGGTCAGGATTGGCGGTGGCTTTTCCCGCGCTGCGCACGGCGACCCGAGGGTGGCTCGGGTCGCGCGGCGCTTGCGCTGAGTCCGATACACTACAGGGAGATTGCAGGTGAGAATGAGAAACTTCA
Source organism: Heteronotia binoei (assembly GCF_032191835.1). NCBI lineage: Eukaryota > Metazoa > Chordata > Lepidosauria > Squamata > Gekkonidae > Heteronotia > Heteronotia binoei. The sequence goes on from NC_083237.1 coordinate 28,788,217, forward strand.
TTCTTGGACAGAAATCACAGGTACCACTTCAAAGACTTTTGAACTTCTCACCTGCTTTTGCTGTACACATGAGAGCTAGGCTGAAACAGAAAAGACTGGGGTTTAAATCCCCATGTGGCAACAAAGCTTGTGGTGTGACCTTGGACCAGTCACCTTTTCGTAGCCTATCTGCAGTCATTCTGAGGGCAAAAAATGAGGAAAAGAAGATCCCAGAGCTACTGGAGAAAAGGATACAATTTAAAATATAGCAAACAAAGGCACTTTTAAAATATGATTGTCTGGACTTTCCTATGAAGTCATGCAGGAAATTGGCATTACAACTGCATTCCAACTTTTCTTGCAATGTTGGCAACAGGTGAAAAGATCCAATTATATCTGAAATTCAGTCTTTTAGATCACCCAATATTTTCCCCACTGAGTTATATTTGTTTGGGAATATCCCTTTCCCCAAAATACTTTTCCTCTCCCTTTCTTGTATGTATGTTTTTGCTTTTGTCAGCAACCAGGAAATGACTTGTTTTGGCTACGACAGCACATTGGATAGGTATATATTTTTCCTTTTTGCTTAGAAAAATTGCCTCTGAATTCTGCTACAACCATCAGTAGGCTGGCTTCCTTTCTGATGAGAAGCTCTCTGGGAGAAGGGTAATGTGTGAATGGTGATGCAAATCTTTAATGATAATTGAGGTATTTTTTTCAATGCACCTATGATTTCAGCCTTTAGCTACAAAGGATTTCAGGGGTTTGAGGATGGTGTGGTTGGTGTTAATGAGGGTGAGGGGGAAGGGGGCTATGGACAGTGGTACAGGGGTGGCTTGTATCAGCTTGCAAGAGCCGATGGTTAAATTTTCAGGAATTTTGCAAGCTAGTTGGAAACTCATCAGGAGCTGTAAGATGCCCCCTTATTGCAGTCAGTAGTGCTGAAGTTGAAAGAGGTTTCAGTTTAATGAATATAATTTGTGCAAGGGTGAGAAATGGATCTTTTTCGTGGTCTCTGTGCATCACACCAATGGGAGAGGCACCGGCGCCGACCCTGATCGGTAAACTTCAAAAGCTGCGGATTTCCATGCCTCCGTCCAAGCGCGCATGCGCAGACACCCCCCCCCCCCCACTGCGCATGCTCGCCAGGACGGGAGCGGACATCCCGCCAGTTCTCTTCTGACCGCCGCGCTGATCGGTTGATCTTTTCGCTACGGTCGGTGAACTTCGTTGGACTTTGTCTAAATTCTTAGTGTAGTTAGTGTTAGCTGTTAGTAGTTTAGTTTAGTATAGTTAGTGTTCGTTCTGTCCGTCCAGAGCGTGGGGTGAGTTTTCCCGCCCTTCGGGGCGTTTCCCCCCCCGCGCTCTCGGGCCTTCCACCCGTTTTTCCTAACCCTCGCATGGAAAAGCGGTGGAGTTTCTTCCATCGCTGTTCGAGGTGCGGAAGCAAGATCGCGCTGCCGGACGGCCATTCGCTGTGCTTGCTGTGCCTGGGAGAGCAGCACAAGCCGGACTCTTGTGACCATTGCGCCAAGTTCTCAAGGCAGACAAAGAAGAACAGGGCGGTGCGGCTGGCGGCAGCGCTTATGGAGAAAGCACTATCACCACGTGCGCTCTCCACCGATCAAGGGCAACCTTCGGCTGAACTGTCGACACCGGAATCGGTCAACGCCAAAAAAGGTCCCTCTGACGCCGATCGCTCCCGAAAGCGCTCGGCATCTGCATCTGAGTCCTCGGTGCTGGCAAAGAAGCACAAGGAGGACAAGGGGTCACATGCGGAGAAGGCAAAAAAGCAGAAGAAGGCCGATAAGCCGAAGCATAAGTCCGCTTCGCAATCTTCACCGGCATCGTTGTCTGCACCTTTGACACCGGTCGTCCCGCCTCTGAAGCTATTCGCCTCACCCGTTCGTAGGTTGAGCCCACCGCCGCTTACCTCGATGTCGACTCAGCTGGTCATCTCCGACTCTGACTCCGAGATTGATTCAGCACAACGTGTTGGTATCGGTAGAAGCCCATCGGGTCAGCTTACGCCGGGGCAAGGGACTCCACGTTCTCGTAGCCCTGCTCAGGATCGACGTCGGGACTCGCACCGGGATCGATCGTCAAGCAGTCGCTCTCCTCGATACCAGAAGAGGGACCCTTCTCCTCTTCAGCCAGTGTCGCAGATTCCTTGGGATCAGTGGCAATGGCAATACCTATATGGTGCCTACCCGATGCAACCACCATTTCCCTGGTTGCCGCCGCGACAGATGGACTGGGATCAGGCTTCTGAGACCTCCTATCGGTCCCGGATGTCGTGTAGGACCCCTCAACGTGCGCCTTCTGCCACGGTATCGAAGCTGCCCGAGGTCGAGCATCCGGATCGGCATCGAGAGCCAGAGCGGCGTGCCTCCCCGGAGAAGCCAAAGACGACACCGACGGTTCGGACGTCACCGCCTCGGCGTCAGCCGTCTGAGCAGTCGGAATCGCCTGAAGTATCCCCCAGGTCCTTGAGGGAGTCGTCGCCTGAAGAACAAGGGGCTTCCTCTACGGGTGAACCATCTCCACCGGAAAAAATCACGGAGGATCATCCCATCTCCCCGTCCAAAGACCTCAAGTCCTATGGGGACCTGATTAAAAGGATGGCGCAGGCACTGTCTTTACCAACTGTTCAGCCGCAGCCTGTGGTCACGGACAGTGTCTTTGATATTGTCCAAAGAGACACTTCGACGGCGGTTGCCCTGCCCATCACCAATGTGATGCTTCACACGGCAAAGTCGTCCTGGGACAAGCCTGCGTCCACGCCGGTGTCATCGCGCCGGCTGGACCACATGTACCGTCTGCAGGAAAACACCACAGAGTTCCTATATACGCACCCTAAGCCTAACTCGGTTGTGGTATCGTCCTCGTCCAAGGTGAAGAAAATGCATTTGACTCCCCCTGATAAGGAAGGTCGGAAGCTGGACGCTATGGGACGCCGGTTGTACTCCACTGGGTCACTTGGGGTGAAAATTGCGAACTATTCTGCATGCATGGGCAGGTATCAATATACCTTGTGGGACCAGATCTCGCCCATCTTGAACACTCTGCCAGAACAGAGCAAGTCGGCTCTCAAGAAGTTGCAGAAGGAGAGGATGGCCCTTGCGAAGCAGCAGCTGAATTCTGCAAAGCATTCAGGTGATGCTTGTGCCAAGACTCTCACTACGACTATATCGCTACGCAGACACTCCTGGCTACGCTGCACCGCCCTGAAACCTGATACGCAGGCGTATATTGAAGATCTCCCGTTCGATGGCACAGGTCTCTTTAGTGCGACCACAGACTCGGTCCTTCAGGAGATGGACAAGAGTATAAAGACATCTAAAAACCTGGGGGTCTCCACCTCTCGTCCTCAGGCGAAGCGGCAGTGGCCGCGACAGTGGCAGAAGAAGCCTTATGCCAAGTCTCCTGAGCGGCAGTGGCGCCCGAAGTCAGCAACCACCTTTTCAAGGCCGCAGTATCAGCCCAAGCAGAAGTACTCACCTTCCTCTGCTCAGGCGTCTAGGCAGAAAGGGGCAAAGCAGCAAAAACAGGGCCTTTGACTCCCCTTCACCTTCTCGTCCCCATGGGGACACGGACTCTATTCGCCTATCCCATTTCCTCCCAGCCTGGTCCCGTATAATTTCAGACCAGTGGGTCTTATCTGTGATCCAATGGGGGTACGAGATAGAGTTTTTCCAACATCCTCCAACCCCGACGTTCGCCTACACTGCACCCTCCCCTCCTCTTCAGGAAGAGGTTCAGTCCCTCCTCCTCAAGCAGGCCATCGAGGAAGTCCCGAAGGATCAACGCGGCCGTGGGTTCTACTCCCGCTATTTTGCTGTCCCGAAGAAGGACGGAGGCCTGCGCCCGATTATGGACCTTCGGGGTCTCAACGAGTTCATCCGCTACAACAAATTTCGAATGACCTCCCTGCTGTGCATTCTCCCGCTGCTGGATCACGGGGAATGGATGGCCACTTTAGACCTGAAAGATGCTTACTTTTATGTTTCCATTCACCCCCGACACCGCAAGTTCCTGCGCTTCACGATTGGCAACGCCCACTTCCAGTACAGGGCTTTGCCCTTTGGTCTTTCGACGGCCCCGAGAGTGTTTACGAAAACGATGGTCATCATAGTCGCCCACCTAAGGCTCCAAGGGATCTCCCTATTCCCGTACATAGACGACTGGCTGATAGTGGCGGGGTCAAGGAAGGCTCTGCTTCAGCACATCGACATCACTCTCGCTCTGTTGTCAGACCTGGGGCTCCAGGTCAACTGGAAGAAGTCGCACCTCCAACCGTCCCAGAGAGTGCAGTTCATCAGTGCGGTGCTGGACACTGTAGCATGCAAGGCATTCCTCCCAGTGGATCAAGTGGAGGCCATTGTTCAGGCAGTTCGATCCCTACGTCGCAATCCGTCAGTTCCTGTGCGCCGGATCCAGCGCCTGCTGGGGCTCATGGCAGCCACCACTTCGGTCGTGCAGAATGCGAGGCGTCGCATGCGACCGCTCCAGTTGTGGTTCCTCCAGGAGTTTCGCTGCAATTTCGACTCTCCAGAACCGTGCCTGACTGTTCCTCCAGAAGTGTTGGCGGATCTCGAGTGGTGGGGGCAGGACCACAACTTGACAGAAGGGGCGCCCTTCCACAGACAACAGCCGTCCATGACGATCACGACAGATGCGTCCCTTTGGGGATGGGGGGCGCATGCGTTGGGCCTGTGCGTCGGGGATCGGTGGCCGGCCCATCAGGCTCTTCGGCACATCAACTACTTGGAACTGCTGGCCATTTTTCACGCTGTCCGGTCATTCCAGACGCTCATCAAGGGTCAAGCGGTGGCAGTCCTCATGGACAATATGACGGCCATGGCCTACATAAGGGGGCACAGTGTCCCGCAGACTTTGCCGGCTGGCAATGACGATTTGGGAAGCCTGCATAGCCCTAGAGATATCGCTGCTTGCAACTCACCTCCCAGGTGTTCAGAACACCCGGGCAGACTTTCTCAGCAGGGGGGGAGCGTCGCTCCACGAATGGGAGCTCAACTGGACGTTCCTAGAACCCGTGTTTCGCCTGTGGGGAGCGCCCACGCTGGACGTCTTTGTGACCCAGGACAACAGAAAATGCGAGTCGTTCTGCATCAGGGGCAGTGCAGATCCGATGTCCCTCGGGGACGGACTCCTGGTCCCATGGACACACCACGAGGTGCATCTCTTTCCCCCCCTGCCACTGATCACCAGGGTGGTGCAGAAGCACCTGAGGGAGAAGCTGGTGGGCATCTTGGTGACGCCATGGTGGCCGAGGCAGCAATGGTTCCCGGTGGTGTTGCGTCTTGCCCGCGGGACATTCCACCACTTCCCGCAGGTTCCGGATCTGCTGCTGTCGCACCAGGGGCGGGTGGTGCACCACGATGTGCCCCACCTGAAGTTAACGGCCTGGCATCTGGACGCTCGCAGCTATCAGAGAGAGCTCGGTTCGTGATTTTGAGCAGCAGGAAGCCTTCGACCCGACGCTCATACGCCTACAAGTGGTTGAAGTTTGTTCAGTTCTCTACGAGCAGGGGGCTGGAGCCGCGGGCGGTGGGCCTCTCTGCAGTCTTTGACTTCTTGCTGTCCCTGTTGGACCGGGGTTTGGCGGCCTCCTCGGTGAGGGTGTACTTGGCGGCAATCTCGAGTGAGCACGGGCAGATTGATGGGCATTTGGTCTTCGCCCATCCAGAGACTAAGAGGTTCCTCAAGGGAGTTGCTCGTCTGTATCCATCGGTGTGGGTGCCCACGCCATCCTGGGACTTGCCTTTGGTACTCAAGGCACTTATGGGAAAGCCATTTGAGCCTATGGCTACCTGTTCGCACCAGCTGTTGGCATGGAAGACAGCGTTCCTGGTTGCAGTCACGTCGGCGAGGTGAGTGGGCGAGCTGATGGCGCTGAGGTGTGACAAGCCTTACCTTTGCTTCTCTTCTGAAGGGGTGGTGCTCCGCCCAGACATCACGTTCCTACCCAAGGTGGTCTCCGTGTTTCACCTGAATACCGAGATCTCCTTACCTGCGTTCTTCCCGAGTCCTTCGACGGAGGTCGAACGGTGACTTCATGCCCTAGATGTGAAAAGAGCGTTGGCATTCTACCTACACTGAACGAAGCCTTTCAGACGGGATTCCCGGCTCTTCGTATCTCATGTGGCGCCTTCTCTGGGTCGGAGGATCTCTTCCCAGAGATTATCTAAATGGATTACTGGCACTATTAGACTGTGCTATCTTCTCCGTAAGACGCCGCTTCCTGGGCCAGTGTGGGCCCACTCTACATGAGCAGTGGCAACCTCAGCAGCGTTCATGAAAGGTGTTCCGCTGCAGGACATTTGCAAGGCTGCCACCTGGGCGTTGGCGCATACCTTCATGTCGCACTATGCGCTTGATATGAGGCGGCGTCAGGACTCGGCGGTGGGCCGTGCTGTACTACAGTCTGTCTCTTGCTGATGGACCGTTGCGCCCTCCTCCAGGTATGTCCTTGCTTGCTAGTCTCCCATTGGTGTGATGCACAGAGACCACGAAGAAGATAAACAGGTTTCCTACCTGTAACTGATGATCTTCGAGTGGTCATCTGTGCAGTCACACTACCCGCCCTCCTTCCCCTCCGCTGCCGGTCCATCCTATGTGGGCTAACGCAGCGGTCAGAAGGAACTGGCGGGATGTCCGCTCCCGTCCTGGCGAGCATGCGCAGTGGGGGGGGTCTGCGCATGCGCGCTTGAATGGAGGTGCGGAAATCCGCAGCTTTTGCAGTTTACCGATCAGGGTCGGTGCCGGCGCCTCTCCCATTGGTGTGACTGAACAGATGACCACTCGAAGATCATCAGTTACAGGTAGGAAACCTGTTTTTTACATACCAGGCTTAATGCAAATGAGGAAAGAGTTAGCTGATCGGGATGCAACTCCATTTATCAAATCATGGTTGAACTGCAATCAGGTTGGCTTTGGATACAGGAATTTGGCAAAAATCAACAACAGTGTTTTATGAGAATCAATTGGCTACATGGAATTTGCAGTAAAATATTGTATATATTATTATTTGCAAATTGTGCTGCTCATCTTTATAGCAGTAAAACTTTTAATAAAGTTATGTGCATACATATATGTGTGTATGTGCATATATGTGTGTGTGTGTATATATATACATATGTGTGTAGGTAGGTAGATGATAGATAGATAGACAGGCACAGACAGACAACATTTTTTTCAGAGAGCCATTTGTTAAAATTTGCCAGCAGACCATTGGTTACTTCTGAGTTTCAAAGGTCTACAGCACTTTGGGCTGCTAACTTCCAGGTGGGACTTGGAGATCTCCTGGAATTACAGCTGACCTGCAGACTGCAGGAATTGGTTCCCCTGAAGAAAATGGTGTCTTTGGAGGGCAGATTCTGTGACATCACATCTCAACTGAACTTCCTCCCCTCTTAAACCCTGCCTTTCCTGGGCTCCATCCCCAAGTCTCCTGTAATGTACTGAGTGACGAGACTTGTTGAAGGCAACATGCTTTATTAGCGAGTACATCACAAGGCAAAGCAACGCGGGCCAGGTCCCGATTATATACATACCCCGGAACAACCCTCAGTCTGGCCACAGATCTTGATTGGCGGAGCATATTAACGGAGCTACATCCGGGGACCAGTGGGCTTCCACTGGTCACCTTAGTAGCATCCGCTGTGTTGTAACTTCAGGACTGAAATGCAAGACACAACATCGCCAATATTTCTCAGACCAGACTTGGCAACCCTAGCAGCACCCTAGAGCCACTTTGTTGTAGTGGTTAAGTGCACAGACTCTTATCTGGGAAAACCAGGTTTGATTTCCCACTCCTCCACATGCACTTGCTGGCGTGTCCTTAAGTCAGCCACAGTTTTCTCAGAGCTGTTCTCTCAAGAGCAATTCTTGGAGAGTTCTCTCATCCCCACTTACCTCACAGGGTGTCTGTTTTGGGGATGGGAAAAGAAAGGAGATTGTAAGCCACTCTAAGACTCTGAGTGAAGGGTGGGGTATAAATCCAATCTCCTCCTCATGACCATGCCTCTGTTTCTTGGTTCTCTAAGTTGGTTTTGTGTTTTCCCTGCAGCTCCCCCTCTTTCTAGAGGGGTAATCCTCAGCATGCTGGCCACCTACCAAGTTGGGAGGAGATGAGTCGCTATCATGGAATCCCAGATGCTTCTGTGGTAAGTCAGAAGGAATTGGCTGAGTCAGGGAAGGAGCATCCCTTCTTCTGGCTTACGATTGTCAAGTCCATCCAAACTGGCTCCAAAAGAGAAAGAGAATGTAGAGGTGAAGAAGTGTTTCCCTTTGAAGCCAGCAGGGGGAAACTTCGGAATAGTTCACCCACCCACAGTGTGCAAAGTACATCACCTTCATTTTTTCCCCTCAGAAAGGAGAGTGATATTCAGCAATGTCCTGTGAAGATATCTCAGAATTCCTTTTTTGAAGAGGAAGCAACAGTTTGGTGTAGTGGTTAAAGAGCGGCGGACTCTAATCTGGAGAACCAGGTTTGATTCCCCACTCCTTCACATGAAGCCAGCTGGGTGACCTTGGGTCAGTAATGCTGGGGAGGGTACCGGTTCTGATGATCCAGATCCTTCTTTTTTTTTTTTAATATGTATATTTTTATTATTAATACATTATCCGTTTCTCTACATGGTTTCTGATATCCATTTTACATTTACCACCAACCCACCCCCCTTAGTCTATACATCCTTTTCTTCTTCCAGCCAGGGACAAAGGACTCGAAGCTTCCACTGAATGTCCACTCTCCTTTCTTCCTTCGCCCATTTCAGATACGTCAGCCACTTTTCTTTAATTCTTTATCTTCTTTCTTCCCATGATTCTTCTTGCAACATTATAGCGGCTATATCTGACTGGACAAAATCAAAGAGATAGTTATGCCAAGTACTTTCCTTCCATTTACTTTTATCCTTCCATCCTGCCGCTATTACCGCTTTACCCGCTGATATCATTGCTTTTAGTAAATGTTGGTTGTTCTTCCCTATTTTTTCATTCCCTAATAAACTCATCTGCATTAGTTCAAAGTTAATTCTCGGCTCTACCTGAAAGAATTTCTTTATCATTCCCACTACCATATCCCATAGTTTCTTGGCCTCAGGACACTCCCACCACATGTGGGAATACCATCCCTTTTCTTTCTTACAGTGCCAACACTTAGGGCTCAACCCAGGAAACATATTGGCTAAAGCAGCCGGAGTTCTATACCATTTAGTGAAAAATTTCAATTCCATTTCTCTAACCTTATGTATCTTAACTTTTTTTAAACCTTCCATTATCTTCTCCCCTGTTCGTTTCGTTATTTGGCCTTCTAAACTCCATGACCGTTGAAGGTAGCTTATTGCTCCTTCGTTACCTAAATTCATGCTTCTATATAGGATGCCTACTAATCCTTTTTTTGTTTTACCCATTAATTTATAAAACTTTTCCATAGGTTCTTCTTCATTTAAGTTACTCTTCTCCACTTCCTTCTTAACTTTAGTATACAATCCTGTAGCCTTAAGCCAGTATTGTATTCCTACGACTTCTTGAAATTCATGTAATGGTTTTAACTTATCTAGTATTAACAAATCTTCTACCCTTCTAAATCCTTTAGCCTTAAGTAGTTCGCTCCACCTATGCTCCTTGTCTCCTTCCATCAACATTTCTAATGGCGTCCATCTAGATACCCGATTCAGCCATTTCGGTTGCCATTTCTTCCAAACATTTAGCCCATTTTTCCTTGGTCCCACGTTTAAATTAAGTTCCTTCGCCCCCATGTTCGTAAAGATGCCATGTTTTCCTACCCCATTATTAGCTTCATTCTCAAACCTTATCCATTTCTGGTCCCCTTCCTTCTCTATTTCTAATAATGCTTTAAGCTGAAATGCTTCATAATAATTGACTATATCTGGGACTCCCCATCCAAGTTCTGATTTATGATTGTATGCCAATTTTTTCGGAAATCTAAGTTTCCTACTACCAAATATCCATTCCCTTATTTTAGTGTTCCAGTTAGTCATTTTTTGCTTATCTAACTCCAATGGTATCGTTTGAAAAAGGTACGACAACCTTGGCATCCAAAACATCGATACACTCTTTATTCTAGTGGTCAGGCTCATCGTCCTTTTCCCCCACTGCTGCATATCCCTCTCTATTTTCTCCCAGATTTTATTATAATTTCCCTCCACTATCCTGTTAATATTTTTATAAATTTCTATCCCTAGATATTTAAATTTCTTAACTCCCATTCCCATATTAGTTATCCTATTAATCTCTTTCCTTTCTTCCAAACCAACATTAAAGTACATTATTTCAGACTTTCCCATATTTATTCTTAAACCTGATACTGCTTCAAAATCTTCTAAAATAATTTTCGTTTCCCTAATGGCTTCTTTCGGGTTAGATATTGTCATGATTATGTCATCTGCAAATAAATTGATTTTTATTTCCTCCTTTCCTATTCTACAGCCTTCTATTCTCCCTGAATTCCTAATCCTTTCTGCTAGTTGCTCTATTGCCAATATAAACAGGGATGGGGAAAGTGGACACCCCTGCCTCACACCTCTCTCAATTGGGAGCTGATCCGTATGTTCGTTGTTTACTCTTACCACTGCTGACCCCTCCCTATAGACCTCTTGAATGGCTTTAAGAATAGTGGCCCAATCCCACACTTCTTCATTATGGACCATAAGAATTCATGGGACAGCGTATCAAATGCCTTGTATACATCTAATTTAAGTAAAGCAAGTTGCCCAGGACGTTTATGGTACAATACATTAAATATATTCCTTATAGGATGTGCAATACTCCTATTCTTTACAAAGCCATATTGATCCTCTTTTATTATATGAGGTAATATGTTCCTTAACCTATTTGCTAAAACTTTAGCGAAAATTTTGTAGTCCTGGTTAAGTAAACTTATTGGTCTATATGAACCCACTTCCCGAGGATTCTTCTGGGGTTTTAATATTACGGTTATTTCAGCCATTCTCCAAGAGTCGGGAGCTTTCCCTCCCTTCAATATAGCATTAAACACTTGTTGTAATTCGGGGATCAGTAACTCCTTCATCTCCTTATAAAAATCCACAGTAAAGCCGTCAGGCCCTGGGGATTTACCCACTTTTAAATTGTTCACAACTTCCTCTATTTCTTGAACTGTTATTTCCTTCTCCAAACTCTATCTGTATCTCCCAACACTTCTCCACTTTCTTCAATATGTTCTGTTATATCCCTCCTAGCGTATAACTCTTTGTAGAATTCTTGAAACACTTGCCTAATTTCTCTCGGGTTCTGCGTGACCTTTCCTTGTGTCTTAATACTTTCCACCTTTTGCTTTTCTTTCCTAGTCTTGAGATAATTAGCCAGTCTCCTAATGGAGTTTATTGAATCTCTTTGAAACTCATTTCTTACCATGGTTTGTTTTTTCCATAATGCCCTCGAATCCATAAAGTCCAATTGTTTCCTAATTTCATCGATCTTTTTTTTCCTATCAGGGCAGAATCTAATACCTTGACTGCTCTGCAGTGCGCCTAATTCCTGGAGTTTCTGTGTCTTGTTAGCATACCATTCTTTTTTTATTTCTTTCTCCTTCATCATACAATGACCTCTTAACACTGCTTTTGCTGCTTCCCACAAGATATTTGTGGCCACTGTTCCCTTATTTTCTCTAAAATATTGTTTTACTTGATTTTCCATATATTGTCTATTTTCTTTTTTTAATAAGACCATACTGTTAAATCTCCAAGTCCTTCTAATTTGTTCGTTTTTTATCACCAGTTCTATAGTTAGTGGAGCATGATCTGAGATCCATATTGGATGGGTTGTTACTTTCCTCACCTCCCAATTATTTGATTTTTTAAGAAATATATAATCTATACAAGAAGCTGTCTTGTGTCTACTTGATAAATGTGTCGGCTTTGGAACCAAGCCTAAGGCCTCATGCGCTTCTACCAAATTCCTTTTCCACCTAGCCTCCTTCTCCTTGGTCATATCTATGTTAAAGTCTCCTGCTATAATAACTTCTCCCTCTGAGAATTTCTGAACTTTTTGCATAACTTTATTCAAAAATCTCCTCTGTCCTGTATTTGGGACATATATATTTATAAGCGTTATTACTCTATTTTGAAACCTACCTTTGATAAACAAATATCTCCCTTCCCTATCACTAATGAGATCTAGTATCCTAATATCGATCCTTGTGTGTACTAAAATTGCTATTCCTCTCGTCTTAGTTCTACTTCTTGCTTCAGCCAATACTTTCCATCCTGGGTGTTTAATCAGCGGTTTAATATCATCCTTTGCCTTATGTGTTTCCTGTAAATACACGATATCTATATTGTGTTGTTTTGCCATTCTTGTTAATCTATATCTTTTCAGGTCTGAACTTAGTCCGTTGACATTCAGTGAGAGCATTTTCAAAGTTTTAGCCATAATCATTCACCTCCTTTCCCTTCCCTGGCTGGATAACAAAGTCTGTTCTGCCTCTCCCCTTTCTCCCTTCCCCCCTCCCACACCCTTTCCCCCCACTCTTCCCCATCATCCCCCCTCCCCTCTTCTGGTAAAGGGCTCGCTTTTGGGTTGATCTCTCCACCCTCCCTATACCTTTAGGTGGGCACACCTCCCCCCCCTCCTGGATCTTTTATTATTTCCTTCCTTCACTTAAGACCGTGATATTCCCTCCCTCTTATTTGTGGGGTACTTCCCTTTTTTTTTTTGAAGTTCCTCCTTTTCCTTGAACGTCTTATAGTCTCGTCCTCTGTCGTTTCTCCTGACGTGTAGAAGGCCCCTCCTCTGGTTCGTCGACATTAAGCTCTTCCTCTGGTTGAGTTCCTGTTTCTCCTGGGTCCAGACCCAACTTCTCCAAGAGTTTCCTTGCTTCAGCTGGGTTCCTTGCTGTGAGTCTTTTGCCTTCTTTGTAGATCACAATAGTGGCTGGGTAAGCCCATGTAAACAATATCTTGTTCTGAAAGAGTTTATCTGCAAATGGCTTCATTTGTCTTTTTTCTTCCAGTGTTTCACTGCAAAAGTCTTGTCTCACATATACCCTTTTCCCTTTAAATTCCAGTGCCCTCTTCTTCTTCAAAGCCAAAAAGACTTGCTGCTGCACTTTTTCTCTTGTGAATTTGACTATTACTGGTCTCGGAGATCCTCCTGACCTTCTAGATCTAAGCCTATGGACTCTCTCGACCTGGTCAGCATTAATCATAACACCTGTTTGCTGTTCTGAGAGCCAATTTATTATCCCGTCTTCCAAATGTCGTGAGTCAATGTCTTCTGAAATACCATGAATGATAAGGTTTGCCCTTCTTGCTCTGTCGGAGAGGCTTTTAATCTGCCCCTTTAAATAAACTATTTCCTTCTGATTTGTTGACGCTGCCTTATCAGCTTTGTTGGCCAGCTGCCTAATATCTTGCAGATCCTTGTTTATCCGGCTAACTTCATTTTTAATTTCAGCAACAGTCTCCTCTATTTTGTTCTGAGAATGCATCATTAAAGCTTGAAACTGTGCTATCTGTTCGGAAAGCTGTTTCACTGTAGTGGCAGCCATTTTAACGGTGCTAATCACTGCCTCCGGTTCTTATCTGTTTTCCAAAATACTCCCTTTTTCTCAGTGCTAGCTGTCTTCTGAGCACACCTTTAACTTCTTTGACTCTCTAGCTTCACTGCCAAATATTATGACCCCAAAACTTCAATATTTACTTATCTTTCGGTCCTAATCTCTTTTCTTGTTCGGAGAGGGGCGAGCCGAGGCTGCTACTCTTCAGAGCGTGCGCATTCCACCACCCTGATGATCCAGATCCTTCTTTAGTTAGTAGAGTGCACAAGGCTTTAACACAGTAGTGCTTGTATTATACCTGATCATGTGGTTGCAAAGTTACCGAGTTACACAGAGCCACTTCTCAAGTTGAAACAAAATAATATCTATTCCCCCCCCCCCCCCCCCCCCAGAAATACATGATAGTGCAGGGTTGGGAGCGTGGCATGCTCAGCTGAGAGGAAGACGTGTTTTGTTTGAGCTCCCGGTTGAATGCTAAAGGGAATTAAGTATTCCTTCTTCTGGTGATAAAAATAACAAAGCCTTGAAGACCTTAATATAAGCTGGTGATATTTGTGAAGTGGGAGTCTGGAAGTTGGCTAGAGGATAAAGTTAAAACTAATTGGTGCTGAGAGAAACGGCAATGGCGACCTCGGACTCAGAAGCTGAAAGTGAAGATAAGGTAATGAAACCGAAAGACTTTCAATTAGAAGTTAAAAAAGCGGTGGAAGCTGCCAAATATAGCATTATTAAGGCAGTTACTAAGATAGTGGATGAAAAAATAACTAATTTAGCAGATGCCGTTGAAGCCATGGCAGAGACTGTGAATAGTGCATGGGAAATGGCGCAGCTAAATGAGAAGGAAATTAACTTGTTGCAAAAACAGTCCAGACAGTTGAAAAAGCAAAATAAATACTTTAAAGATAAACTGATGGACTTGGAAAATCGGGCCAGAAGGTCAAATTTGCGGTTGAAAAATATTCCAGAAACGGAGGACTTGGATAATGTGATTGAATGGATGGCTAAAATGCTCCCGGACTTAGGAATTTCAAGGGAAGTTTTTGATCGTATTCATCGAGTTGGGAAGCATACAGCTGAGTGGAGGTGGCCAAGAGATGTGGTAATGTGCTTTGGTAAATATATATTAAAGGAGCAGGTGCTTAAAGGCATGAAGGCCTTGGATAGGCATGATAAGTTACTGTATAATGATAAAAAAGTGTTGGTTTTTGAAGATTTATCACAGGAAACAATTAACAGGAAGAAAAAGTTAAGAGTGTTTACCAAGGTGCTGCAAGATAAAGGAATGAAATACAGCTGGAGAATGGCACCCTTTGCTCTGAAAATGGTGCATGAAGGAGTAGAGTTGTTTGCAGAAGATCAGAAGCAGATGGAGGAGCTATTTAAACGTGTGGGACTGCAGCTGCCTAAGGATTACAAGCAATTCCCTGACTTGGAGTCAGAAGGGGAAAATAGTTTGGAAGAGGAAATGGGGAACACTCAGAAACAGAAGAAGAAGAAAAAGAAGGATGAAAAAAAGACTTGGGACTTCAGGGAAAGGACTAAGACTAAAAAATGATTAATGATTAAGGAAAGATGGACTAAGGAAGAAGGAAAGAAGATAAAAGGACCGGAATAGCTCAACATGAACAGGTTTTTTGTTGTTGTTGTTGTTGCTCTTTTTGAGTTTACAGTGTGGGAGAGTTGTCTTTTTCTCCCCCCCCCCATATGGATGTCAGTGGTAGTTGGATGTCTGATGTGTTTGGTGGTATGAATGGGAAGAAGAGGGGTATATGGTGGCTGATTGGGATGATGTTGGTATGTTTGGATGGTGTGATTGGGGTGTGGTTGGATGATTGGGATCTAAGGGGTGAATGGGTGGATTATGAATGGAGTAAGAAGGTGTGTGAATGCATATTGGGAAGAATTCTTTATACAAGAGATATGCCACGAGCATTGGCATATTGCATTTCTCTTGGATGGGTAGAATCGGTAATGGAGTGTAGGTGGTGGGTAGATAAGCAACATCAGGTGGGGTTGGTTAAGGGTTGTTGGGGTTTAGAATTCCAGGCTGGTAGAGAGCAGAAGAGATATGGGGATGAGCTATGGTTAGGTATAATATGACAAAAAATGTTAATGTTATATGTACAACTCTTAATGTTAGAGGGCTAGGAAATCCAGTGAAACGGGCAAGAGTTGGGAGATATATTCAAGAATTAAAAGCAGATGTGGTGTTTTTGCAGGAGGTATATAATGGGGGGGAAAGAGAGATGAATTTTCCTGGATTTGGGAAAGGTAAGAAATTTATTGCTCCAGGCTCCTCGAAGAGCAGAGGGGTGGGAATAGTATTTAATTCCAAAATAGATTTTGTTGAAGATAAAGTAATGAGAGATAAGGATGGAAGGTTTATTTTTGTACAGGGTCATTTGGAGGGAGAGCCGGTGGCTTTAGCTTCTCTGTACCTCCCTAATGTGCATCAGTTGAATGTATTGTACAGATATTTGCAGAAATTTGAAAAGTTTTCGCCCTATACTAAAATAATAGGGGGGGATTTTAATATTGATTTGCAAGGGAAAGGCAATGTTAAAAAAAGAAAGGCAGAGAAATTTAAAAGAGTGTGCGGGAAATTTGGTCTGCTAGAATTATGGATGGAAATGTTTCCTAATGATGATGTGTATTCTTTTTACTCTGCCGTTCATGGAACTTATTCAAGATTGGATGGAATCTTAGTCTCTCAAGAAATGAGGAATTGGGTAAAAGATATGGAGATTGGAATGATTAAGATTACTGATCATGCCCCTGTTTCAGCCTTTTTGCAAATAGGTCATTGTAACAGATCTTATGATTGGAAGTTTAACCCATGGTTAGTGGCCGATGAAGTAAGTAAGTGTAATATTAAAAATGCAATGGAAAGATATTTTGAGGAGAATAGGAAATCAGATACTTCATTAACAATAATATGGGAAGCAATGAAAGCCACTATTAGAGGGGTGTGTATACAGAATTTGGTGAGATTGAAGAAAGGTAAAGATAGGAAGATTAAAGATGTGGAAGAAGAAGTTAGAGTATTGGAGGAGAAATTTAGGAAATCTAAGAAGAAGGAGGATAAAGAACAAGTAGTTAGGAAAAGGGAAGAATTGAATCTATTGGATGTTAATAGGACTACGTTAAAATTATGGTATAATAGACAGAAGTATTATGAGTTCGAAGGGAAAGGAGGAAGAATTTTAGCAAATAAAATTAAGAATTTTCAGGTAAGGAAAAATATTAAGGCAATCAGGAATGATACAGGGTTTTTGGAAACTGAACCTAAAATGATACTGGAGAATTTTATAGAATTTTATAATAAATTGTATGCAAACAAAGGGATTGAAAATGATGATATAGAAAAATTCTGTGAGGGGTTGGAATTTTTAGAATTAAGGGAAGATAGTAGGAAAGAATTAGATAAGGATATAACGGAAGAAGAAGTTAAAATGGCTATAGATTCTATGAATATGCAATCTGCACCTGGACTGGACGGTTTTAATGCGGTATTTTATAAGCATTTTAAGGATATATTGGTGCCTCATGTGACTGAATTGTTCCAAGGAATTTTGGATGGATCTCCTACACCGCCTACGTGGTTGGAGTCGAGATTGGTGTTAATTCCGAAACCTGGGAAAGATCAGACTCTAAGGGATTCATATAGGCCAATTTCTATCACCAATATGGATTATCGAATATTTGCCAAGGTTATGGCAATGAGACTTAAAAAATGTATAACACAATTGATTGGGAAAGATCAATTTGGGTTTATGCCTCAAAAGTATTTAGTAGAGGCAGTTAGGAAGGTGATGGGTATGGTTTATTTAGCTAAAAATAAGGATTTGCCGCTTACGCTTTTGGCGTTGGATATTTATAAGGCCTTTGATTCTGTGGATTGGACGTACATGAAGATTATATTTCAAAAGTATAGGTTTGGGGAGCAATTTCAAAATGTGATTGAGGCAATATATTCTAAATCCAAGGCGTTGATAGGAGTTGGTGGATCAGTAGAAGGATATGTTCAGGTAATGAGTGGTACGAAGCAGGGATGCCCTTTATCCCCTATGTTATTTATTTTAGCATTGGAACCGTTAGTGAATAAATTAAAAAAGGACAAAAGAATTATAGGCTTTGAAGTTCCAGGGAAAGGGAAAATAGATGGGAATCTCTTAACAATGTATGCAGATGACATGATGGTGACAATTAAGGATGTGGAGCCTGCAGTGGCACCCTTAAAAAAAGATATTACAGGAATTTGAGGAAGTGTCAGGGTTAAAAGTGAATTTTTCAAAATCTTCAATGATGTGTGTTAATGTAAAACCAGGGTTACAATTAGCAGTTTCAAAAATCTTGGGTATTCCCATAGCAAATAAAATGGTGAAATATCTAGGGGTAAATATTCCTAGGAATATTAAAAAAATATTTGAGTATAATTATAAAAGAATCTGGAGTGGAATTCAAGTTAAAATGAGAGACTGGAGGAAGAGGAAAGAATCAATTAGTACTAGGAATGCTATGGTTAAAATGTTTCTAGTTCCCAGGTTGACTTATTTATTTTATGTATTGCCTTGGCATATACCAGAACATGTACTGAAGAGGTGGCAAGGAGATATAGATAGATTTGTTTTTGCTTCAAAGAAACCAAGGACAGCTAGTAGGTATAGATATTATGGTATTAAAGATGGGGGATGGGGGATTCCCAATATAATTTACTATTATGACGCATATCAATTAAGGCACTTAATGACTTGGTTGGAGGGAGAGTTAGGAGAAGAGCTGAATGGGATAGAAAAGGAAAATTTAGAGGTAGTAGGAGGAAAGGAAAGTTTATTTGATAGAACGAAAAGGAAGAAGAAGATAGGTGATAAATTATCAACCTTTATGGGGCCCAGTAGGGTATGGGAGAAGTGGAAAAAAGAACTCGCTCCGGAGATATCATCTATTACTAAAATGTGGTATTATGATAAATTTGCTCCATTAAGAGGATCGCTGTCAAAGGAAGTAGGAGATAAACTGAAGAGGATTACGATTCGAGAATTGAAAGAGGTTTGGGGTACTGATGGGGTGAAGAAAGAGGAGTATAATATTTTGAATAATATTAATTGGTTGTTAAAAAGTCAAATCTCCTCATTGTTGAAGGAGGAAGAAATTAAAAATATTGGTAAAAGAATTAATACTCCCTTTGAAAAATTGGTGAAAGAGTATGGAGAAGATAAATCAAAAATAGTTTCAAAATTGTATAAGATTTTATTAGGTACAGGGAAATCCCCGAGAGAATTTTTGAAGGAATATTGGGAAACAGATATTGAAGATAAAATTTTAGATGAAGATTGGGAGAGGATTTTTAGATTACCTCCCTTTGTTACAATATCTAGGTTAATGCAGGAGCAGGGATTGAAGATGATACAGAAATGGTATTATACACCCATTAAGATGTATTATATTTCTAAATCGGAGTAAAAATTGTTGGAGGAAATGTGGAGAAATTGGAACTTTCAGTCACATGTGGTGGGATTGTCCCTTAGTGAAAAAATTCTGGGTTCAGGTTGGCATAGAGATGACAAAGATTATGGGAAGGAAAATAAGTATATCTAAAGCAATGGCAATTATTAATTTGGATGGTGTGGGATTAGGATCAAAAGAGGATAGTAAATGGATTAATTTGATGTTAGTAGCAGCAAGACAAGTGATAGCAAGGAATTGGAAAGAAGCTGAGGAACTGACAATTAATCACTGGAGGGATAAAATGAATAATATAATAATATTGGAGTATTTAACTATGAAGATACGAAGAATGAATGGATTAAAGGTTAGGGAACAAGAGGAGGGCTGGTTTAGAAAGATGGTGAGGTATCTGGAAAAGTTTAAACAATTTAAGACGTTTGGTTGGTTAATAAGGAAATGAATGGATAAGAAGTTTAAATAGAGGGAAGGAGTTTTATTTGGATGAAATGTTTATAATTATAAATATATGGAATATTATAATGTATCTATGGTCTGGGACTCTCACAGAGGTGTAGTGGTGTTGGAATATATAACAATAAAATTTTAAAAATTAAAAAAAAATGATAGTGCAGGGTCAAGAGACAGAGAGAGTTCCTATGCTATCTGACTAACGGATGGGAGTGGATGCAGAGAGAAGCATCCAGGACCAGCCCTGCCACTAGACAAATTGGGCAGTCCCCATGTGACTGGTGATATTATCAGTGCGGGGTGGGGGGTGCCAGACGTTAGCCTTGCCTGGGATGCCAGAGAGTCTAGGGCCAGCCCTGCCAGGACCCGCATCTTGTGTGCATGGAAGAAGAGAGAGAGAAGACAGAAGGAAGTTGCTTTTCCCTAAAGAGTGTTGGTCTGCACTTCAAAGGAAGACTGTAACAGTAGAGAGTAAACAGGAAGATGCTTAGTGTGTTGCCTATCTGTCTGCAGTCTCTGTGGTCACTTGCTTCTGGAGGTCTGAGGCACAGGGACAGCATACTAGGCACTTCCAACAGATCACAGTTCTTTCAGAGCTCTCTCAGCCCCACCTATCTCACAGGGTACCTGTTGTGGGGAGAGGAAGGGAAGGCGATTGCAAGCTGCTCCGAGACTCCTTCAGGTGGTGAAAAGTGGGGTATAAAAACCAACTCTTCTTCTTCTCTATGTGGGAATTGTAGAGGCAATCTGGGAAAAGGTGGGGCTGGTCTTTCTCTGATAACATTCTGTATGATGGAGCTATTGGAATTACTTGTTATGTAGAGGGAGAGGGGAGGGCTGGGACTCAGCGGCAGCAGACCATGTCCTTTGCCTTGAGTAAGTCCCAGCTCCTATTCCTGGCATCTCCAACTGAAAGGTGTATATCAAATATTTGTACACTGAGTCTTCACAGCTAAGAGGCAGTTCCTCTAATTCTATTTGTGTATAAGTATGTGTGTGTATAAGCTGAGTCTTCACAGCTAAGAAGCAGCTCCCCTCTAATTTTGTACACACACACACACATATATATTAGCTGTGAATCAGACAGTTCCTTGTCCTTCTGTGTTTACCTCAGGCCTAACTTCCCAACCCCAATCATCCCCACTGTCCCTTCCCCCTTCAGTTATTCAGAAAATCAGCCAATGCTGTTTTGCAGTTGGGAGAAAGGTTATGTCAGGGTATGATGTGCTGTTGTATCTCCTGCTGAGGATAAACCAAGTTTGTGTCTAATTGGTCAAAGCCAGGAGAGACTAGGAAGTGAAAACAGCCCTCAAGTGAGTCAAAGTGTGCTACAAACAAGGCTTCTGAGCTTAGTGGGGCTGCCTATAGGCATGAGCTCACCCACTGCATCGTCCCCCAAACTGGAAGCAATGCAAGAGGAGACAGTTGATGAGCTGCCCCAAACTGCCATGGCTGATGAGGGCTCTGAGCCAAGCAGTCCCTGAGAGCTCTGGCAGAGTTGCTGGGATTTGGATCTGTTGGCTCCTGGCCACCAGTGATCCTATAGGGCAGTGGCCCACTGGGAAATTTCCCTGTAAGTTAAATGGCCAGTCCACCCTTGATCAAAGCTAACTGACTCACAGGGATTTGCACTGGACACTTGCATTGGATGCTTTTGCTGTGAATTTGCAGCAGATCTCAGCCGATGAGATTTGAGTCATTAGCAACTTAAAGAAACCTGCCTGTGTCCTCCTCTTAGGTCTCCCTCCTGCTGTTCTTGTGTTTCACACACTCAGGACTGGGCAAAAACTGCACCTTCTCACATGAGCCTCTTCCTACAACTGGTGCTTCAAAGATCATTGAACTGGTGAGTGTATTCCACCCCCCACCGCCATGAAATAGATGCTCATGGTGCTTCCTCTCAGGTTTTACAATAAATTTCTATAGCCAAGATTAGCTTGATCTTGTCAGAGCTCAGAAGCTAAGCAGAGCCGTCCCTAGATAGTCTGTCCCGATTGCCAGCACACAGCAGCAGTTTCTAGGTATCAGAATCTGTGAAGCACTCCCAGGCCTAGGCGTCAAAATACAGTGTCAAAGTTCAGGCACAGCTCAGGCAACGCTCATAGCTTAAGATCCAATCCAAGAACAAGATTTCTGTGGTACAGGCAAAGGTCAGAAACAGAGAAATCTATCCAGAACAGGGTTTCCCAAATTTTTTCCCCCGTGACCCGATTATTTTTACACTGCTCCTTCCTGGCCCACTAAAATTTGGGGGTGGAGCCTGGAGACCTTGGGGGTGGAGCCAGGAGACAGGAAATGATGTCTTCCCACTTGACAGGGATACTGCAAAGGCAGGCAATCTGCCTCCCCCCCCCTCCATTTAAACATCTCCCCATGCCTGCAGGGAGAGGGCAAAGGCAGACAATCTGCCTCCCCCTCCCCATTTAAACACCCCAGGCCACCGGGGGTGTTTAAATGGGGAGGGAAGCCCAGGAACTGCCTTTGCCCTCTCTCCGCCTGGCTGGGAGAGGGCAAAGGCAGGCAATCGGCCTCCCCCTCCCATTTAAACCTGCCGGTGTGCTTAAATGGGGGGAAGCCCCTCCCTTTGCATCTCCCCACTTTGTGAGGGACTGCAAAGGCATGCAATTTGCCTCCGCCCGCATTTCAACACCCCTTCAGGTGCTTAAATGTGGAGGGGAGCCCGGGAGCTGCCTTTGCCGTCTCCCCATGTTGGTATTAAGAGGTCCATGACCTGGGGCTGGGTCACGACCCAGCAAATGGGAAAAGCTGATCCAGAATACAGCCAGCAAAGTCAAGTAACTAACAGACAAGTTGCTGTGGTCTGCACAGCTACTCCCTTCTCTGCTGTTTTTAAGCCCTGTGCTCCTAAGCCCTTGTAGCTCATCATGCACCTGCCAGCTGTCTCAGTCCTGTTCCCGCAAGCACTCATCCTCATTGTGGAAGCTGGGCTGGTGCTGTGCTGCTAGACAAGCACTGTGCCTTCTGGCTTGAAGGTCTCTCCTAATCTTCTTGTGATGGCATTCCTGAAGCTCTGATGATGAAGGGGGCAGGGCTGGCCCTACCACTAGGCAAATTAGGCGATTGCCTAGGGCGCTGGCCTTCTGGGAGTACTGAATTGGGTACCCCCCCCATGTGACTTGGTGATGATATCAGTGCGGGAGTGGGGGCAGCACCAGGAGTTAGCCTTGCCTACAGTGCCAGACAGTCTAGGGGCGGCCCTGGAAGGGGGTGAACTGACTGGCAACTGGCTCTCTGTTGCCAGCCCGGGGTTGGGAAGCTGAGGGGCAAGTGGACTGGTTCCTGGCTGAGAATCTATATTTGGCCCCTCAGAGACTGCCTCTTCCTGCAGTACCTCTGCCACCATCTGTGAGCTTGGGCCAGGTATGCTGACTCCCTGGAGTTTTTTTGTAGTAGGAACTCCTTTGCATATTAGGCTACACACCCTCGATGTAGCCAGTCTTCCAAGAGCTTACAGTAGGCCCTGTAAGAAGAGCCCTGTAAGCTCTTGGAGGATTGGCTACATCAGAGGTGTATGGCCTAATATGCAAAGGAGCTCCTGCTACAAAAAAAGCCCTGCTGACTCCCCTTTCCTCACAGGAGTCCTCTGCATCCTGTTGCTCTGCTGAGCTTGGCTGATCCACAATCCTCCCTGAACTGGGAGGAGAGACAGCATTAAAATGTTTTAAATAAATAATGTTTAATGCTGCTTTTGTTGGGGTGTCTGGCCCTTTTCTGTTTTGCCTAGTTTTGGCTACACAGCAGCTTGTAAGAACCATTGTTTTCATAGGAATAAAACAAAGACTGACTTGTAAGATGAACCTTCAGACTCTGTGCTTCAAAATGTAAATACACACTTACTCAGGCTTTTCCGGCTTTTCACCGCTCCCTCTACCTACATCCAATCCATGCCTCTTTCTCTCTTTCTGTCTCTCCTCAGAAAAAACTCCTGCTCTTGGATTACCCAGTGTCCTTGCCATCTAACCTGAAAACAGTAAGTTATTAAAAACACTCTGCTAATGAATGAAATGCAAAAAAAAAAAAGATTTCTGGTGTTATTGAAAGAGGCATCATTCTTGGTGTGCCAGGTCACTTGTTGTGCACCTATGCTCTAGGTCTTCATTGCCACTTGATGAGGCAGTGGGAGCAAAAATCAGAGGTGGGGAGAACGGCCTTGTGAGATGTGCTAGGAATTTCTGAAATCTCTGTGGTTTTTACAATAGGGATTTGGGGAATTCCTAGAGTACTGCACAGTGTTGTGGCAACACTTCCTGTATGCAAGTGGAAGTGGCATCATGGCCTCAGCAATGCCTGTTTGTAGAATCTCCATCTCCCAGGTCTCCCGTTGTTTGCTAGTGGAGGTCTGGCAATGCTACATAATTCAGATATAAAAGGAAAATGTAGCTTGTTGCTATCTGAACAGAGTGGGGGGATCTCTGTGTTCACGTGCCTGCCTGTGCCCTATTCACGCCTCATGTATGCCCAGCCGATAAATGGTTTCCACTTCTTCAATAAACCCTAGTTTATTATTACATCCAAACTCCAAAACGTGGTTTGAATTCTTTTTCCCCCTACCTTCCAGGAATACCACTGTCTGGAATTCTGGTTTGTACTGAAAAGTGCAGAGCTGTTGATTTTGGTTTGGATGTCATGTTCAGCTGAGGTTTCTGCAGAAGTGGAGGTTATCTGTTTACTGGGACATAAGGCAGAGAGGGGAGGAAAGAGTGAATAAAGGGGGAAGATTCTCCAGGCTCCTTCATCACTAATTTTCTTACAGCAGCAAAAATGTAACCCAGGCTGCAGTTCATCCCCATTAGGGCCAACCAATCAGTACTCTGCTTGGGAACTGACTGAGGAGGCAGCTTGATAATGGTCTCAATGCCAGCCAATCAGCACTCCCCATTATACCTGAGAACATGAAGAGCTGGTTTTATACCCTTCCCTTCACTACCTGAAGGAGTCTCAGAGTGGCTTACAACCATCTTCCCTTCCTCTCCCCACAACAGACACCCTGTGAGGTAGGTGGGGCTGAGAGAGTTCTGAGAGAACTGTGACTGACCCAAGGTCACCCAGCTGGCTGCATGTAGAGGAACAGTGGGAATCAAACCCAGTTCTCCAGATTAGAGTCTGCCGCTCATAACCACCACACCAAGCTGGCTCTGTAAAACTGTGTTCTGTTTTAATTAAGGTTGGTTTGTGAAACCACCATTCCACTTGCACATGATTTCTCAAATCCTGACAAATGCTGGTTTCGTCACTTTCCCTCTGTCAGCATGGAAGGGAAATGCCAGGGAACAGACCAACCAGAATTGAACCAGGGTTAAGCCAGGATCTCTGCACACACTCACTGCATGAAGGCAAAGTTAAGATTAACTGTGCTTAATAAACTGTCTTTGAACCATAGTTTCAGATCCTGGTATGGTGAACGCATTGCTCATAGCAGAATTTTTTTTCATTTAGTAGCCAACTAAATTTTCCAGGGTAAAAAGCTTTCCTGATCAAAGCTCTCTTATGGATATCTAGTTATCAGTTGAAGAGACCTTTGAGTCATGAAAGCTTATGCCACAAGACAGGAGCACTTTACTTCTAAAATGCTACCAGACTCAGATTTTGTTCTGCTGCTACAGACTAACAGGTTTGCCCCCTGAAATGAACCATAGTGGAGTAAGCTGCATTCTGACAATCATACAGGCAGGGACTCAGTGGAAGAGCATCTGCACTGCATATAGAAGGCCCTTCACTATTCCTTGGGGTAGTGAAGGGTGGGGTATAAATCCAGTCTCCTCCTCCTCCTTTTCCTTTTTCTCTTCCTCCTCCTCCTCTTTTTCCTTTTTCTCCTCCTTCTTTTCATCCTCGCCCTTCTCCTCTTCCTCCTTCTCTTCGTCCTTCTCCTTCTCTTCCTTCTTCCCCTTCTTCTCCTCCTCCTCCTCCTCCTCCTCTCCAGGTAAAAGATTGTGAGTAGTAGGCGATGGTGGGAAAGATCACTAAGACTGAGACCCTGGAGAGCAGCTATCAGTTAGAGTTGGCAGTACTGACCTTGATGGACCAAAGATCTGATTCCGAATAAGGTGACTCCATACATCGTTCAGCCATAATTAAATTAATTAAACCATCATTTCCTTGTGATATGTGAAGTGAGCCTATGTTCACCCAAGGTGGAAATGTAGAGACTGTGGCTGCAGTTTGACAGCACTTTCCGCCAGTAAGATGTGACCACTCAAGCTATACATATATCAGTTCTGACCCCCTTGGCAAAATATGAAGCATTCTAGGCATTCTGTGGTGACCTGTACCACTCCACCTCCTGGTTTATAAGGCACATAACATTGTTTTCGTCCTACCCAGGGCTTTATTTGTAGAAACAGCCCAGCAGGAACTAATCTGCGTATTAGGCCACACATCCCCGATGTCACCATTGTTCCACACAGGACTTTTTTAGTAGAAAAAGCCCAGCAGTGACTCATCTGCATCCCCCTGATGCCACACCCCCTGATGCCAAGCCAGCCAGATCTGCGTTCCTGCTCAAAAAAAGCCCTGTTCCTACCTACCTATTTCTCTCTTAACATTCTCCCCTCCGCCACCTTATTTTGCCTAGGATGAATATTGTGTTGAACTCTGGCAACTTCATATCGCCTTCAAGGAGCTGAACCGCATGCAGCAGGTGGCTGGATCTGAACTGCGTGAAAAGATCGCAGAGTTTAGGGAGCTGAATTTACAGGGGTTGTTTGACAACTGTACACTAGAAGTAAGTTATGAATTCATATTTAAAAGAGATTCCTGCTGTCCTCAGTACTGATTGTGATCTCTCCTGCTCTGAAAAATCAGGGCAGATAGCAGTAATTTTTAGATGTATATGTGTGTGAGCCTTAAGAAGCAAATATAACATTTAGACCTGAATAAAATATATTAACCCTCCAGCCACTAAACCTGAACCATGTTAGTCCAACTGCCTGAAGGTATAATTCCTCTAAAAGCTCCAAAGGCACAGAAATTATTACCACAAAGGGACACTTTTGCGCCATAACATATGTTGTGGCAGCAAATACTAACCCAGTGCTTAGTTTTCTGCATATTTCCAAAGAACTCAGTTGTCATATAAGCCATGAATCAAATCAACGCAATCTTGGCAGAGGACTTTAAAATAGTATGCACAGAGCATAGAAAATGCTGCATACCAAAGGGGTGGCCTGGTTAGTCTGCCACATTTGAAATAACAGAGGAATCTTGTGGCATCTTGTGCCACTGAAAGGATTGTGAAGTGAGGGAGAGATAGGCATGGAAGTACACCAGATGGTCTGTATCCTCTGTACGCACAGCATCATTCTTTGCCCAGTGGGTGAGGGCTAATATAGGTGCACTGTACTCTTATTCTAGAGGACTTCTCCAGCTACATAAGGGAAGCAAATATCTTGTTGGGAGGTGGCATGGGCAGGAATGGGGAGGGTCACCACTATTTTCTCACAGCGATAGAAAACCTGGAGTGGTATACTAGTTAGCCTGTTAGATTAGGACAGGGGAGTCCTGGCTTCTGACAGATTTGATCATGACTCCTTTGTTTTCCTTTTTTATGTCCCACAGAGTGATTGCGTTGAATTTGAGAAGTCAAACATCTCCGTGTTCATGGATTCCATTCACTCAAACTTTGAGGCAATGACAACCAAGATTACCACTTCTTTAAACTTCAGTAATTGCACCCGTATTTTGTGCCAGTCAGGTGAGATTGAGTGGAAGGGTAGCATACAGATGCCTGTTGGCTGAATGGTCACTGTGGTGGGCATAATTACACCCCCTGCTGAGCTGGTTCTACCAAGGACAATTTGACTGCCCATCTGCATTTTAGAATTCTTAGGAAGAGGACAGAGAAGAAATTCTCCTTGCCAGCTTTTTCTGCTACTATTTTTACCAAGCTTTGATTTAAAACAAATGACAAAAGGCATCAGATTAAACAAAAAGTATCCTCTTTTCTTAAAAAAAACATTTCTTCCCCCCCCCTTAAAAAATAAACATCTAATTTGCAACAAAGATAAACATCTATTTACATGCCAGTTATCTTCTATCCATGGCAAATATAACCTAGTGCAGGGGGTCCCCAAGGTGGTGCCCGTGGGTGCCGTGATACCCCTCAACGTCTTTTCTCATACCTGCCAAATATTTTTCAAAAGTGGGTGGGGCCAGATGAGGCTTTTGTCTAGGAGGTCTTCAGATTGGCTGTGCAAATCTTTTAATCTTTGGCAAGAGCTGCCACCACAGCACAAGGATCTCCACTGTGTGACTGAAAGTAAACTGCAGCAGCCATTTTGTGGCTGGTTCTGCCTCATGCAGCAGCCATTTTGTGGTTCTACTCACCATGCTGTAAGAAATCCAAGGGTGCCCACATTCCTGGCTTAATGGCTGAGTTACAGATCAGAAAGTTCACAGTTTGTATCTTGTATCTTCCACAAACACTTCCATACTAGGTTGGATTGTACCAGCTTCTCCATTCAATCTTTTCTGATTCCCTTCCACACTGTAGCCACAGTCCCATGTCACTTTTGTTCGCATGAGTTCCACAATCCCCACTGTGGCCTTTTCTATGATCAAAGGACACCTGCCTCCTCCTTCCTTTGTTAGTGGAAAAGCTAGTGGGATGTCACATATGTATATAAAACCACTTGGATTGCTGGAGGGTCGGCTACAGCCTTGTCCCCATGTTATTTTTCTCACTCTACATTATTAGACTCAAGGAGCAACTGTTTGCCTCATTAAAGAAATATACAAGTACCGATGGCTACTTGTAAGTAACTCTTCATGGAGAGTTTAGGGTCAAGAGAATGGCATGGTGGGGTGGGGGGAGCGTGTCTGAGCATACCAGAGTCCCAAATCAGGCATGTTGGCTTCTGGGAATTAAGTTCACAGCAGGGAACCCTGTTAGAAGCAGGGCCCTAGACTGTCTGGCACCTTGGCAAGGCTAAGTTCGGGTGCCCCCCCCACACACACACTGATAACGTCGCCGAATTACATGGGGGGCACCCAATTTGATGCCTCCAGGAGACAGGCGCCCCTAGCAATCACCCAGTTTGCCTAGTGGCATGGCCAGCCCTGGTCAGAAGTCCTTATCACAGCCAGGCCTCAGATTCTGAACCTTTCTGAGAGTACCGCCGCCTCCTTCTGAGAGTTCCACCTCCTTGTCCATTGAATAGTATGTGCAGCTGCATAACAATCCCTGGATGAGCTCCACCACCTGTTTTTCTACAAAGTGATTGCTGGTCACAGCCACAAGGATTTGTAACATGTGACTCAATCTTGATACTTCCTATTCACTAGGAGCTATTGAGGGTTCAGGGGACTGCAGTGTACCTGATCTTAATAATTGCATTCTGTCGAGTTGCAGCCAGAGCCGGTCCTAGACTATCTGGCACCCTAGGCAAGGCTAACTTCTGGTGCTCCCCCTCACACGGATAATGTCACTGAGTCCCATGGGGGTGCCCAGTTTGGCACTCCCAGAAGGCCAGCACCCTAGGCAATCGCCTAGTAGCAGGGCCAGCCCTGGTTGCAGCTAACTTATTTCAACCCCAGGACTCCTAGGCCTTTCAAGTCAAGAGATGAGAAGAGGTGGTTTGCCATTGCCTGCCTCTGTGTTGCGACCCTGGACTTCCTTGGTGGTCTCCCATCCAAGTAGTAACCAGAGCCGACCCTGCTTACTTTCCAAGATCTGATGATGTTGGGGTAGTCAGGGTTATTCAGGCTCCTTCCTGATCTTAGCAGTCTCATCCCCTTGATACAGACTGCTGAAGCAGAAAGGATAAATGGCTGCCTTCATTTAGTGGGCCTCTGGGTGGGGTAAAATTTGAACTTGGAATTTCCAAGCTTTCCTGAAAGCCACTGTTCTATGCCCCCACCTCCACCCATTCAGTCAATGGTGGCTTATTTGTCTGTTAATCATTTCAATGTTGCCCACTGCTTGTTCTTACTACCGGAAGGCGCTATGTCTCTCCCCCTCCTCTGATCAGTTGCTCCTTTTTATTACAGGTTCTCTTCGCACTCCATATCCCGGTTACTCTCCACAACTGCTGAAAGACATGCAGGCATCCAAATCAGCCATTCGGAGACATCACTACTGGCTTCTGATTCTGCTTCCCCTGCTGCTCTGTCTTTTCTGCATTGTGAAGTTTTCAGGCAGGGTCCCATTCCAGCCATCGCTGGTGAGTTTGACGTGAAAGAAGTCCATCTCCAAAAAGAGAGTGAGAACTAGAAGAAAGGAAGCAAAGGGCAAAACAAAATTAATGACGAAGGAGCTGTGGAGCACCTTCTCAAAGTGGAAAGGCCTTTTTACTTTATGGCAGAGGTGTCAAACTTGTTTGTTATGAGGGCCAGATCTGACATAATAGTTGCTTTGTAGGGCTGGGCCATGTCCGCCCTAAAATGTAATGCCAGGTACTGGAGATATAAACTTTATAAATGACACAGGCAAACCCAATTAATGATGTTGTTTTATCGTTATCTAACTGCAAACAACAGCAATCAGTTCCTAGGAGTGAAAGCAATTGGCTTAGTGGGGAATCCACAAAATCCCCAATAAATGTATTTAATCATATGCAAGACTAAGTTTCTCGCAGAGCTTTTTTTGTAGCAGGAACTCCTTTGCATATTAGGCCACACCTCCCTGGTGTAGCCAGTCCTCCTGGAGCTTACAGTAGGCCCTGTACTAAGAGCCCTATAAGCTCTAGGAGGATTGGCTACACCAGGGGTATATGGCCTAATATGCAAAGGAGTTCCTGCTACAAAAAAAGCCCTGGTTTTTCCCAAGGGATACAGTACCCACCCCCTAGCCATTTCCTTTCATTTCTTGACAGCTCTGACCAAATACACCTTGCAATGTGCCCCCGCGTGCCCACTCCCACCCCCAAGCAGCCTCCTGCCTTCCCTCTCTCACACCAATTGCTTGTAGGTCAGATAATAGCCAGGGCCACACTTTTGCCACCTCTGCTTTAGGGAGTAAAGGTGATACAAAATGAGACATAGTTATCAAAAACTAGGCAGGGTGTGGAGAAAGTAAACAGAAATACAAGAATTCTGGGTTTCCCAAGGAAGCTGGTGAGCTGTAGCAGGAGGGGCTGGCGGCAAAGGGAAGGACATCCTCGTATAGTGCAAAAATAACATATCAAGTTAGCTGCCGTAGGATTCAGGGATGGCTTCTGGCTTGGTGGTGGAAAGTGAAGTCCAGTTGCTGAGTACCAGCCAGGGCTGACCCTGCTTAGCTTCTGAAGTCTGACAAGATCAGGCAAGTCTGGGCCTTCCAGGTCAGGGCCAGAATCCATTAGGTTCTAATGAAAAAAAAAACCCACTTTTTTTTGTTGCAAAACTGGTTCTTCTTTGTTTTGCCTTCCTCTTTTAAAACCATCAGAGCTAGCAGGCATCACTACTATATCTTGTGACAGTGAGTTCCACAGGTGAATTATTGCCCAGGTGGACGAGGTGCACTATCAAGTCACAACCAACTTATGGTGGCCCCGTAGGGTTGTCAAGACAAGACTGAACAGAGGTGGTTTGCCACTGCCTGCCTATACTTAGTAGCCCCTTGGTTACTAAGTGGACCCAGCTTAGATGCTTCCTTGGTGGTCCCGCATCCAAATTCTGACCTGGGTCAACCCTGTTTCGCTTCCAAGATCTGACCAGAGGGCTAGCCTGGGTCATCTCTGCATTGGGCAAAGACATATTTCCTTGTGTCTGTCCAAAGTCCCTGCTGCTCACGGGCATTCTGGGTGAGAGATGGCAGCACTAGGGCAGCTGGAAGCAGCCCTGCTGGTGTGTTTTTAAGGTCGCATGCCCAGTCTTTTTAGCGCTGTAGCTATTTTACTTATTACAGTATTAGGGGTTTGCAAGTTCAGGGCTAGTCCTGCCACCTAGGTGATTGCCTAGGGTGCCAGTCCTCTGGGGGCACCAAATTTGGGGGCCCCCCATGTGACTCGGTGGTGTTATCAGTGCAAGGTGGGGGCAGAAGTTAGCCTTGCCTAGGGTGTCAGACAGTCTAGGGCTGGCCCTGTCAAGCTTCGATGGTAAGCTGTCTTGAGAACAAACATTGGCTGAGAGTGCAAACTATAAAGGGGTTAACGTAAATAGTCAGGAAGCTCCCACAGAGA
This sequence comes from Heteronotia binoei, assembly GCF_032191835.1. Lineage (NCBI taxonomy): Eukaryota > Metazoa > Chordata > Lepidosauria > Squamata > Gekkonidae > Heteronotia > Heteronotia binoei. The sequence goes on from NC_083237.1 coordinate 28,819,792, forward strand.
TCCAAAGTCCTGTTTCTGCTGCATAGATTCAGGTGGGTAGCCTTGTTGGTCTGAAGCAACAGAACAAAGTTTGATTTCAGTGGCACTTTTAAGAAGAACTGCAGATTTATACCCCGCCCTTCTCTCTGAATCAGAGACTCAGAGCGGTTTACAATCTCCTATATCTTCTCCCCCCCACAACAGACACCCTGTGAGGTGGGTGGGACTGAAAGAGCTCTCACAGAAGCTGCCCTTTCAAGAACTGCTCTTAAGAGAGCTATGGCTGACCCAAGGCCATGCTAGCAGCTGCAAGTGGAGGAGTGGGGAATCAAACCTGGCTCTCCCAGATAAGAGTCTGCACACTTAACCACTACACCAAACAACTACACCACTACACCAACAATGTTTAAATCTGGATATAAGCTTTTAGTGTGCATACACATGAAAGCTTATACCCAGAATTAAACTTTATTGGTTTTAAAGGTGCCACTGGAATCAAATTTGGTTCTATATTTGCAACATAGTTAGTGCTCCAGCTTGGCTTTGGTTCCACAACCCTTATTCTACCTTGTCTGTCTTTTGCAGCTTCAAGAATGAGGAAATTGAAAGGATGACATTGTCCCAAAGCAAAAAGGAGACATCGTTCTTTCGCTTATGCACCATCAACAATGAGACGCTTTCACTTTCCTCCCTGTGGGATTCCATTTACAGGCTTCAAAACTAGGGGACATCACCGAATTTCGTGAATACGCCATTTTGACTCAAAACTCCCAGCTTCTGACATGAGTTTTCCACACTTGGGACAAATCTGCAGTTGTTTTTGTTTTTTCCACTGACCATGCAAATGAAACTTTTCATTTCTCCCCATCCAAACTCATGCCTTTTTTCCATCTGGGTGTGCCAAATGGTGTAAAAATGGAGTAAACTGTAAGAAAAAAAACAATGTTAACAATGCCATATAAGCTGAAACAAAGGGGAGACCCCCAGTAACAAACACAGAAAAAAACAAAACAGCCTTACAATGACAATGTACCTGAACAAAAAAAGAAATGGATAAAAAGGTTGTACATTTCTGCTGAGGAGAAGCTGGACTCTATGGAATATATACGATGGAGACACGATTGCTTCAGTACCACATTGTGTCAGAGGATGGTGCTGTGTCACAATTTTTATACTGACAGTGACATATTTTTTAAAAATATATATATTTTTATTTTGTATAAATAAAAACAATGTTTAGGAGCTATGTGAATCTATCATTTGAGCAGCAGTATACACAAAGGACTTCCTGGGTTTATCTGCTCTCACCTCACTGGAACAGTTTCTTCTGGCATAAACTCCACTTAGACAAAAATCTTCCCACAGATCTGCTTTTGGTTGGGATAAAAGCCTCCAGACCACTTTTGGCAGGATGATTGAGCTAGCTTGACCTGAGAGGGCATCTAAGCTGGGTCCACTATCTGGTACACACTATAGGAACTGGTGTGGGATAGTGGTTGTGTTTAGCCCTGGGAAGACTGGAGTTCAAATCCTGACTTGGCCAGGAAGCATTCAGTTGGATCCAACTCAATTTTCTGCTGGGGGAAAAAAGGTCCCCTCTGACCACCAAAAAACGCCAGGAGAGGGCCATGCCTGTTTGGCATGCAGAAGGTCCCAGGTTCAATCCCTGGCATCTCCAACTAAAAGGTGATGTGAAATACTTCAGGCTTGGACATTGGAGAGCTGCCAGTCTGAGTAGACAATAATGACTTGGATGAATCCAGTGGTCTGATTCAATAGAAGGCAGCTTTGTGTGCTATGCTGGGCCTCATCAGACCTGTGCTACAGCAGAGGGGAGGGATTGGGCAAGGCTGAGAGGGAAAGCTGGCTGGATCCAACCCAATCTCTCTTGGCCCAGCCTATCTGTTACTGTGAAGACAAAAGAGGGAAGGGAGAACCATCTATGCCACCCTGAGCTCTATGGGTGGGATAAAAATGAGATGGATAATCACTTCAGAACTCGACTTCTTCATTCTGATGCATTTGAAGATGAGGCCTTAAGACCAAACCAGACATGACAAGGGTCCATATGTATTTTTATTCCCACATCTGCTTATTCCCACATAAAGAGGGGTACAGAAAACAGCATGCAGGTGAGGGTTGCCCGCCATTGCTCCCTCCCTCTTCTTCCCTCACCATCCTCCATAGCTTTAAGATGCCTCAAACAATAATGTATAAGAAGCTAAGGATAGTGCCAGGTTTACCTGTCCTTACCTACCCCCTCTTTCTATTTTTAAAAGCTAAATTCCATCACTTTGCATGTGAATGGGTAGAGATGTATATTCATCCCTTTGTCATGTCTCATTTGGTTCTTTGTTGCCTTCCCTATGAGCCTTTTCCAATCTGTGAAAGGACTCTGTAGCTCCAAAGCTTACCCACTCTCCCCTCAATTGAGCATACCAGTTCTACATCTATTAATAAATTCTGGGGCCAACATAGGATTATCTTGCCTATCGGGAATGACTGTCATGCCAGAAGGAATTAACTGCACCTGGGATTTTAGTGTTTGTTTGTTTGTTTTAACAAATGGGTTTAGGATTTAGATCAAGATACAACAGAAGACATGGGTGATTTGTAGGCTAGTCTCCCAAGACAGATGGCAGGCTCTGGAAGCCATCCCTGAGTCTTCATTGTAAAACGGCAGAAGGACCAAGTGTCTCTCTCACATCTTCCGTGAACCAAGCCGGTACCCACTTCGACTCACCACCTCCCCCCAACTCCCCCTCCTCCTGTTTTTGGCCTCTGATTAAACAGAGCCGTCTGCTCAGTCCCAGTTAGGGGTATTATCCTCATGTTCATTTCTTCTGTATATGTCACTCCTCTGCTCCTTTCTCTGGTCTGTAATCTTTCTTGACCACCTCCTCCTCCCCGCCCCCCCATACTTGGACTTTGACGTCGTCGAGTGACGGGGGTACTAAGCTGCGACCGGTTCCCCTTTTGCCACTGGCCTTCAGATTCCCCTTCACCTTCCACCAAGACAGATCGCCCCCCCCTCCACAGCTGAGGTAAGGAGCAAGAGGGTGGGGAGGAAAGAATCAGCAGGGAGGGGTGTAAAGAGACAAGGGTGCGATGCTGTGTAGAATAAATCTTGTATGGTCCTTATTGCCCTTTGTGATGGGGCAAAGAGGAGGTTATCAGGATGTTCCCCTCTAGGGGGCACTGTCTCCCTTACAAGATACCAAGGAGAGAACTGGGCATGGGTGTCCTTTAGAGGCCCTGGTACCCAGGGCATATGGTTGTTGGGGGAGGGAAAACCAGGGAATAAGATATGGAATTGTAATTATACATTTTTTTATTAAGTGACCCTGCTTCTGTGTTTTACCATCTGTGTGACAAATTTAACCAGGTGATGTTTTGCTTAATTTTTGCTTGTCGAAGGGCTGTGTGGTGAATACTCAAAAGCAGTGTGATTTGTTTTTTTAAAAACTGACCAACCAACCTAGAGGCAGAGAAATCCTAAAAACTGGTATGATAGAGCAGGAAATGGGAACCTTTTCTTTCTGATATATGCTTTGTTTGTATGTTTTCTGACTCAGATACAGCTATATTGGAGGGAGGAAGCAGGAAGATCTAACGCACTCTTGTGTCTAGGGGCTGCTTTGTGTGTAATATTTTTCAGTACGTTGTGACAATAGTGTTGTTTTCAAAGGGTAGGTGACCAAAATCAGATGAAATGGCATCTTTCTATTGGGCCAGTGTAGGTTGACGCAAGATCATGTAGGCTTTTGAATCTCCCAAGGTGCTTTGTCAGATTCCTAGATGAAGGCTCCTGTGAAAAAAATGAAAGCTGGCATACCTTTGCACCTGCCTAAAAGAGAACAGAGCAAAATATTGTATTCACTCTCTGTCTTCAATCTGAAGATTTACGGAGGGAAAGGAAGAATTGGGAAAGTGACGTTTGTGGATTTCTCCTCTAGGGGGTGCTATCTCTCAGTTTGCTCAAGGAATAGAATCCTCTTTCTTACCTGCTTTGATCCAAAACGAAATTCATCTTTAAAAAAAAAAACTTACCTTGGCTCAGCTGTTCTGCCAGTGCGAGACAAGGCAGAGGGCTATTTCTCCTATTAAGTGCACTTGGGATAATGCACTATGTGTGATCCTTTTGGTGTGTGCAAAACACCATTTTATCTGAAAAGGGCAATATGCACACTTTCCAGCCATGGTACGTGCTGCCTGAAACCTGGACTTTGATCATCTGTACATAGTGAAGCTGCAAGATACACATGTGACCCTCTTCAGATGAAATTGCAGTCATGTAAGCAACAGGATTGTGTATAGAATAACTCCCACAAAGGGCTGGTGGGAGGTGGGGTAGGGGGAGGGTTGCCAGATCCAGGTTTAGAAACTCCTGGAGGCTTAGGGATGGAGCCTGAGAAGGGCAGGGACCTCAGTGGGGTGCAATGCCGCAGAGTCCACCCTCCAAAGCATCCATCTCTTTTGCCCACCCGGGTTCTGGGCAGATGAAAGAGGTGGCATGGCTTCGCTCTGAAGCTTCCTTCCCTTGCAGGGGAAGCAGCCTTGGAGCAAGGCCACACTGCCTCTTCCATCTGCCTGGCCCTAGGCTGGCAGAAAGGGCAGCGTGGCAACGACCTTCCCCTACCCCTCATTTAAAGACCCCCTGCCTGTGGGAGGGGGAGGCAGATCTGCCATAACCAACCTCCAAAAATGCAATAACACAAGACTTTTGGGAAATTGTAACTTAACTGTGTGCAAAGAATTAAAATCTTGCCATGCTCTGATAAAGTGGTTGAAAGCTGGTCAAAGTACTACCTCATTGCTGTGGGGTGCTGTGTACGTAATACATTTGGAATAGAAATCAGTCAGAAACACTATGGAGTCTCCTTAGGAGCAACTGGACTGAGGATTCCTTTGAATGTGGAAGGACTTAGTATTGTCTACGTGGGACTGTTTATCGTGAACTTTCAAAGACGATGTCCTTACTTTGTTTTTCACTTTAGGGGTTCTGTATATCAGGATATATCTATAAGATGGTTTGTCTGAGAGTGTTTTGAATATTACAGAAGTTTGCTTTGTAAATTAGTATAGTTGCCTTATTGCTTCTTTGGAGGCTGGTTATCACAGAACCTTAGGGTTTTCTTGTCACTCTCTGTTGTGATTCTCTGTTTGTTGCACAGCCTAGTGGAAAGGCAGTGGAAGCAGCCCCAGGCCACCCCTCCATTTACAGACCCGCATTTGGGGGAGGGGAGGCAGGGGCACAGGCCTGGCGTGGTAAAAACCCCAGCACTGCCTCCTCACCAGTCCCTGGAAAAATTGGTTTCCAGGAAACCAGTCTCTGGTACCCAAAAGGTTGGGAACTGCTGGTCTAGAACCATGTTGCTCCAGAGCTTCGCAAGGTCAGCCCTTGGCCAGGGCTACAACACATTACAAAATGCCCAGGGCTACCATGTGTTGCCTTTTGGAAGTATCTCAAAGAAAAGCCTTTCCTCCCAACAACACCTGATCCCTGAAGAAGCAGAGGACTGAACCTGGGCCCTTCCACATGCAAAGCACATGCTCTTACACTGAGCGATCTAGCAGGCTTTCTTTTTATGCCCCTGCGCAGGGCTTTTTTTTAGCAGGAACACACAGTTCCAGCTGGCTTGGCAGCAGGGGTGTGGCTTAATATGCAAATGAGTTCCTGATGGGCTTTTTCCTACAGAAGAAGCCCTGTGTGAAACAATGTTGATGTAAGTGTGTGGCCTAATATGCAAATGAGTTCCTGTTAGGCATTTTTTTGCACACGCACATGCACTCACACAAAGAGGTTATGGTTGCCCACTGAAGATTAGGGTTGCCAATCCCCAGTTGGAGACAGGGAATCCCTTGGTTTGGAGGCCCTCCCCCACTTCAGAGTCATCAGAAAGCAGGGGAGGAGAGGAAAGTATCTGCTGGGCACTCCATTATTCCCTATGGAGACCAATTCCCATAGGGTATAATAGAGAATTGAACTGTAGGTATCTGGGGCTCTGGAGGAGATGGGGGGTTTTTAGATAGAGATATCTAATTTTCAGCATCGCATCTGGTGCCTCTCCTCAAAACACTCTCCAAATTTCAAAAAGGTTGGACCAGGGGATCCAATTCTATGAGCCTCCCAAAAAGGTGCCCCTTTCCTTATTTCCAACGGGGGGAAGGCATTTAAAAGGCCTTTAAATGTGATGGCCAGAACTCTCTTTGGAGTTCAATCATGCTTATCACAACCTTGCTCCTGGCTCCACCCCCAAAGTCCCCAGATATTTCTTGAATTGAACCTGGCAACCCTATTGGAAGATGCCCTGGTCAAGGGCCTTCCAGGTCTCAGTATCAGCACAGCACTATGTTTAGTTGCTGGTACAGATCATTTTTGGTTCTTTCCTCTATTTGGTACACCAAATTTGCCTGATATCCTTATGAGAAATTTTGTTCTAGAAAGGGATAGCCCAGTGAATGGAAAGGAAAATGTCACATATATGACTACTGTAAACGTGTACATATCAATAACTAACAACAAAAACCCACTGAAGTCCTGGTTTGGATAGCCCAGTCTTGTCAGATCTCAGAAGCGAAGTAGGGTCAACCCAGGCAAGTACTTGAACAGGAGACCTCCTTGGAATACCAGGATTGGGAGGTAGAGGAAGGCAGGCTATCAGGCCACTTCTCTGAATGTCCTTCACAGTCCAGTAGGAGTCACCAAAAGTTGCCATGACCCCCCTCCAGCATGGGTACGCACATGCACACAGCCAGGGGTGGAATTTTAGCAGGAGCTCCTTTGCATATTAGGCCACACACCCCTGATGTAGCTAATTCACCAAGATCTTACAGGGCTCTTAGTACAGGGCCTACTGTAAGCAGGAGGACAGGCTACATCAGGGGCGGGGGGGGGGGGGGGTGCGTGACCTAATATACAAAGGAGTTCCTGTCACAAAAAAAAGCCCTGGTGGCAGCTGCTGCTGTGCAGATCTTGCCTTGTCAGAATTCCAAATGTGCCTGCAAGCTGAAAAAGGTTGGGGACTTAGGGTTTCCAGGTCTTACCTGGCTGCCAGTGGGGGAATTTTATGCACAATGTGATGACATCACCCAGAAGTGATGCCATCTCACCAGGCATGACATGCAGGGGATGCTCTAGCACTTGGGTAAAAACTCTATGACACCACAGAGTTTTTTAGCCAAATGTTAGACTGTCCCTCTGTGATGATGTCACTTCCAGGTGATGTCACCACGCGGGGCAATGATGGAGCTCTTCGTGGGGCGAGGCTCCCCCTCTAGCCATCTCTGTGCTGGCTGGTTGGAGGCCCTAAAATTGGGGGAACTCCAGCCAGGGCAGGGGAATGGGAACCCTATAGGGGCTTCTGTTTTAACTAATTCACGGTTACTTGAGAAAGTTTATCCTAGACACAAACACAATTTGGAAGGGTGACTGTTGCTTCTTTGCTTTGTTGCCTGTCAGTCAGTTCTAAGCATGATTCAGCTCCCACTTGAAAGACGTGGCCTCCGCCCTGAGCCGCTACCTAAGCCAGGACTTTCTCAAAGAGAAACTCAAACATGACACACATCAAATTATTAAGAGGTTTGGGGGGGGGAGGAGAATGGAGGGGAGACAAGCCCTTCTCAAAGTGCCCTGACTGTAAGACCACCTATGCAGAGACCCCTTCCTTTCACTGAGCCCCTCTATACATTCCATCCACATCTTCTTTTCTCTCCTGCAATTTTTGACAAGGGGCAGAAGAGGAACAGGATTTTCTGAGGAAAACTAGGGAAAGATCTGTGGTTTCTGAGGAGCTCATATTTGCGCTGTGAGAATCCTGAGCTTGAGGGGAGGCCAATGTTCACCTCAGGGTTACAAATGTGGCTGCTAACTGCTCTCTATTCTCCTAAATTGTCAACTGTAACTTTATGAGTAGTTTTTTGGGCCAGGGCCAGTTCCAGGTTTTGATGGGCCCTGGGCAGAGAGTGCTCAGGGCTCCTCTCCCTTCCTATGCCCCACCACTACATCCCCTGCTCACACTTTCCTTCCTTCCATGGGTCAGCCAGGGCTCAGCGATAGGGAGGTATCCCCCACGTACCCCCTCAGCACCTGCAGCCTGCTCCCCCTGCCCATTCATTACCCCTCCCACAGTTGCCTGCACATCCTTTCCTCAATGCCACTGGGAGGTGTGTGCAGCTGAGAGGGCTTTTGCTGTGACCATCACCATCAGCACACCCTGGCAGTGCTGGGCAACCCAGGTAGCCAGGAGCTTGAGAGGTGGAGCACTTGCAAACAAGTGGAGTAGGGAAGGGCACACGGGCAGATGGCAAAGGAGATGTGGAGCAATGGCAGTGCACCTCGGTCAATGCCCCACCTCAGAGTATGCTGACACCAGCCCAGAAATGGACCCAGCAAGACTGTGTTATACCTGTTAATAGATTATATGCTATTTTTCTGAACTAACTTACTCCTCTAGGAGAGCCAGATAGTGGTGTGGTGTAGTGGTGTAGTGGTTGTGTGTGGACTCTTATCTGGGAGAACCAGGTTTGATTCCTCACTCCTCTACATGCAACTTCTGGAGGGATCTTGGGTCAGTCATAAGTCTCTCAGTGCCTTTCTCTCAAAAGCAGTTCTCAAAAGAGCTCCCTCAGCCCCACCAACCAAACAAGGTGCCTGTTTGTGGGGAGGAGAGGGGAAAGGAGATTGTAAGCCGCCCAGAGACTCCTTTGAACAGTGAAGTGTGGGGTATAAATCCAATCTCTCTTCTTCTTCTTCTTCCTCCTCTTCCTCCTCCCCTGAGTATAAATAAAAGTTAGTACTCTTTTTCTGTTTCCCTCACAGATTTACTCAGAAGCTACTTGGGCTAAATCTGTCAAGTGGAGGGCTGGGATAAAGAACACACTGGTCATACTTTTCATCACACTACATCTGTTTTAAACATCATTTTTAAGACACCAACCTTCCCATATTTAGATTAACAAGTGGCAGGCCCTTTAAGAAACTATTTATTCCACAGGCTGCCAATAACTGACCTCATTTATCATTAATATGCAGAGCACTTTGAATTTTTAAAATATACTAAATATTATTTTTATTGTTATTTGGGGGGGAAGTATCTGGAACAAAGGATGTGAAGTTGGATCCTGCCAGCTTTTCCACTCAGCCGACTTGAATGGACAAAATCCAGGTGGCTAAGGGGCTGCAGCGAAAACTCAGGTGAGAGCAACTTTAACCACCAGTAAGGTGCAACCCATGGTTACCAAGCAGTCTTGCATCCCAGCACCTCCAGTATCAGCAGTGAAGAACAGGGCTTGTCTTTCTTCCAAATATAATTTTCCCCCATTTTTTCCTCTCCTCAAGCCAAAACCAAGAGACTCTGGGACTGGCCTCAGAAATGACCAACCATGTGGAGGTTATCATGGCAGATGGCCCTCCCAGCATTAGCCTGGAAGAGTTACCAAAACCTTGCCTGGATAAGTACTGTGGCTGGCTGATGAGAAATGCGCTGCTCACCCTGACTATACTCGGTAAGGCACAGTGCAACTTGCACACAAAATGGCGTCCTCCCCTCCATATTCTGCCTCACTTTCCTTTACAGCCTTCTAGGCAGAGATCGTACCCCTTCTATGGTTTGTATAGCATGTTGTCAATGTGAGCAAATGATAACAGGTCATGAGATAGTTGCGCAGACTGTTAGTGAGGCAACTGGCAGTGGTAACCCATGACTGAAATCTAGGCCCACAGGTCAGCTGCTTCTACTAATCAAATTATGTCCATAGCTATTCTCCTCACTATTAGTGCTTCCTGTTCCCTCGAGAAAGAAAACCTAAAATATACAAGTTATAGCCATATCCCTGCCTCATCCCTGCAGTCTGTGCAATTTATCCCAAATCAGCAATTTTGCCATTTTGGGATTTCAGCATTGGCAGCTGCAAGGAGGAGGAAGAGAGAGGATCCCATTAGCTTGTGGCCTTGTGTATTTATTAATTCATTCCCTGCTTCTCTCCATAGAGAGAAACCCAAAGTGGCCTATAATAGCATTATCCCCTCTTCCATTTTATGCCACAACAACCACTCTGTGGTTTGCTATTTCTCAGGTGGTATGGGCAAGCTCCTGCCCCTGGGATATAGATTCTGTTGGGCCTCAGAGCAAGCAGAGGGAAGCAACGTCATGCAATAATGTGTACCATTGTGATGCCATTTCTGGTATCCAGAAATAACACAACAACATTCTAGGAATTTGTACATCTCTATGGGGTTTTTTTTTTTTTTAAACCACATAGAGCACAGTGAATTCCTAGAGCATCATGACATCGCTTCTGGTACAAACCAGATGAGACGTTATGAGATCCACAATCATCATGTGACAATGTTTTCTGCCCCACAATGGCTTCCCCTGGTTGCCAGCAATGAGCAAGTAGGTTAGGTTGAGAGAATGAGTGACCCAAGGTCATTCATCAAGTTTCTGTGGTGGAGCAGGGATCTGGGTCTCCCAGATCCTATTCCAACAATCTAACCACTATATCATTTTGGGTCTCATTTGATCCATCAGCCAGTGTAGTTGCTGATCTGCTGTTCCACAGAACATGGAGTGAGCAACTCCCAAACACAGTTTTCTCCCCCTCACACTCAAATTTCTCCCCACACTTTAATCTCCTGCCCTGTGGTACAACAACGCACCCAGTTAGATAGGTCAAGTAGGATTGGTCACATAACTAATTTGCATGTGGTCTCAGTTAGTCAAGTTTATCAAATCTATCTGGAAATTTTATCACAGCCAGAACAAGACATTGCACTAAGTTGAAATTCAGCAAACTTTCAGAATACCACTTTGGTATCTTAAAACATTTTCAGGTTTCTGCTTTCAAGATTTGACTTTTAAGGATACTTCAAATAAATCTTATTGATGAACTGAAGGCGAAAACAATCTATGTCAGCTTGCCAAACACAATCCTTTTTACTCCTACATTAAATCCATCCACTGGCTAAAAGGTCATATTAGAATAATGTAAATCTGAAAATTGCAAACGAAGCTGGATGTAGGGGTGCCAGCTCAGGGTTGGGAAATTCCTGGAGATCTGAGGGTGAGGGGAGGGACTTCCACTGAGTATAATTTCTTTTTCACTGTAATTGACTGTGAGATTGTTGGGGGTTTTGGTAGAGAGGGTGAGAGATGCATCTCAGAAGGCAGATTAAGTTTAGATAGGGGTGTTTTTTTTTAGAAAAAGCCCAGCAGGGACTCATTTACAAATTAGGCCACACCCCCTGATGCCACCATTGTTTCACACAGGTCTTTTTTGCAGAAAAAGCTCAGCAGGAACTCATTTGCATATTAGGCCACACCCCTGACACCAAGCCAGCTGGAACTTCGTTCCTGTGTGTTCCTGCTCAAAAAAAGCCCTGAGTTGAAGTGGATTGCACTGCAAAAAGTTTGAGAATCACTGAATTTACTGGTTTATAGGAGAGGGTTTATTTTAGCCACCTTGTTATTCATAGCCAACCACTCCTTCTTGAATACAGTATTAAAGCTACAGGAAACATTCTCCCCTTTTGTGATTCTATGTCACAGAGTTGTTGTTATGAATATTAAATGAAAGTGGGGAGAACAGAGATGTACCCATTGAGGAGAAAAGTGGAGTATAAAGACCTGAATAAATAAAAATTACAGACTCTCAACTGCTCTCTAGGCAATGAGCATGCTCAGTCCTCACTGGGCCGGTGGGGCAGTCTTCTTTCATTAAAATGTATAAAGACATATTTTGATACATCTCTAGGGACCCTGAACCCTGATCTTGTCTGGAGGTGAATCAATTTTGCTCCCTTGTGATAAGAATTCAAGTATAACATTGACTAACACAGGGAACAAGCTTTGGGGCATGAGGAGTCATACATGCAAGAGAAATTATTTACCAATTCACCTGCAATACACAAGTGTTTCCCTGTCTTGGATTCTACAGGACTTCAGGGGCTTCAGCACTCCAGTTTCTCCAGATACCAGCCTCCTGCTATGACTATGTGCAGACTTAATACCCTGACTTGGATAGCCCAGGCTAGCCTGATCTCATCAGATCTCAGAAGCTAAACAGGGTTTGACCCTGACTAGTATTTGGCTTGGAAACCACCAAGGAATACCAGGGTTGTGATGCAGAAGCAGACAATGGCAAACCACCTCTGAGCATCTCTTGCCTTGAAAACCCTACAGGATCGCCATAAATCAGCCATGACTCAATGGCAAACAAAGAACAGCAATGGCTGAAAATAACTATCATAATACTACTAATAATGATCATGTGCTATTTACTTGAAAAGGTATAGATAGACTGACTGTGCACTTCTAAAAACTGTCTTCTCCACCATTTTGCTTTTGGTTCTGTCCCATAAGCCCCTTTCTCTTCTTCCTTGCAGGAAACAGACAGTTCAGTTAAAATTAACTATGCTGTTTCAAGCCAGACTCTCCCCAGAGAGGTCACTGGAAGCCAAGAACCCAGCCATGTTGCAGGGCAGTGGTTTGTGTGTGGGCGTGGGAGTCAGGCTGCTACACACATGGCTGGTTGCCCAGAACTGGAGATTAGATTAGGGGTTGTCGAGGGTTACTGCTCAGTCTTGTTTTAAAAAAGAGAAAGAAGCTCTCTCGGAAGGAAGGAAGGAAGGGAGGGAGGGAGGGAGGGAGGGAGGGAGGAAGAAATTACAGCAATTCTCCAGACTCTGGAGATTAGTTACCCTGGAGAAAATGGTTGCTTTGGAGGGTGGAATCTGTGGCATTATGCTCTGCTGATCTCCCTCTTGTCCTCAAACCCCACCCTCTTCAGGCTTCACCCCCAAATCTCCAGGAATTTCTCAACCTAGAGTTGACAACTCTACACAGAACTCAAAACTTTTGACTGCAGTTGGCCCCCACACCATATAGTTCTCTTTCTCTCAGTAGTTTATATATATTCCACATCCCTCCAATCCCCCAGTGACTGGCAAACCAGGAGACGGATGGGGGGAAGGGCCAGGATTTCATTAGTCTCTTATTGTTCCTCTGACGTCATTGCCTGGGAGAAAGAAAATTAAACATGGTCTAATCCCTCCCAACTGCTGTAGCTTCCCCACGGCCCTGCCTTGTGTCCACTGCCAGATCCTAATCAGCTTGAACAAGAGGGTCCAAAGAATCTATTCACGTGCTGGGAAAGGACAGATAGGATTAGGGGGTCACCTCTTGAGTTGCTGTAATAAGAGCAGCAACTCAAAACAGGAACCAAGGTGTTTTATGAATGGTTGTGGGGAGGGCAGTAATTTTGGGGATACCCTAGTCAGGAGAGAGTCATCAAATAGTTCTAGGTGAATATTAGTTATATTTGAGAATTGAAATCAGGTTACCCAAAAAAAATTTTTTAAGTATTAATATTAAGAAGAATGAAGATGTTTGAATGAAAACAGATCAAGGAGAAGGCTAGCCTGTTCCCCATCTTGTGCCCCCAATTGAAACTGAGGCATACACCCCTGCCACTGGGTTCTAATGTTAAAAAGGACATCTTATATAGATATACAAGATGTACAGCATATCTTAATTCAAGACCAGTAACACCTTAAAGGGCCAATAAAATTTTTGGAGTATAAGCTTTCAGAAGTCATATCTCCTGAAGGGAATTCCCACTCAATCCCCATATATCCCCATAAGGATGAGTGGAGAAGGGGCTTCAGCTTTCCCAACCATGTCTTTCCCCCAAACTACAACAGTCCAAGGGATGCAATACTGGCAAACCCTTGTGAATCCCAATGAACATGTTGGTGGTAGAAAGTGCTACCAAGTTCAGTTGACGTATGGTGACTCCATAAGGCAAGAGATGTCCAAAGTTGGTTTGCCATTTCCTTCCTCTGCATCTTCCTGGAAGTCCATGGACTTTTTTGGTAATCTCCCATCCAAATACTAAGTAGAGCCAATCCTGCTTAGCTCCAAGATCTGATGAGATCAGGCTAGCCTGGGCCATTCAGGGTAGGGCAGGGCAGGGCAGGAAAAATATTATTTGTCCTAGACAGTGGTGGACTGGGTCTAAAAATACTACTTGCCAGGGGACATAGGGGGGGTATGAGGCTATCATTTAATTTGTATAAGAAATAAAATTTAAAAAAAATACATAAGTGGAAAAAGGCACAATTAAAATTTTTGTGAAATAAATGTATATATATTTTAGTACTTACAGTGTACATATATTGTACATATTACTGGCAGTATACAGTAGATACTAAATGTAAATGCAGATTACATTTTCTCCCGGGGAGCTGATCTCTGCCAGCTGGAGATCAGTTGTAAAAGAGGGAGATCCCCAGGCCCCACCTGGAGGCTGGCAACCCTAAATACAATGTAAATTTTGGCTGCAATACATAATACTGGGACTTCTATTACATTTTCAAGCTACTAAAAGCATCATTAACATTTTTAACATATTGTCTAATGTTTAAGGGGGCCCACTTCATCAGGGGCCTTCCAGGGCCACCTGCCGTTGGGCAAACTGACATCCTGGCCCGTCCACCACTGGTCCTAGAATCAGATTTTTGAAAACCTGAGTTTCTAACATCTACATGCTTCTGGCTCACACTGTTGTGGAGGACAGAAGACACACCCTAGAATAGTGTTCAGGCCATGGAGGGAGCATCTAGATGATTTTGGCTCCCCTCCCTTCAGGTAATCCCCTGGTGCCCCACCTAGGGCTTCAAATTCACACCCCATTGCTCAAAATTCCCCACATGGGGCATCCCTAAAGTTCAGAATAAAAACAACTATATTTGCTTAAATTCTCTTATTTGCACAACTGATTCTGAATACATGTTTTGGTTTCCTTTGTAAAGAATTGGGGGATGTCCTTGCAAAATATGAACATAATTTTAATAAAGGGATCTTATGTCAGTTAATGCAAGAGGCATCAGGGGAGGGTTGCTCTTCTTGACCCCCTGCCCCCCCAAGGATGTTCTGTCTCTGCATCTTGCTCCAGTTGTGTATAGCCATGCCTGTTCTGGACCTTTTCCCAGTGGGGATTCAGGGGCATGAACCCCTGAGGCCTGGCTGCTCTCCAAGTAGGACATGACCTCTTTGCACTGATCCCATACTGGAAAGTTTGCACACTGAGTGAGTCATTTTGGTTAGTCTCTATCAAAGGTATTATATGGCTTTTCTTTAAGAATTGCTCTTTGGACCAGCATGGCTAGGCTGCCTGGAATCTTTTTACATTATTATTATTAGCAGATTTATTGGGGCATAATGGCAATACCTCACAAAGTAGAATTTTTGCCTACAAGACTCCACAGCTTAGAGGGAGAATTTATAACAGTGACCTTTGATACAAGAAAAGGAGTATTCCAAACCTCTCTTTGGATCTGTGAAATGTGGGAGAGACAAAGACATACATATTGGGTAGCAGATATTTGTATCCAGGGCTTTTTTTCTGGGGGAACGCAGCAGAACAGAGTTCTGGAACCTCTCAAAAAAAATTTCCAGAACTTCTAAAAAAAATGTTTAAAAGTTCATGACAGGCACACCCATGTGTTTCTCCTTCATTTCCCTCTTGAAAATTCCAGCACATCTTTTTCCAGAAAAAAAGCCCTGCTTGTATCAATAGTGGCTTCCTCTCCCACCTCAACTGCACCTTCAGATGACTTTTACTCTTTTTCCTCCCTCTTCTTTTAGGGGTGATTTTGGGCTCTGTGTTTGGCTGTCTCTTGAGGTTGCTCCCGCCACTGGATAGTGACCTGCTTATGTTGATTTCTTTTCCTGGTGACATCCTCATGAGGATGTTGAAAATGCTGATCTTGCCCCTCGTGATCTCCAGCCTAATTTCCGGTGAGAGCAAGCTGAGAGCAGCAGAGCACTGTTTTTTAAACTGATAATTTTGTATGGCCCGCAAATGACGTTATAAATATTCAAATGGCCCTTGGCAGAAAAAAGGTTCCCCACCCCTGCTCTAAGGTAAATACCACAAAGATTGGGGGACTTCCTAGAGCAGGGGTATTGAACTCATTTGTTATGAGGGCCGGATCTTGACCTTGTCGGGCCAGCCCATGTGTGTCATAAAATGTAATGCCAGGTAGGGGAGATATAAACTTTATAAAGGACACAGACAAACACACACACTCAGCCTAATCCACCTCACTGGCTTGTTGAGCCTCAGCCAACAGAAGGAAAAGAGGCTTGGCCCAGTAGCTCTGCTGTGCAATTGAGAGAGCCTGGTAAAGCTAGCTCTCCTTCCCCCACTTCCTCCCCAAGGGAGGAGCTTTGTTCTGTAGCTCCTGTGTGATTGAGCAAGCCTGGCAAAGCAAGTTGTGATGCAGATGGAAGCAAGAGAGGGAGAGGGAAGCAGATGACAGCCAGTTGCTCAGGGGCCTGATAGGAACCTTCCGGGGGCCTAATTCAGCCCCCAGGCTACATGTTTGACACCCCTGACCTAGAGTGTCATTCTACATGGTGATGTCTCCCTCACCATTTTTGACAGGTGAAGACCTGTTATATTGAGAAAATATTAGAAATTCCTTAAGTCTCTAGTAAATACTGTAAAGATTGGGGGAATTCCTAGAGCACCACTTGACATGGTGACATCTCCCTCCCCATTTTTGTTCCCACTGCCTCATCGAGCAGGGATTAATGACACAACTATGGGGATAGAAGGTTGTCCACCATAACAGTCAGACTGGCCACCCTACTTTGTGCTCTGCTTGTGAACTTTCTGCAGCCATCTGGCTAGACAGTGCTGGAAACAGGATGGTGGGTTTTATAAAGCATTAGTTTGATGAACAAAAGAACAAATTTTCTTATGAACAAAAATAATGGAGAAGGGAAGGGGTGGGAGTTAGGCAAAGCCTCTTTATCTGTTTTACCTCTATACTGCTATCACTCTTTTTGTTGACAGGTCTGGCTGGCCTAGATGCCAAATCCAGTGGCCGCATGGGCACTCGTGCCATGGTCTATTATATATCAACCACAGTCATGGCAGCTGTATTGGGGGTAATTCTCGTCTTGTCCATCCACCCTGGCAACCCAAAACTCAGGAAAACACCCATAGTGATGACCAAAAATGAAGAAGTCTCCAGTCTGGATGCTTTTCTGGACTTGATCCGAAATTTATTCCCTGAAAATCTAGTGCAGGCCTGTTTCCAGCAGGTAACACAACTCCATGGGTATCATGTGGGCCAGGGAGAGCTTAGCAATGGAGACTCTCTTGCCATAACTGTCTTCTACCCTCCCTTTTCTTTTGGGCCTAGATCCAAACTGTCTCCACAAAGGTCTCTGTACCGCCAGTGGTTGTGCGCAAGGAAAACATTAGCCAAATAGTCCGCACCAACGGTTCAGTGCTCAACGCTACCATCACGGAAGTGAACGTGGGCCCCAGCACTGTGACACAGAAGCAATTGGAATTCAAGGCTGGAATGAATGTTTTGGGTGAGCCTTAAGATAACTTGGTGATTCCTGACAGAAAGTAAACAGGTTGGCACAGGTAGGGAGACAGTTTCTGGCCTGTGTGGAAATCTGCTGTGGTCGAATGACTCCTCTAGTGCAATCCTAAACACATTTTCCTGGGAATAAGCCCTGCTGACTTGACCTGATTTTGAGTGGGCCTGTTTAGGATCACTCTCACTTATGACTGCCAACCTCCAGATGGTGGCTGGAGATCTCCTGGGATTACAACTGATCTCCAAGCAGCAGAGATCAGTTCATCTGGAGAAAATGGCCACTCTGGAAGACGGATTCTATGGCATTATACCCCACTGAAGTCCCCCCTTCCCCAAACCCTGCCTTCCTCAGGCTCAACCCCCCAAATCTCCAGGGGTTTCCTAACCTGGAGCTGGCAACCCTACTCTAACTATGCAGCAAATGACACCACATAAAGCCATTATAGTAACATTTTTCTGTGTCTTTTCCACTTAGGGATGCTGTTAGACTTGGGAGAGGGTGAGAGAAGTTATAGAACATAACTATTAACATGCCAGTTCAACAGTTTATTTCCTGTCTTTGTAACTGTCTTCTGTTTAGTAGCACACATTCCTGGGAATACTGTGGAAAAAATTGTTTCAAGGCAATTACATGAAACCACATTCCCAATATATAAAAGATTTTAAGGACTTTTTAAAAATGTTATTTCTCCAGACTCATTTTATTATTATTTTTAAGTAGGGAGTGGTTTCAAGAGTATAGCCAGGTTGGTCTACTGTAGAATAGCTTGATTCAAGTCTAGTAGCAACCGGATTTTGGGAGCCTAAATTTTCAAGAGTCAGAGCTCCCTTTCTCAGATATGACGTCACGTATCTGATTTAAGTGGGGGAATTATCCTTCAAGCTCAAGTTTTAAAATCAAAGTGATCTGAGATTTGAATTTTGAAAATTCACCCAATTACTAGAGACTTTTGTTTCACTTCAGCTTCTAGGATGGACAGAATAAAGAGTTATGTCTGAGAGGAGCTATGGCTCAGTAACAGAGCAGCTCTCTCCAGTTCTGCTTTCTCCCCTCATCCTAACAGGTCTGATTGGCTTCTTCATCGCCTTTGGGATCTGCATGGGAAAGATGGGGGAACAGGCAAAGCCCGTGGCCGATTTCTTCAATATTCTCAATGAGATCATCATGAAGCTGGTCTCTATGATCATGTGGTGAGTCTCCTGACCTGATGGAACTCTCTGCCAGATGACATCAGGGCCCTGAGGGCCCTTATGCAATTCTGCAGAGCCTTGAAGGCAGAGATGTTCCGACAGGCTTTTAGTTGAGGGCAGCAATGGTTGATTATCTGGCTGGCACCTTCCTTTTCCTATTCCTTCCCAGATGCTTTACAAGTTTTCTTCCCCCTCCCCCTGGTAGTCCAGGATATAGAAAAAAACCTTTAGGGTGCCATCTGAATGTCATGTATTTTATAATTTTAACTAAGTTATACATTGTTTTAATTATATACTATTATATGTCAGTGTATGCTGCACACTGCCCAAAGCCTGGCATGGGCTGTGATGGGTGATGATGATGATGATATGCAGCCCAAAGAGCAAAGTACCAGGGCTAAAGCTTGCCAAGATCTTCTCAGAGTTAGACCGTAGAGAAAAAGGCTAGAATGGTACACATCCTGAACTTCTTGACAGAAGGAAAATCTTATATTGACCACAATTCTGTCTGGATGCAAGAAGGAATGACCCCACCCCTTTTTATCTCTGATATTCATCAATTCCTTTGCAGTGGAAAACGATTTCAGTTTTAGATCAGAAATGCCAGCAAGGAACAGTAATAGTGGGGTGTTGTTGTTGTTTTTCATATCTAAGCATATTTTGTGATGACCAGTTTTCCCAAGGAATGGTGTGAGGGGCATTTTACAGGATTAGTTTCTCTTGAAGGAGAGAAAGTGTTGGAGACTTGAGATGTCTTTTGTAATAACTGCCTCTTTCCAAAGGTACCAGTTGAGCAGAAGGAAGCAGGTAGACATCCAAAGAACGCTCATGTCCAAAGGCACATCAGTCCCCCACAAGCAAAAGAAAATGTATTAGCTCCTCATACCACCACCTGCAAACTCTCAGCTCTGTCTCCATTACTGATTACATTTCAATTGCCAAATTATTCCTCTCTTGCCACCAGTTTTGTAGAATCTCAGCCTCTGTGCCAGCACAATAGGGAGTCGTATTCAATGCTTAGTGCCACCAGAAGTCATTCAACAAACATCTTCTATCCATTAGAAAAAGACCTTCTAATTAGGCCTTACCATCTTAGCCTGTACTGGTTAGCCTGGCAGGCATCCTTCCAGAATCTCCTGCAAGAATCCTCAGTGACTTACCTCATCTTGGGCCTTTATATGCCCTGTGCTTCCTGATCTCAAGAAACCTTCAGCGAGCTTTGCTGGAGATCAAGGACTTCTCTTTTGTAATGCCCCCCTTTGGCTGTAGATTCCCAGGTACTCACTCAGGCACCCGTTCTCAGGTCCATTCAGAAGAGACAAGCTGGCTCATTTATTTGCAAGGAGACAACTCCCACAGCCAACAACATACAAAACTGGAAAATGAAACAAAAGGTCCATCGTGACCCAATAGGACCAAACTAAATCACACAGATATATGAGGAAGAAAAGACTATTCCATTCCATACATGTATGCAGGGCTTTTTCTGAGCAGGAACACACAGAAACGCAGTTCCAGCTGGCTTTGTTTCAGGGTGTGTGTGTCAAGATCGACTAATAATGACTTAAGACTGGGGAATCATGGCCTAAGCAATAGGCCCTGTTAAAATCATAATGGATCCACTGCTGCTAATGTTTTACCTTAGTTGCTTCCCTTCCCCCCTTTTCTTATTTTGAATTGCAACTGGTGTGAAGGAACTAGTCGGCGCCTTCTCAGGGCCTTAGGTGGGAGGAAGCCTTGCATAACAATTCAAGGGCATTTGCTAGCTATCGCCTGAGAAAGTATCTAGTAGTTATGTGTGAATGTTTCCTCCTGTAAACCCCCCTTCATATGAATGTTTTTGAAGTGTATCTTAAAACCCATGTATCAATGTATTGGTTTCATTCTTAGCAAGCTAGAGGCTTGCGCCAGAGTACCGGTTATCAATAAATGTAGTCTTAGTACCAACTTTGGCTCATTCTTGAATCCGTCGACTTGACAGTGTGGCCTAATATGCAAATGAATGTCTGCTGGGCTTTTTCTACAAAATGCCCTATGTGGAACAATGGTGCCATCAGGGGGTGTGGCCTAATACGCAGATGAGTTCCTGCTGGGCTTTTTCAACCAAAAAAGCCCTGCGTGTGTGTGTGTGTATCTATATCTATATATACAAAATAAATATACCACATCCTTCATCAGAATGCTGGTGTTTCTTCATGACTTCCAGCACTGTGGTTGTGGCCTTCCTTCTGCAGCTGAGATCACAGCTTTCTTGAGAGCTTGCTGCCCATGTCCTGTCTAGCTTTCTTCTTTGTTCTCCCCACCATGAAGAGAAGCAAGGTTATGTTCTGTTCAATACTCCCTCTAAGCTGTGGAGTCTTGTGAGCAAAAATTCTACTTCATGAGCTACTGGCATTAAAGTTGTGAGCTATTGCATAAATCAGCTTGCATGGGGGCTATTTTTTCTGAGCTAAGACAAAAATGTGTGAGCCAGAGGCTAAAAAACTGAGCTAGCTCACACTAACTCAACCTACAGGAAACATTTGTCCTGTCTGCCATCATTTCCAGTTTGGGGACATTTGTTCTCTGGTGGCTACATGGTATTCAGCCTCTATCCTCACTGCTGATGTTCCACACACTTGTTCAAGAAAGAGGTCATCTGCTCACTTGGCAGCTACACACACTATTTGAAATGTTTGTCCCTTGCCCTTCCTTCCCCTAGGTACTCACCATTCGGCATTGCTTCACTGATCTGCGGCAAGATTGCAGCTATCAAGGACCTGGAGACAGTGGCCCGACAGCTGGGCATGTACATGGTGACTGTCATTGTGGGCTTGGTCATCCACGGTGCTCTGGTGCTGCCGCTCATCTTTTTTGTCATCACCCGTCAGAACCCCTTCATCTTCTACGCGGGAATCTTCCAGGCCTGGATCACTGCCCTTGGCACTGCTTCCAGGTACGGACAACTTTATTGTATTTTTCACTGGGCATGGTTGACATGGCAGTATTGGAGGTAAGGGCAAAACTGAGCTGACAAGCTCATAGACCTTATTTAGCTCACAAATGGGGTCCCTCTTTTTGGCAATTTTGGAGAATTCTATAAATTGGAGGAAAACATTAGCCACTATTTACCAGCAGTAGTTAATGTGCCTTCTGCTGCTCCTGAGCACCATTTCCCCCTCTAATGTTTTAAATAGAAGGTCACTAGAGTTAAAACAGAAAATATCTATCTTGCTTCTTTGCCTGTCTTTTTTTCTCTGCTAGGGTTAATGGCAGCTCTGGGGTGGGGGGTGTCATACAAACAGTGCCTGTGCTTATATAAAATAAGAAAACCTTCCTCAAGACAAAGAGTTGGTGCAATGGTTAGTGGAAAGTGGAAATGCTGCACAAAGAAATACCTATCAGGGGGATCCTGTTCAATGAGAACGTAGGACAACTCTTCTGGTTGGGCTAAGTCCTTGTCAGGCACATACCTGCTGAGTCATTCTTTCCCTCCTCCAGGGCTCATTTTGTAGCAGGAGCTCCTTTGCATATTAGGCCACACCTCCATGATATAGCCAATCCTCAAAGAGAAGAAGAAGAAGAAGAAGAAGAAGAAGAAGAAGAAGAAGAAGAAGAAGAAGAAGAAGAAGAAGAAGAAGAAGAAGAAGAAGAAGATGATGATGATATTGGATTTATATCCCGCCCTCCACTCCAAAGAGTCTCAGAGCGGCTCACAATCTCCTTTACCTTTCTCCCCCACAACAGACACCCTGTGAGGTGGGTGGGGCTGGAGAGGGCTCTCACAGCAGCTGTCCTTTCAAGGACAACCTCTGCCAGAGCTACGGCTGACCCAAGGCCATTCCAGCAGGTGCAAGTGGAGGAGTGGGGAATCAAACCCGGTTCTCCCAGATAAGAGTCCGCACACTTAACCACTACACCAAACTGGCTCTATTACAGAGCTTACAGTAGCTCTGTAATAGAAACCCTGTAAGCTGTTGGAGGATTGGCTACATCAGGGGGTGTTGCCTAATATGCAAAGGAGCTCCTGCTAGAAAATGAGCCCTGCCCTCCTCCATTCCCCCTCTTCCTCCCACAGCATTGTGGAACTGAAACTGACTCAAAAGAGGTGCCAGACAATATAAAAAGAGAATGACCTTCCCACCCACCCACCCCCGAATGCAGCTAATTCTTTTGGAATGGTATTAAAGTGACTTACAAAGACTGTATTAAAGAACCAGGTGATTTAATAACACCCTCCCCTTTTTTTTCCTCCCTGCTCCTGCCACATCACTCAAGTGCTGGTACGCTGCCTGTCACATTCCGCTGCCTTGAAGAGAACCTGAAAATCGACAAGCGAGTGACGCGCTTTGTGCTGCCCATTGGCGCAACTATCAACATGGATGGCACTGCCCTCTATGAGGCTGTGGCTGCCATCTTTATTGCCCAGATGAATAGTGTAATCTTAGACAGTGGACAGATTGCGACAGTCAGGTGAGACCTTGAATTTCTAGGAAAGCCCCTTTACCTGGAGTCAGATATAGTGAACCCCAGTGAAGGATAAAAGCCCCTAATAACATTTTTTCTCTCTCAATTCTTGCAGCCTGACAGCCACATTGGCCAGTGTTGGGGCAGCCAGTATACCCAGTGCAGGGTTAGTCACCATGTTGCTAATCCTGACTGCTGTGGGGCTTCCTACTCAGGATATCAGTCTCCTTATTGCCGTCGACTGGCTACTGTGAGTGTCACCAAGGACAGGAATAAAAAAGCCTGGTCTGGGAAGAGGGAGGTGGGATTTGGGCAGAATGTGATGGTTTTTTCCACCATATGTGTTTATTTGTCTGTTTTGTCCCTCTTTTTCTAATCTTTCTTCATATAAATGTCTAAGCAGTTGGCATCAGTATTCCCCCTAAGCTGAGTTAGTGTGAGCTAGCTCACAGATTTTTAGCCTCCAGCTCTTTTTTTTTTGTCTTAGCTCTGGAAGGATGACCCCAGAACACAATAATTTATGCAGTAGCTCACAACTTTACTGCCAGTAGCTCAAAAAGCAGAATTTTTGCTCACAAGGCTCTACAGCTTAAAGGAAACATAAGTTGGCATAGTTTTTCAAGAAATAGGGGAATTTCAGTAATGAAACAGCATGATCATAGAGTGCCCAATTTAAAAGTTTACTAAAGTGAATTTTAAAAAATAGCTTCCTGAAGACAGCTAAAGATGGACATTGATGGAATTTTTTGAAGAGAGAATGCTTCACCGAAGGGGCTACCACTGAAAAGATCCTTTTTTGTATCTGTGTTAATTGCA
Source organism: Heteronotia binoei (assembly GCF_032191835.1). NCBI lineage: Eukaryota > Metazoa > Chordata > Lepidosauria > Squamata > Gekkonidae > Heteronotia > Heteronotia binoei. The sequence continues at coordinate 28,843,628 of NC_083237.1, forward strand.
CTTACTGTAAAAGTGCTATGGGATAGGGCCACCTCTAGGGGCTTGAATGGAGAGGAAGAAGAGATAATGAAAGTTTCATTTTGTTAATTAAATATGGATTCAGGTGTCTTTTCTGGTAGCTGTTTAGAAATACATGGCAGCCCACTTATTTATTTCCTGCTTTTCTACTCCATGCCAAGATATCATGCAATGGTTACGAGTGCACCCATGTATTTGTTAATATGGCTTCCGTGTCTGTCTGTCCATCTGTCCGTCCATCCATCCACGTACTGAATGTCTTACAAGACCTACAGGATAGGAATGGTTATATATCTATCAGTTTTCACTACCAGAATTTAAATATTTTCTTTCGTGTGCTGAAAGATAAGTGGTTGGACCTAGCCAGCTTCTTTGCTCAGTCTTTACCGACTCCTTTCTTAGTACATCTCCCATTCCACAAGGTTTTTGCACATGCATAGCCTTTTTAGGTGGTCAGAGTAGACCCCTTCCTTCCTTTTTGACTTGCAGAAAAGCAGGTTGGGTTTCACCTATCAGATAGAATCCTACCAGCATTTCTACTGGAGAATGACTGGAAGGCCCCCTTTTGGCCACTGAGAAGGCTATGCCAAGGAGGATTCTGGGATATTCAAGTATAAAAGCCATGGGGAACAGGGGTTGCAGTGAGGAGGGGAACTGCGCAAGATCAAATGGGAAAGCTGGTGGGATTCAATCCAAAGATTTTTATCTATAAAATAACCAGACTTTTTGTGGAGGTGCATCAGGTTGACAGGGAAAGTAAAAACACTGCTGTTAGAACCAATCTGAAGTCATGTTGTGAATAACCATTAACTAGAACACAAAGAGAAAAGAACTTAAGACCCACATTAGCACACATTTCTAAAGGCATGTTGACATTATTTAAATTCTCTGTATCTCACCACTTGAAAATAACACACATGTGTAGAACGATCTCACTGAAAAGTATTCATCTGAGGAGACATCTGTGTTGTTTTGATTGCAATGGATTGTTCACACATCCAAGTTTCAGCCTAACAAAATTCCCTGTTTCTAGGGGTCTGTCAAAATTCACTAGGGGCACGAATTGCAACCACAAAGACAAATGATTAAGCTGCAGTGGGGGAGAGGGAGTTGGGGGGTTTTTACCACATAATTTTTACTGCATTCCCATTTTCCTCTTCTCCTTCAAAGGGACCGCATGAGGACCTCCATCAACGTGGTGGGTGACTCCTTTGGTGCTGGCATAATCTATCACCTCTCACGGAAAGAGTTGGCCATCCTTGATGCCCGGTCTGAGGGTCACGAGCCGGACTCTACTGCCCTCAAACTGCAGGCTGTGGGCAATCACCAGGGCCCACTGGAAGGTTCAATTGGCTCAGGGTATACAGCCCTGCCCAGCCAGGAGGAGGAGGAGGAAGAAGAAGAGGTGAGGAAGCATAATCTTATGATGAATTACCAAAACATCTAGGACACACTCACAACTGCTGAGCTAGGGATGCCAGCCTGGAGATTTGATTGGCTTACAGATTTTTTTAAAATGTTACTTCAGCAGCAGCTGCCACCACCGCACAATGATCTTCATTGTGTGACTGAAAGTAAGCTGTGGCAGCCATTTCATGGCTGGCTCCACCTCCTGCAGCAGCCATTTTGTGACAGTGCCCACTGTGCTGTGTCAGAATTCCAAAGGTGTCTGCAGGCTCAAAAATGTTGAGAACTCCTGCTCTAGAGAGTTGCCAACTCTCTTCCTGTAAGAGCCTGTGTCAAGGGAAGTCTTTGGAATCCTTCTTTGCCCACCAGGGGATTTACAGATGGGACTTTAGACACAACCCAACATAAGTAAATTTAATTTTGGGCTGTATCAACAGAAGTATAGTGTCCAGATCACGTGATATGATGGTATTACTTTACTCTGCTCTGGTAAGACCTCACCTGGAGTACTCACCTGAAGTACTGTTTTGGGCACCACATTTTAAGAAGGATATAGACAAGCTGGAACGGGTCCAAAAGAGGGCGACGAAGATGGTGAGGGGTCAGGAGACCAAGTTCTATGAGGAAAGGTTGAAGGAGTTGGGGATGTTTAGCCTGGAGAGGAGGCGGCTGAGAGGTGATATGATCACCATCTTCAGGTACTTGAAGGGCTGTCATAGAGGATGGTATGGAATTGTTTTCTGTGGCCCCAGAAGGTAGGACCAGAACCAATGAGTTGAAATTAAATCAGAAGAATTTCCAGCTCAACATTAGGAAGAACTTCCTGACCATTAGAGCAATTCCTCAGTGGAACAGGCTTCCTCGGGAGGTGGTGGGCTCTCCTTCCTTGGAGGTTTTTAAACAGAGGCTAGATGGCCATCTGACAGCAATGAAAATCCTGTGAATTTTGGGGGAGGTGTTTGTGAGTTTCCTGCATTGTGCAGGGGGTTGGACTAAATGACCCTAGAGGTCCCTTCCAACTCTATGATTCTGTGATTCTAAGCCTTGGTGATAATGCCCTCCCCCCATTTCTCCTTCTAGCCACCAGAGAAAATAGATGCAGCATCACAATACAGTGAGAAAGATGAAGGGGGACCTGCAGATGATGAAGAGAATGAAGAGAAGGAATAAATACTTTTCCTGCCTGAGTTCCGCCCTGCTAGCTGCTGCTGGCCTCAGCAAGACAGAGGGGTGGGAGAAAACATACTGATTTATTATCTTTGTTCAATTGGCATACACCCAGAGAGTGCAGCCCTTAAGCAATGGGTGAAATAGTGCGAACATCTCCTCTTCCCCAGGGATGCCTCTGCTCACTGCCTTTTATGTGTATGTGTGAGAGAGAAAAGTGCATTTGGGGGCGACATACCTTTCATATGGTAGAGGGGTGTCTCTCTTTCACCAGTCTCTCTTACGCCCTCAGAAAGTTATTCAGGTTATCACTGAGGATCTCAAACACAGGATGCCATCTCATCATCTTGGGGCGGGGGGGGGGGGGGGAGGAATGATCCTTGCTTTGTTTTTTTAAAAAATGATGTCTGCCATTATTGCTACAGAGCACAGTTGTTCAATTGTCTGGCACTTAACCCAGTCTAAACACCAGCTGATCATAGGCCTCTGCTTCTTCTTTAGAGGGAGACACCTAAGTATCAGCACAGTGTGTGGGGGTGGGGCTGTTAATCTTTGTGTACAGGTAAGGCTTTCTTTTGCATATCAGGCCACACTCCCTGACATCAAGCCAGCAGGAACTCTATCTGCATTCCTGTGTGTTCCTGCTGGAAAGAAAAAGCCCAGTGTACAGGATGCAGTCACCTGGGAAAGTGACACTATAAAAACAGCAGTCCAGGGAATTGAAGAGGAGCTAAAGTCTCCCAGCCATTTGGAAGGCTGCAAGAGCCATCCTCAGGCCAAGCTGTCTTTTTGTCCATCAGAACAAACTTTTGAGTCCAGCAGTGCCTTTAAGACCAACAAAGTTTTATTTGATTTATTTATTCATTCAAGGTATAAGTGGTTGAGCATACACAAAAGCTTATACCTAGAATGAGATCTTGTTGGTCTTAAAGGTGCCCCTTCACTCAAACTTTGTTCTCCCACTTCAGACCAATATGGTGACCCCACCTGAATCTATCTTTTTGCCTGTCAGTCATCAAAAGTTCTCACCAAGGCTGCATTTAGAGGCAGGCAAGCCAGGTGATTGCCTGGGACAGTCCATTTATGGGGTGAGGGACTTGGGGAAGGGAACTCTCACAAGATATATTCCCAAACTGAACAAAGGGGAAGGGTCTGGACCATTTTGGTCCAGCTGGCTCAGGTCTCCCCACCTCCAACATTCCTTTTATATGCTGCCTTCAGCCTTTTCAGATTGGAACCCTCCTTTAAGCCCAGCTGCCTACATGACACCCCCCTTCTATTTTTTACAAACTGTACCTGCTTTTGTCTTCCCTCTCCTTTCCCATCTCTCTCCATGCTACCCCCATCTTTCTCTTTTGTTTTTTGGGGGGAGGGGAGAAACCTGGATGGATTCAGTCAGTTTTTCCACTGATGAAAAAGGGAGAACAGTTATGCTGGGGCTCCTGAGATCTCCATGGATACAAGTCATGTGGGATGGGGGCTGTAGGAAGGAGGGGAAGACAGAGGGAGAAAGTTGGCTGGATCCACCCCAGTATTTGTGCCTGGCTTGCAACCCACTCCAGGTTAGCTTATGATCCAAATTTGGGTCCCAGCCCACCAGCTGAAGGACAACGATCTAACCAACAGATCATAGTTACTTCTTTTATCGGGCACCCCTCCTCCTATTTTCCAGATCCCAGCACAGGGGTGGCAAAACTGTGGCTTGGGAGCCACATGTGGCTCTTTCACATATATTGTGTGGCTCTCAAAGCCCCACCACCACCCTGTCAGCTGGCTGGAGAAGGCATTTTTCTCTTTAAATCACTTATCCAAACCAAGCCAGCAAACATTTTGGATAGTGCATTTAAACTTAAATTTGCTTTCTTTCCACCTCTCCCTCCCTTCTCCATCTATTTTCCTTCCATCCATCCCTCCTTCCTTGTAGCTCTCAAACATCTGACGTTTATTCTATGTGGCTCTTTCATTAAGCAAGTTTGGCCACCCCTGTTCTAGCATATTTAACTGGTTTATTGAATCTATAAACTTGTACCCCTCTGTCCATTCATTCAGTCTCTGTCTCCATCCAGGTGCTCCTTTTTATCAATCCATCCAGCGTGTCATCTGCAGAGACAAACCATGAACTCCCACCATGCAGGGAGGCAGGCCTTGACTTCCCCCCTCTCTTATCAGTAATATGGAGATAATGTTTCTGGTCAATATTTCAGGGTGATTGTAAGCAATATGGAACAAAATGTATATGAAATGCTTCGAGCACTTTGTAAAAAAAAAAAGTATTATATAAATACTAAGTATTATTATTAAATTCCAGCAATCCATTTGTCTGCACAAAGCCATCCAGTTTTAGCATCTCAGAACAGAACTCTGGTGGGATCCCCTCTAATCCAGACTCATCTGGTCCCACAACAGGATTCTTTATGGATACAGTCGTATCACAGACAGGTGTCTATTCAATCTTCTCTTCAATCCTTCCAGGAGACTACTCTCCATATCCTCCCTGGGCCCTGCGTTACATTTCCAAAACTGCTGTTACAGTTCAGACATGTGTACATCTTTGCAGTGCTTTCAGGCATTCATTCCCCTTGCAAATCTGATTTCCAGACTGGCCAACAGCCCCTAAGTACACCTCCTATTTGGGGGGGAAACTCTAAATATTCTGTGAGTGGCCTGCTGTATTATTTTGGTCTATGGGTGACTTCAAACCTGAGTGCCTCTTACTTAGCCTGTTTTGCTGCATAGCTAATTGGGATTTAATTAAGGACTTTTGCTAATTCCAGGCAGATCAAAAACCCAGCTCAAAAGTCTTGCCAGCAGCTGATGCAAGACCTTAGATCTGAGCGGTGTTCCCTCTAAGCTGAGTTAGCATGAGCTAACTCACAGATTTTTGGCCTCCAGCTCACATATTTTTGCCTTAGCTCAGGAAAAATGGCCCCAGAGCACAATAATTTATGCAGTAGCTCATAATTTTAATGCCATTCGTTCACAACTTTAATGCCAGTAGCTCACAAAGTAGAATTTTTGCTCACAAGACTGCAGCTTAGAGGGAACATTGGATCTGAGCTATCCAGCAGCCCAGACCTAGTAAAGTTATTCTGGTGAGTTTGCAAACAAGGCCCTGCTCTTAAACCCTGCGGTGGTGCGAAGTGCCATCACATGGAAGCTGGTTTATGGAGACCCCAGAGCTAAACCTCAACAATTCCAAAGCATTTTGCCAGCATCCCTGGATTTCTGCCTATCAGCCAGGAGCCTGCCTTCAGTTGCTATGTAAAGTTACTTTAGTGATCATCCACAAGCAATAGGCAAGCAATCCACACCTCTTGGGCTTCCTCGCTTTTCGTGCTGGGAATGACTACCCCTGCCACCTTTGCAGAGAATATGAACGCTGCTGAATTTGACAAAAGTCAATCAAGCTACCCATTTTTGTCTACCTTCTCAATCCATTTACTACCCCTAACTACTTCTTTATTTTAGGGAGATCTCTCTTTCCTCCTAACTGAATTGACCATTGCTGAAACAGTGGCAGGAGGGTTTGCAGGAGGAGACTACGGTAGTCATTCCAAAGCAATGCTATGGGAAATGCAGTCTTGACACCTCCCCATCTCCTGACATTCCATCTGTACATCTCACTACAACAAGGAAGTCCTTCCCCGGGCTTGTTCAGGGAAGGATCAAAAACAGCTTCCTGCACATTTGAGCAAAGGCCATATTTACCCCAAATGTAAGGTGATCTCCCTTTAACAAACTTATACACAGATCTTTTCTAAAAAGTGCTGGATGTCACTGTAAAAAAGGTAAAGGTAGTCCCCTGTGCAAGGACCAGTCGTTTCCGACTCGGGTGATGTTGCTTTCACAACGTTTTCACGGCAGACTTTTTGCGGGGTGGTTCGCCATCTACACTTTCATCTACAGTCATCTACACTCCCCGCCCCCCCCCCCCAGCAAGCTGGATGCCACTGTAACTCATATGTAAATGTAAGGCAGCCCCTCCCACTTTCCTTGAGAAGAAAAAAACCGGTTGCCCTTCCTTTCAGGTCAACAGGGTTATGAAGCTAAGACGCTTGCCTGGGGCTGAGTGATCCAGCAGCTCAGCGTTTCCCATCCTAGCTGCTCTCCAAGGTTTTGAAGCACCTTCGTTGCTTGGCCCCTGCTAGAAGGGATCCTTTAACTGGCCAGGCCAGGCCATGGACTTCCTGCCAATTGTGGGCCGTGCTCAATGGTATAGGCCGGAGCACCCCGAAAATGGCTCGCCTGGGGAAAGGAGGGAGAGATCCAGAGTCGGACTGCAGAGACGTGGGGGGGGGGGGAGGGGGGAAGCGACTCCGTCTGTCGGGCTTAAGCAGCAGAAAGCCAGGAATTTAATCAATGTCTGGGGAGAGGCAGGAGGGCAATGACGCAAAAGGCCGCTTCCCCAGGATGGATTCAAGCCGTCGTCGGCGTAATCCTGCTGCACAGCGGCTGGTGACCGGTGATCCCAGCGGCGAGGCCGAGCCGGATTGCATGTGAGGCTCCCCGGGGGCGCATTATGCAATTCGTGCAAGCAAAGGCGAAGCCCTTGCAAAGCGTTCCTTTCGCCAGCGATGAACGAGGAGAACGTTTAGCATGGCCTGAACTCTCCCTCCCTCCCTCCTCGCCGCAAGGGCGTCCAGCCTCCAGCGGTTTCTTCTTCTGGACTCGCCCCCTGGGGCGGCTTGAACGGCATCTGCGACCCCACATCGCCATCTGCTGCTAGTTCGGGACATGACATGCACTCTTAGCGGATCGCAATTTTACTTCTGGACAGGATCGATTTCAAACCTAACAACCCACCCCCGCATTTTGCAATTTATGCTAACGCTGCTGTCATGTCTCTGTGTGTTCCTACTCAGTCATGCACACCGGTATCCTTTCTGTGCATCCACTCAAAGGCATGATCTACCCTTCCCTCAGTCTGAACAGATGAACCCAGAGATCTGAGCGTTCTTTAAGCAGACAATGAGACACATTTAACCATAATTTTATTAAATATGAAGCCTAGAGCGGTATTCGATCCTGAACCATGGTCTCCAAAGTAGCCAGGGATCCTATTCATATTTATCTGGAAGGAAGATGGTTCAGGTAGTAGCCGGATCCAGGTTGACTCAGCCTTCCATCCTTCTGAGGTTGGTAAAATGAGCACCCAGCTTGCTGGGGGGAAAGTGTAGATGACTGGGGAAGGCAATGGCAAACCACCCCATAAAAAAAGTCTACTGTGAAAACATTGTGATACAACGTCACCCCAGAGTCGGAAACGACTGGTGCTTGCACAGGGGACTACTTTTACCTTTTTAAACATGTACAAGTGGTGATGGTGGAAAATGCCATCAAGTCACAGCTGACTCATGGTGACCCTGTAGGGCTTTCAAAGCAAGAGACGTTCAGAGGTCGTTTGCCATTGCTTGCCTCACATCATGACCCTGGTATTCCTTGGAGGTCTCCCATCCAAATACTAGCCAGGGCTGACACTGCTTAGACTCTAGGATCTGAGAAGATGGGCTAGCCTAGGCTATCCAGGTCAGTTCAAATGTGTATAGGAGAACAGCTGGCACCCCCTAAAGGGGAGAAGATTAAAACAGGAAGAACTTGATCCAGACCAGTGGGTTTTCAAACTATGCAGGATGCCTCAGACAGAGGGGTGGCTCTCCCCAACAGGACAGGCTAGACAGCTGCCGGAGGAAGGGGGGGGGGAGGAAATATAAAGGCATCCCTGAGCCTGCTTCAGCGAGGAGGGCGGGATACAAATTAAAGTTTATTATTATTATTATTATTATTATTATTATTATTATTATTATTATACGCAGGGGTGGCCCACGGTAGCTCTCCAGATGTTTTTTGCCTACAACTCCCATCAGCCCCAGCCATTGGCCATGCTGGCTGGGGCTGATGGGAGTTGTAGGCAAAAAACATCTGGAGAGCTACCATTGGCCACCCCTGCACTATAGCAACTATTTCCATGAACTGGGCACAAGCTACGACTCCTCCTCAGTCAAGTGCCCCTTTACTCCTCTCTTTGTCTAAGACAGCAAAGAAGTTTTTAAAAGGACTCAGCTTTGCTCAAAGAGTACATCGGGATTTCCTCCAAACAAAGACTGGTATTTACAGAGAAGCCACCTGATAATCTTTGCATCATATCAGTACTGATCTTCCCTGAAGTGGACAATATGGAGGAAACGTGGGCATGTTCTGGTTGCCAAGGCAACAACTAGGCCCAGAACCAGGCCTAGCCAGCACCTGCTGAAAGCAGGGACAGTACTTCCCAAACTGGCCCAGACTGCTTTGCAAAGCACAGGGACGCCATAGCTGATTTGTACAGTGTTGCAATTATGGCAGGGGTGGGGAAGAAGAGAAGGTGAGGGTACCTTTAATAAAATAGATCAGTTTAATAAATCAGTTGCCAGTTCTCAATGGGAAATTCTTTGTGATTTGGGGCTGAAGCCTGGGGAAAGGAGGGGTCTCACTAGGATATAACACCATAGAGTTCACCCTTGAAAGCAGCCATTTTCTCCAGGGGAACTGATCTGTGTTGTCTGGAGATCAGTTTCAATTCCAGGAGTTCTCTAGGCCCCACCTGGAAGCTGGCAAGTTTATGGTCCCCTTAGCCTATGGAAAAGATCCACTGCAAAAAGTTGGAGGCCTGCATGAGACTGCAAGTGAAGCACTTATGCAGTAGAAATTTTAGCAAACAAACTGTTGCGGGGGAGGAAATTTCATTGAGATTTCATTGAGGAGATTTCATTGAAACCTACTGCTCTGGAGAGTCCAAATTGGGGTGGGGAAAAGGGATTTGCACCCAGCCCAGACTTCTGGAGAGAATGGGAGCCTCACATGAAGTTCCTGGTATGTAGGTTGGCCGGGGACAGACATTCTAGCCTCAGTGAGGATGGCTTGGCATCCGGTGTGACCTCTGAAGTTTCCAGCTTCCCTGAGGACTTTTCAAGTGCAGAGGTAGGCTGTTTCAGAGTGGGGATGGAGAGGGTCTGGATTGGTTTGGGATAGGTTTGGGAAGGCGTGGGGTAGACATAACCATCCGTCTCGTAGAAGAACCAGTCATAATCTTTTGGGTTGTCCAGGAAGAGAGCTGGGAAGAAAATGAGGATTTAATTTAAAAAAAAATCCTCTTTCTACCAAGGTTCCCCATTTGGCTTTGGTTGCATATCTTTAGTGCTATATATTCTGTGTTGATTCCTTTGGAATAGCCACATACACTTTCAGGATGCACAAACGAGATAATCTGAACGGGCTACCTCTTAATTCCCTCTGATCCCACTTTATAAAGATGTAATCTCATCATGGCATCGCAACACAGAGAAGAATGCTTGTGTTACCCTCAAGCATGCAGTGGAAGTCTGGCGTGGGAGGAAGGATCCACATGAAGATTCAGAGGTGTGTTGACTCTAGCGATAGAGGGTCTATTTTGCTATCTTGCCTAATAGCTGTCAACCTCTTCTCCACAACTTTAGTTGTTGTTCTAAAACCCATCTAAGTTACAGGCAATCACCACTTCTTGTAGTAGTGAATTCTCTATATTAATTATGCATTGTGAGAAGAAGTTATTCTGTCCATCTGATCTGAACCTTCTGCTGATTCATTTCAGTGGGTAAGCTGAAATCCCACCCATTATTTGGCAAAAAGCCCCTCCCCAACTTAGATTGCCTTAAAGGTAACCGGCTGGCCTCTCTGCCTACCAGGCCAACTCCTTTCCTAGATTACATTCGGGTTACTACCTGGCTGGAAGCATCAGTATCAGATGGAAGATTAACTTCCAAAAAAATCTCCACCCTTTTGCTATGGGGCATGATGCACATACACACACTCACTTCCCCACTTCCCTCCTCTATTCAGGCCATCTAGGTAAGGTTGCTAACCTCCAGGTGATAGCTGGAGATCTTTTGGGATTATAACTGATCTCCAGGTGACAGAGATTGGTTCACCTGGAGAAAATGGCCTCTTTGGAAGGTGGACTCAATGGCATTATACTCCATTGGTGTCCCTCCCTTCTTGGGCTCCAACCCGCCCCCCCAGCAAATCTCCAGGTATTTCCCAGCCCAGAGCTGGCAATCCTACCTCTAGGGCATACTTCCCACCCCAAAAGCCCAACAGATCCCACTTACCAGGATCGTCAAATCCATCATCATACAGCCGATGGTGAGAAAAAGGCTCCTTCTTGGCCCCACGGCTGTAGGTGCAATAGATGCCGATAAAAAGACACAGCAGCAGACCACAGCCCCCCAGGAAGAGCCCCATTGCATGGCTGCCTGTCCCTTGGGGTTCCCCCATTGGCAGCCGGCCTGTAAAGGAAAAAAGAAAGCTGTTGGATGGAGAGAGAACTCCACAAGAACCCCATAAGTTCTGGTTCCTGGTGTCCATTTGCTACTATCTGCTAGGCCCAAATCACTCAGGGTCACCTCCACTGGGAGCTTCCGCAAGACATCACACCCATGAGTTGGATTAAAAGAAAGCCTCACTTGATCCAGCTCAAAGGTGCAGCTGTAGCTGGAGTGTCCATCAATGTTCCCTCTAAGCTGTGGAGTCTTGTGAGCAAAAATTCCACTTTGTGAGCTATTGACTTTAAAGTTGTGAGCTACTGCATAAATTTGTTTGCTCTGGGGCCATTTTTCCTGAGCTAAGACAAAAATCAGTGAGCTGGAAGCTAAAAAACTATGAGCTAAGTCACACTAGCTTAACTTAGAGGGAACATTAGATGGTCCATATGGATGCTCTGGTGGTAGAATGTGCCATCAAGTCACAGCTGACTTACAGTGACCCTGTAGGGTTTTCAAGGCAGGAGCCATTCAGAGGTGGTCTGCCATTGCCTGCCTCCATGTCAGGTCTCCCACCCAAATATTAGCCAGGGCTGACCCAGCTTCGCTTCTGAGATCTGCAGGTCAATCAAGGCTGTATGGACGTTCTATCTGCAACCAACAGGCCTGGGAGCAAAAGGGAGCTTGAGCTGAATTCCCTTCTGTCCATTGGGGGGCCCTTTATAGGGATTTTTTTCCTATCCCTAGCTGAGCCATGCAGTGCAGCTCAGTTGGAAAGGAGACAGGGCGGTTGCTGGGCAGCCAGAAGGTAAAGTCTAATCTCAGTCATACGGAAAATGAGAAGTCAGGGGATGGCAGCAGCAGTAGGCAAGATGGGGCATATAGAACCTGTTCCTGCCCACTTCCACTTTGTTTGATGTTGCTTTTACACCTCGGATACATTTTGGTGCTCCTGTGTGGAAGCAGGCCAAGTCTCTAGCCCAGGGGTGGCCAAACTGTGCCTTGGGAGCCACATGTGGCTCTTTCACACATACTATGTGGCTCTCAAAGCCTCCACTACCCTGCTGGCCAGCTTGGAGAAGGCATTTGTCTCTTTATATAACTTCTCCAAGCTTGGAAGCTTGGATAATGCATTTAAAGTTGTTTTCTTTTCACCTCTCCCTCCCTCCCCCAGCTATTTTCTTCCTTCCTTCCTTCCAGATCTCAGACATCTGACATTTATTCTATGTGGCTTTGGCCACCCCTGCTCAAGCCCAACTAAAGCCTGATGTGCCTCCCTTATGCTTGTCCAATAATTGGGTAAAAAAACAAGCCCCTTCCCATCTTTCATCAGTCCCAGATTTTCAAATGCACCTGGTTCATGGAACCCCAATGCTGCTTCCAAGAAAACTCAGAAAATATGACTTTCTGCTAAACTGACTCACCTTTCGGTTCCATCAGCACGATCTCCACTTCACCTGCTGCAGCCACCCACTGCTGGCTTGCTCCAGAATCGTGTCTCTCAGTGTCAGGGGGAAACTTGAAGGGAGCCCGGCCTGTCTTCCCCTGGAACAGCCTGGCCCTTAGTGTTTGCTTGGGGGAGAATACAGGTTGGATCTGGTTTTGCTGTGGCAGGGAAGGATCAGGTGGAGATGTGGTGTCAGGCCCAGGAGCAAGGAGTGTCTCAGGAGCCGGTGTGGATTCAGGGGATGATTGCAGGGTGTTGGGCCAGGTGGTTGGGAATGAGGACTGGGAGGCGCTTGCAACTGCATCCTCTATAGCATAGCTTGTCCTGAAGATCAGCAAGACGCAAACAAGAAGGTGGTATCGATTCATTTTTAGACAGGCACACCAGGGAATTCCTGCAGAGGACAACAAAATAAATTCAAACACCACACAGTCAAGAAATGGCATCCCAGCAGAAACACAGAAAGAGGCCTTTTGCTCAGAGTCTGAGTCCATTCATTCATCATGTATTGTTCTAGGCTAGCGCCTTTGCGAGGGAGGGGTTGGGGACTGGGTCCTTTTCAAACACTGCTTCTGCATGTACCAAACCCTGCGTACAATCACCTTGTTGTCTGTGTTGTGACAGAGAGAGATCCAGGATTCCTTAATCCATAGTCCGGGAGGCCCTGAGCTCAGAGAAAAAAAATCCTTTCTCTAGGAATGGAACTATAAACATTGCAGGTTACCAGCTGAGAAGACATGAGTTTCCTTTATGGAAAGAAATAGGCAGGAACATTTGCCCACCTGGCAAGAAGAGGCTAAACACATGGTTATTTGGAAATAGTGAGTGGAGCAAACAAAAAAAAGTTTGGGATGTGCACCTTAATTTGATTGGGGGGGAGTACAATGTGGGAATCCACTTCCTGGTTCATGAGAGGTTAAAGTTTAACCCTCCTTGCTTTTTGTAGAAAAAGCTCAGCAGGAATTCATTTGCATATTAGGCCACACCCCCTGATGCCAAGCCAGCTGGAACCGCGTTCCTGTGTGTTCCTGCTCCCAAAAAAAGCCATGGGTTAAAAAATCTGGACACTCTGTCAAAAGCATGCAAGCCAGTGAATAGAGAAAGAAAATGGAGTGAAGTCTGTCTTGTCTTGACTAGCCTTTATTTTTCAACATTCCATTGGACTTGCATCCATTCCAGGGAAGGGAATGTGAAGGTGACAGTAGTGAATGCATAATCAAGTTTTATGTTTTTGTTCTTTTCTTCGTCTGTATAACCCCAGGCCTCAGATTCAGCAGGAGCTCACAGGAGCACAGCTCTCGAACCTTTCTGAGGGTTCCCCCTCCTCCCCCCTACCTTGTCCGTTGAATAGTAGGTGCAGCTGTATAACAATCCCTGAATGAGCTCCACCACCTATTTTTCTACAAAGTGACGCCTGTATAACCCTGTAATGTTTTGATATAACTTTCCAGTGCCTTGGGCTCTACTGAATTGAGAATGCATTTTCAGTGAATAAAAGATTTCAGACTTCAATCAACAGTTTCACCTAATCTTCTGATTGCTCGTTCTGCTTATGGACCAGAAACTGCAGATTAGGCTACAGGTGGTTAGCTGACCATGTGTGTGTTTACACACATGCACACACGCAAATGCGCGTAGCCCTACCCATACCTTAGGCTGTGGCTAGAGAAAGGGCACAACCTGAGAGATGGCATGCTACCCTGTACATCAAGAAGGGAGTGACCAAGTGGGGTAAGCCCTCTCCCTCCCACAAAGAGATTCTCTCTGCCTCTTGGACAAGGTCATCAGGTGGTGAGTGGAGGAGGGGAATGGCTCTTTTACAGTCTGAACAAGGGCAGCAGGAACGTTTTGCGCACCTGTGCAGCTTTAGTACGCAAGAACTAGCATGCAAGATTTTTTTTAGTATTCTGGTTTGCACACACCGAAGTTGTCTCTCTCTCTCTCTCTCTTGGCTTGACTTCGCGAACGAAGATTTAAGAAGGGTGCAGTAGTCCACGTCTGCTGCAGGCTCGCTGATGGCTGACAAGACCAATGCGGGACAGGCAGATCCGGCCACAGTGGCTGCAGGGAAAAGTCTGATTTGGGGTTGGTGCTGTAGCAGTGCGATTCTTCCTCAGTCTCCTTTTGTCCTCAAGACCAGCTATGCGTGCGTTCTCAAAGGAAGAGACAGCCTGGTGGATGGTGTGCCTCCATGCCTTGCGATCTGAGGCTAGGTCAGACCACTGGTGATGGTTGATGTGACAGGTGCCAAGGGATTTCTTCAAGGAGTCCTTGTACCTCTTCTTTGGTGCCCCTCTATTTCAATGGCCGGTGGAAAGTTCGCCATACAGAGCAATCTTGGGAAGCCAGTGGTTTTCCATCCTAGAAATATGCCCTGCCCAGCGCAGCTGCGTCTTCAACAGAAGTGCTTCAATGCTTGTAACCTCCACCCTCTTGAGAACTTCAGTGTTGGTCACAAAGTCACTCCAGTGGATGTTGAGGATGGTGCGAAGGCAGCGCTCAAGGAGTCGCAGGTGATGACGGTATAAAACCCACGATTCGGAGCCTTAGATGAGAGTTGTCATCACAACTGCTTTGTAAACATTGATCTTTGTGCCTTTTTTCAGGTGATTGTTGCTCCACACTCTTTTGTGCAGTCGGCCAAAGGCACGGTTTGCCTTTGCCAGCCTGTTGTCGATCTCCTTGTCAATCTTGGCATCTGAGGAGATGATGCACCCCAGGTAGCTGAACTGCTGGACTGTCTTCAGTACTGATTCACCCACAGTGATGCAGGGAGGGTGATAATCTTCCTGGGGTGCAGGCTGGTGGAGAACTTCTGTCTTCTTCAGACTAACTTCTAGGCCGAATAGCTTGGCAGCCTTTGCAAAGCAGGACGTCATATGCTCCAGAGCTGATACCGAGTGGGAGACGAGTGCAGCATCATCAGCAAATAGTAGCTCTCGGATGAGTTTTTCCATTGTCTTGGAGTGAGCCTTTAGTCGCCTCAGGTTGAACAGGCTGCCATCGGTGCGATAGCGGATGTAGACACCATCGTCATCATCTAGATCTACTGCGGCTCTTTGAAGCATCATGCTAAAGAAGATCATAAAGAGAGTTGGCGCGAGAACGCAGCCTTGCTTTACACCTGTGCCTATTGGGAAGGGCTCCGAGAGGTCGTTGCAGTGTCTGACTTGGCCTAGCTGGTCTTCATGTAGCTGGATGATCATGCTGAGGAACCTCGGGGGACATCCTAAACGTTCCAAGATTTGCCACAGGCCTTTCCTGCTAACGGTATCGAAAGCTTTGGTAAGGTCGACAAAAGTCACATATAGACCCTTGTTCTGTTCCCTGCATTTCTCTTGGAGCTGCCTGAGAACAAATACCATGTCAGTGGTGCTCCTGTTAGCTCTGAAGCCGCACTGACTCTCTGGGAGGAGTTCTTCTGCAATGGTGGGCACCAGTCTGTTCAGGAGTATTCTGGCAAGGATTTTGTCTGCGATGGAGAGCAGAGTTATCCCCCGGTAGTTGGAGCAGTCTGACTTTTCTCCTTTGTTCTTGTATAGAGTGATGATGATTGCATCGCGAAAGTCCTGTGGTAGTTTGCCTTGTTCCCAGCAGGTGACAAGTACTTTGTGAAGTGTGCTATGTAGCACTGTGCCCCCATGGTTCCAGATCTCTGGTGGGATTCCATCAACTCCCGCTGCCTTGCCACTTTTCAGTTGCTTGATGGCTTTAACAGTCTCTTCTAGGGTGGGGATCTCATCCAACTCTGTTTTCACTGGTTGAAGTGGGGTGAGGTGGATTGCTGAATCTTGAACTATGCGATTGGCACTGAAGAGAACCTGAAAATACTCCGACCACCAGTTCAGTATGGATGCCTTGTCTGTGAGGAGCACTTGGCCGTCTGCACTACGCAAGGGACTCTGAGCCTGATATGATGGGCCATATACTGCCTTCAGGGCTTTGTAGAACCTTCTTAAATCACCAGTGTCTGCACACAGCTGGGTTCTCTCTGCAAGCGTGGTCCACCACTCGTTCTGAATGTCTCGAAGCTTGCGCTGGAGGTTGCTACATGCAGCGCGAAAGGTTGCTTTTTTCCCGGGACAGGAGGGCTGAGCAAGATGTGCTTGGTAGGCAGATCTCTTTTTCGCCAGTAATTCTTGGATCTCTTGATTGTTCTCGTCAAACCAGTCCTTGTTTTTCCTTGTGGAGAACCCGAGGACTTCTTCAGAGGTCAACAGGATGGTAGTTTTTAGGTGTTCCCAGCGTGCTTCTGGAGAAGGGTCTGTGGGGCAACTGGGGTCCTCAATTCTTGACTGGAGTTTTGCCTGGAAGGCAGCTTTAACTTCAGCTGACTGAAGGCTGCCAACCTGAAGCTTCCTTCGAAGGATACCTCCTCTCCTGGGTGTGGGTTTAAAGTGAAGACAGAGATTGCAGCGTACAAGACGATGATCCGTATGACATTCCACACTGGGCATTACTCGGGTGTGTAAGACATCTTGAAGGTCTCTCTGGCGCACCAGAATGTAGTCGATAAGGTGCCAGTGCTTGGACCGTGGGTGCATCCAGGTTGTCTTCAGGCTGTTCTTCTGCTGAAAGATAGTGTTGGTGATGGTGAGCTGGTGCTCCGTGCAGAATTCTAGTAGGAGGCGCCCGTTATCATTGCAGTTGCCAATGCCGTGTTTGCCAAGTACTCCTTTCCAGGCTTCCGAGTCTTTACCTACTCTGGCATTGAAGTCGCCAAGGATGATCACCTTGTCCTCTGTAGGGGTCTTCCGTACGAGGTTGCGTAGATCAGCATAGAACTTGTTCTTTTCTGCAGGATCTGCTTGAAGAGTTGGGGCATACACACTGAAGAGTGTTGCATGCTGCTTGTTTTGAAGTGGGAGGCGCATGGACATGATGCGATCTGAGTGACCTGTTGGCAGGTTTTTGAGTTTGGAGGCAATGGAGTTCCTGACCATGAAGCCAACGCCAGAAAGGCGGCTCTCAGCCTTTGACTTACCCGAGCAGTAGAGGGTATAGCCAGCACCATGTTCTTGAAGACTACCTTCCTCAGGGAAACGGACCTCACTGAGAGCTGCTATGTCAATATTCAACCTGAGAAGTTCGTGGGCAACTAGAGCAGAGCGTCGTTCAGGGCGACCACTGTCTACTGCGTCAAGCATGGTTCTGATGTTCCAACATGCAAGCTTTAGTCTTTGCACACTTTGTGAGGCAGGTGCATGCCTTTTCTTTGTTGTTATTTTTTGACCGCAAGTAAGGATGCCCGTTGACCGCGGCTAGCCAACTGGGGTGGGGGAGACGAGCTTTGTTTAGGCCACCTTTTCTAGGCCCCTCTCCATGTGGAGCAAGCAGTGCTGTCCCTAGATAAGGCTGCTTGGTCATTCAGGGTGCTGCCGAAAGATGCTTTCGTCTCCGGGTCAGCATCAGGCGACCAATACCCTGAACCACCTACATGCAGGATCGGGACTGCGGCTTCCAGTGGCATCTTCCACCTGCTGTTTCGCCGCTTGCCCATCGCTGCAGGACTTGGTGTGTTGTGGGTTGTGGATGTGGATATGCCCTTCAGGCCTGTGCAGAGGAATTTTTAGGTGAGGCACAGTGTGCGCGGTACTGGCTCCACCCTTTCACCTTGGGGTCATCTGCCATGGCCCAGTAAGCCGGGACGCCGGCAGCGAGTCCTCCAGGTGGTAGGTGTTACATTAATGAGCTCTATCTGCCCGGGTTTGATGTTAGAGTTTTCCTTCTCTTGGCTGACGAGGTTGGTGAGCCCAGCCTGCCCATCCGGTTATACCGCCGGACATTCGGTCGCACCATGACATGGCAAACTCTGTGAGAAACGGGGGGGACCAGCGAGAAGGTGTTGCCACGGATGCAGTAATGCAGGAGAGGCCATTGCAGTGACCATCTGCCAGGCATAGCCTTTGGCGCGAGCCGAAGGACGAGAGCTAAAGGGCTCTTGGCCTGTGGCTCTTCGCCTAGGGGCTCCCTAAGGAGCAGGAACCCAGATCCCTGGCTTCCTTGTTCTCCAAATAAGGTAAGTTCCCAATAAGGTAAGTTGAGGTAAGGTAAGTTGACCCGCCAGAAGGGGAGCCACTTAAACAGCATTTAAAGAGGACTGTATATTTTAATATATATATATATATATATATATATATATATATATATATATATATATATATATATATATATACAATGAAGATAGAATGCCAGCAGGGGGTTGGGGGCTTTCCAGTGTTTTGCACTGAGTGTCACATGTATGACTATCTGCCCAAAGGACAGAAGTCTTGGGTGTGTGCTCGATGCAAGGAGCTCCTGGTCCTCAGGGAACGAGTTCGTACCCTTGAGGCCGAGGTGACTGCCCTGGAGAAGCAGAGACGGTCAGTTAGGCACTTGGGGAAGACTCTCGGGGGCGTACTAGATGAGCCCCGCTCTGAACGTAGCAGCCCCGTTGCTGCCAGAGAGCGTGAGGGTCGAGAGGGAACAGGGCACCGTTCTGAGGATAAGGGGAATGCGCCCTCAGAAGGGACCTCTTCTTCGGTTGGTGAGCGGGAATCCTTTCGCGCCAAGGAACCATCCCTGAGCAGGGGGAGAGGGGGGGTATTGGTAGTTGGTGATTCGATCATTAGGCAAGTAGACAGCCGGGTGGCGAAACCGCGTACTGACCGTATGGTGACTTGCCTGCCTGGTGCGAAGGTAGCGGACATTACGCGTGTAGTAGATAGACTGATAGACAGTGCTGGGGAGGAGCCTGTGGTCGTGGTGCATGTTGGCACCAACGATGTGGGGAAATGCAGTCGTGAGGTCCTGGAGGAAAAATTTAGGCTGCTAGGCAGGAGACTTAAGGCCAGGACCTCCAAGGTAGCCTTCTCGGAAGTGCTACCTGTTCCACGTGCAGGGCAGGAGAGACAGGCACAAATTAGAAGTCTCAATGTGTGGATGAGACGATGGTGTAAGGAGGAAGGGTTTAAGTTTGTTAGGCACTGGGATGCTTTCTGGAACAAGCGGGAGCTGTACAAAAGAGACGGTCTCCACTTGTCCCCAGATGGAACCAGGCTGCTGGCGCTTAAAATCAAAAAGGTGGCAGAGCAGTTTTTAAACTAAATCTTGGGGGAAAGCCGACAGGAGATGAAATGTCTCTGGTTCGGGAGGACTCTTCTCAAAGAGATGAAGGGTTAGCTACTATTTTTCTACCGGGTAACGGACCGGAGTTGTCCACTGTGAAGGTGACAAACAATATGGACTGTCTGCCAGTGTCTCGAGGCGGCAGGAGGAAGGTGGCGGGCCTAGCTCGCCTGGGAAATTATAGATGTTTGTATGCAAATGCTAGAAGTGTTCAAAGTAAAATTGGTGAATTGGAATGTTTAGTGTTGGGAGAAAACATAGACATTGTGGGAATTTCAGAAACTTGGTGGAATGAGGAGAATCAGTGGGACACGGTGATTCCTGGATATAAGCTATATCGGAAGGATAGGGAGGGAAGGGTTGGAGGTGGGGTGGCTCTGTATGTCAGAGAGGATATACGGTCCAGTAAGGCTGAGATCAGAGAATTAGATTCACTTTTAGAAATGCTTTGGGTTGAAATAGAGGGCCCAAAAGGAAATTTAACTATGGGAGTTTGTTATCGCCCACCAAATCAAAGGAGAGAGGACGATTATAATATGATGGAAGGCTTAAAGATAGCGGCTAAACGTAAAAACTGTGTTGTAATAGGTGATTTTAACTACCCGCAGATTGATTGGGTCAATATGTGTTCTGGTCGAGAGAAAGAGATTGAGTTTCTTGATGCTCTCAATGACTGTGCTATGGAGCAGATGGTCTCAGAACCTACCAGGGGTGGGGCGATCCTGGATTTGGTCCTAAGTAATGCCCAAGACTTGGTGAGAGATGTAAAAGTGATTGCGCCGCTTGGGAGCAGTGACCATAATGTTATTGATTTCACCGTTTGTATAAATAGGGAGTTGTCCAAAAAGACCACCACAACCACGTTTAACTTTAAAAGGGGTAAATACACTGAGATGA
Source organism: Heteronotia binoei (assembly GCF_032191835.1). Lineage (NCBI taxonomy): Eukaryota > Metazoa > Chordata > Lepidosauria > Squamata > Gekkonidae > Heteronotia > Heteronotia binoei. The sequence continues at coordinate 28,863,944 of NC_083237.1, forward strand.
GGAGGCATGTGAGGAAGAAACTGAAAGGAAAGGTACATATGGTCAAAACCCTTGGGGAAGCTTGGACGCTATTTAAAACTATAATCCTAGAAGCTCAGATAAAATACATACCACAAGTTAGGAAAGGCACAAACAGGCATAAGAAAAGGCCTGCGTGGTTAACAAACAAAGTAATGGAAGCTGTAAAAGGTAAGAAGGACTCCTTTAAGCGGTGGAAAACCAGTCCAAGTGAGATTAGTAAAAGGGAACACAGGCTGTGGCAAATCAAATACAAGACTGTGATCAGGCAGGCAAAAAGGGACTATGAGGAGCATATTGCAAAAAACATAAAGACCAACAATAAAACTTTCTTCAAATATATTAGAAGTAGGAAACCAGCCAGGGAGGCAGTGGGGCCCTTGGATGACCATGGGGTAAAAGGATTACTGAAGGAGGATAGGGAAATGGCTGAAAAGCTAAATGAATTTTTTGCCTCCGTCTTCACTGTAGAAGACGAGAACTTTTTGCCCGCCCCAGAACCACTAATTTTGGAAGGGGTGTTGAAAGACCTGAGTCAGATTGAGGTGACAAATGAGGAGGTCCTACAACTGATAGACAAATTAAAAACTAATAAGTCACCGGGTCCGGATGGCATACATCCGAGAGTTCTGAAGGAACTCAAAGTTGAACTTGTGGATCTTCTAACAAAAATCTGTAATCTTTCATTGAAATCTGCCTCCATTCCTGAGGACTGGAAGGTAGCAAATGTCACCCCCATCTTTAAAAAAGGTTCCAGAGGAGATCCGGGAAATTACAGGCCAGTCAGTCTGACTTCAATACCGGGAAAGTTGGTAGAAACCATTATCAAGGACAGAATGAGTAGGCACATTGATGAACACGGGTTATTGAGGAAGACTCAGCATGGGTTCTGCAAGGGAAGATCTTGCCTCACTAACCTGTTGCATTTCTTTGAGGGGGTGAACAAACATGTGGACAAAGGAGACCCGATAGATGTTGTTTACCTTGACTTCCAGAAAGCTTTTGATAAAGTTCCTCATCAAAGGCTCCTTAGAAAGCTTGAGAATCATGGAGTAAAAGGACAGGTCCTCTTGTGGATCAAAAACTGGCTGAGTAATAGGAAGCAGAGAGTGAGTATAAATGGGCAGTCTTCGCAGTGGAGGACGGTAAGCAGTGGGGTGCCACAGGGCTCGGTACTGGGTCCCATGCTCTTTAACTTGTTCATAAATGATTTAGAGTTGGGAGTGAGCAGTGAAGTGGCCAAGTTTGCGGATGACACTAAATTGTTCAGGGTGGTGAGAACCAGAGAGGATTGTGAGGAACTCCAAAGGGATCTGTTGAGGCTGGGTGAGTGGGCGTCAACGTGGCAGATGCGGTTCAATGTGGCCAAGTGCAAAGTAATGCACATTGGGGCTAAGAATCCCAGCTACAAATACAAGTTGATGGGGTGTGAACTGGCAGAGACTGATCAAGAGAGAGATCTTGGGGTCATGATAGATAACTCACTGAAAGTGTCAAGACAGTGTGCGTTTGCAATAAAAAAGGCCAATGCCATGCTGGGAATTATTAGGAAGGGAATTGAAAACAAATCAGCCAGTATCATAATGCCCCTGTATAAATCGATGGTGCGGTCTCATTTGGAGTACTGTGTGCAGTTCTGGTCGCCGCACCTCAAAAAGGATATTATAGCTTTAGAGAAGGTGCAGAGAAGGGCAACTAGAATGATTAAAGGGCTGGAACACCTTCCCTATGAAGAAAGGTTGAAACGCTTAGGGCTCTTTAGCTTGGAGAAACGTCGACTGAGGGGTGACATGATAGAGGTTTACAAGATAATGCATGGAATGGAGAAAGTAGAGAAAGAAGTACTTTTCTCCCTTTCTCACAATACAAGAACTCGTGGGCATTCGATGAAATTGCTGAGCAGACAGGTTAAGACGGATAAAAGGAAGTACTTCTTCACCCAAAGGGTGATTAACATGTGGAATTCACTGCCACAGGAGGTGGTGGCAGCCACAAGTATAGCCACCTTCAAGAGGGGTTTAGATAAAAATATGGAGCACAAGTCCATCAGTGGCTATTAGCCACAGTGTATGTGTGTATATAACATTTTTTGCCACTGTGTGACACAGAGTGTTGGACTTAATGGGCCGTTGGCCTGATCCAACATGGCTTCTCTTATGTTCTTATGTTCTTAATGACCACACGGCGTTCACTACACCGGGAAGGAGAGGCTATGTATTGCGCATACACTTTCCCTGGGGGGGGGGCAGGATACCCAAGAGGGAGCCCACCCCTCCCCCCCACACCGAAGTTGTATGTGCATGCAAAATGCATACATTGTTCATGTTCAGGCAGCTTTGCAACCAGGCATACCAGAATCACAGATAGTATGTGCTTCCAATATGTGCAACTGCTGGGCTTCTGCTATCCAGACCTTACAGACTAGGAAGTAAAAAATGGACTTCGAAAGCACCACACTCCTAGTCTTCATTTTCTCATCCCCCAGCAGCTGCACATTCTCTCTCTCTCACACACACACAGAGCAGCCACAATAAACAGTTGGAACCCCACACTTTTGAGATCATACTGGAGCAATTTACTCACAGAATGTTGAATGTAACCATCTACTGTATATTCAACCAAGTCCTTCAGACTAACACAGGAAAACCAAAGGTTCTCTTTATTCTCAAATGACCCAGAATTGTGCTTGGTGTAAAATGTGGTTCAAGTGTCAGCTGTAGATGATTGCCTTCCATCTCCAATGTACATGTGTTTAACACAAGCATGACACATGCATAGAACTCTTACAAGAAGTCATTGGATGTGAGGGCTACCTGAGGGGCCAAGGTTTCCACCTGCCCTAGGAGGAGGAGAAGAGGGAGAGCTGGTTTTTATACCCTGCTTTTCTCTCCCTGAAGAAGTCTCAAAGCGGCTTACAATCTTCTTTCCCTTCCCCTCCCCATGACAGACACTCTGTGAGGTAAGGTGGGGCTGAGAGAGCTTTGAGAGAACTGGGACTGACTCAAGGTCATCCAGCAGGCTTCTTGTGGAGGAGGAAGAGGGACTCAAACCTGGTTCTCCAGATTAGAGCCCACCACACCACACTGGCTCTCAAGCCCAAGGCCTGCCAACCCCAGTCCCGTATGTGCACTAGCAGCAAATCCCCTGGTTTTTACAGAGACTGTTCCGATACTTGGGAAAAATTCAGGAGAGTAATTTGGCAAAGGTGCCATTATTTTTGCCTGCACTGAAAGTGGGGTTAGCAACCTGCTGATGGGACCTGAAATTCTCTGGCAAAACTGACCCTCAGGCTTCAGAGATTAGTGCTCAGAATTGTCAGCTCTGGGTCTGGAAATACCTGGAGATTTGGGGATTGGAGCCTGGAGAAGGTGGGGTTTGGTGAGAGGAGACACCTCAGCAGGGTATAATGCTGTTGAGCAGGAGTCCCCAACCCCTGGACCAGTAGGTTCATGGCCTGTTAGCAACCAGGCCGTGGAGTGAGGCAGAGACACCACACCACCCCTTTTGCCCACCCATATCCCAGGCAGATGAAAGAGGCAGCGCAGCCTCACTCCAAAGCCCCACCTCTTTCATTTGCCCAGGTCCCGAGTGGGTGGAAGGGGTAGTGCAGCAGTGACCTTTGCCTATCCCTCATTTGAAGACCTCCATGGGGGGCAGATATGGACAGCAAAACCCCCAGCACCTCCACCCCCACTGGTCCATGGAAAAAATGTCATCCACAAAACTGGCTCCTGGTGTCAAAAAGGTTGGGGGGCACTGCTGTAGAGTCTACCTTCCATTGCAGTCATTTTCTTCAGAGGACTTGGTCACCTGGAGATCAGTTGGAAGAGCAGGAGATGGCTGGCAACTCCATTAGTGCTCCTGGAAGAAACATCAGCATGGGGTGATGAGCTATTTAGCACCACAGCCATGCTGAGGACACTCCCCTCCCAAGATGCCACCCTCCCCGTGCACCACTCCCAGTCTTCCAGGAATTCCCCAAAGCAGAGTTGGCATGCAACCCTACTTGCATGCCATTTTTATTTCAGCAGACTTTGAGCCAGGGGGTGGTAGTTAGTCAAGCAGTCTGGTCTGGGCTTTTTATTCCTGGTGTAGGTAGGTACCACTTAGATTTTAGAAGAAGAAGATGAAGATGTTGGATTTATATCCTGCCCTATACTCTGAATCTCAGAGCAGTCACAATCTCCTCTACCTTCCCCCCCGCAACAGACACCCTGTGAGGTAGGTGGGGCTGAGAGAGCTTTTTACAGCAGCTGCCCTTTCAAGGACAACTCCTACAAGAGCTATGGTTGACCCCAGGCCATTCCAGCAGGTGCAAGTGGAGGAGAGGAGAATCAATCCCGGTTCTCCCAGTTAAGAGTCCATGCACTTAACCACTAAACCAAAGGATTTTGCTCATGCCTTGAATGACAGAAAACAACACACACGTATTAAAAAAATAAGGCACCTGTGGATGAGCTCTCGCATTCAGAACAGAACAGATTCTGAAGCTATACCCTGGGTAAAGTTAAGCCCCACCTTTAAAAATAGACCTGGTTATCAAATGTTTCCTTGCTCAGGCCTCTAGGCCACAGCCCTAGACACAAAATGACTCCTGCGTGCCAACAAATCCCCACTGGGGAAATCCCTGTTTACAGTTTCCAGCATGTCTATTGTTGTGAAATGGCAACTGCACTTCTAAGCTGCCTTCACAAAGCCAAGACAAGGCTCTTACGCTTTCTCGTTCTTTATCTTTTTGTGGAGGGGGGAGAGGTTTTCAGAAGGGGGGGGCATTACAAAACAAACCTGATAAATACATATCTTCAAAGGGATTAACATGTCTTTCCTCAAGCACTAATGTTTTTCAAACCTATAATGGCTAATAATTAAAACAACAAGTTTGTGGAAGGATGGACTTCTCAAACCAATTAAACAGGTCAGCTAAATAAGAGCACCCATGCTGAGAAGCAGTCTACCTCCAATACTCAGAACTGTATAGGAACAAAACAACTTCAGCAGCTAGTAAGAACCAAGCAGCCCAGGATTGATTCCCCAGAAAAAGACCACAAAGTAATCGGGGGGGGGGGGGGGGAACCCCCTGAAAGGCAGCAGCACAGTAACTTTTTAAAAATTAGGTCTAATAACAAACAAACACCAAGAGGCTTGTACGTTTCCATGTTCCCCAAAGGTCTTCACTCTACTGAACATCCAACCTGACAATGAGAGAGCAATGAGAATGTGTTGGAAGGAAGTGAAGGACTTTGTGCTGTTTCTTGGCCTTAAACTTTAGAGGGAAGCTATAGAGCAGGGGTGGCCGACGGTAGCTCTCCAGATGTTTT